>NW_004955453.1:8677617-9149721 GCF_000276665.1 Chinchilla lanigera | reverse complement strand
TTCTTTCCTTTGCAGGCATGTTTTATGTCCAGTTCACCCTGTGAATCATGTGCACTACTCCTGGAATAAAATACCAAACTTGAATTTTTTCCTTTTTAATCTAGTACACTGCATGACTGGGTGGAGTAGAGGGCTCTGAATCTGGAGTGCTAACTGTGCAGCCTCTCCTCCAGTACCCCAACAACTTCCCCCCACATTATGTGCTTATGTTCAGACACAAGTGTAGAAACAAGGATTGAGAGAGATAAGTCTGTTCCTGTTAAAGTAGAAACTCTGTGTATCTTTGAGAAATGCATTCCTTTTCTTCCTTTGGTTTATTAAATGTGCTTTTCATGGGGTGCAGAGGACTTTTTTTGTCTCTCAGTGAAAGACTGAACAGATTTGTTACTACTTACAGATGAACTGCAATGAAACTGAACAATTCACTCACATCTCAGTGACTTGCTTACTTCCCTCACAACTTTGACTTTTGGAAGCTGGAACTCTACAGGACAGAGAATTGACAAATTCTCTAGGTGTCTGCCATATTTCATGTGGTTTAGATGAGAGACCTTACTTGCTTGCAATTCAGTGCACTAACTATCTCCCAGCTCACGAAGCAGGCACCACAGCTTGGAATCTGTGTTGTGGGCCTAGCTGGCACCTGCAGCTCATTTGACTGAAAAAGAGATCTGATCATTGCACTCTCAGCTGCTTGTTTCTAGGCAACAGGTTCAGAAAATGTTCCGAATACTGAGTTCAGAATCAGAAAATACATTGGCACACTTAGCTCAGCCATGGTTTAGATGTTTCCTCTGGCAGAAATTAGAGACCAGCCACTGCTGGAATAAAATACAATGCATTTTGCTTCCAAAGGCATTGCCGTTTAAAGCCCAAGGACAGGGAAGAGAGAAGGGAGGTCTTTGGAATTGGTGTGGTGATTGAAAGTTCAGTCTTTTAAAAATCATTCCTCCTTTTTCACTCTTGGATATTTAAATCAGGGAAATGAAAATTTATTTTCAGATAAAACCATATCCACAAGTGTGCATATAAGCTTCACTCATAGTAGCCCAAAACTGGAAGCAACCCAGGTGACCTTCAGGTGAATGGAGGAGGCTCCACGCATCCCATGGCCTGAAGGTCAGTACGGGAAAAGAGAGAATGAATGGTGTGCAGCAGCATGGTCAGACCTTTGGGAGTTGTCAGCATAAAAAACCAGCTTCTCGTTTACGTGCTGCATGAGCCCGTTTGAATGATGGAGTTGTGGAACTGGAGGACAGATTGATGGCTGTCAAGGGTTAAGGATGGGAGTGGCTACAGAGGCCAGCACCAGGGAATCTTGTAGTGACAGAACAATTCTGCCCCTGCACCTACACAAAAGATAAAATCACACGCGCGCACACACACACACACACACACACACACACACACGCTCGAGAACATGCACTGCTGGTTGATCTGAATGAGCTCTGTGCATTGCACCTGCGTCACTGTCTTGGCCTGGCCCTTGTGTGTACCTGTGCAGGGTAGGAGCCGGTGCTGAGTGCCCAGGAGACTTTTGTGCACCTTTTCTTTTTTGCAATTTCCTCTTATTCTATGATTATTTCAGAATATAAAGTTGTAAAAATTCATTGCTTGATGTGTGGTAGTTCAAAGTGTGCTGTGATTTGGGAAAGTGAAACCCAAGGCCTTGCCACATAATATTTCTTCCCTTGAGTTCTGGACATTTTAGACGGATTTAAAGTGTCGTATTGTACAGGTGGGTGCAAATATGCAATGGAGTGTTGATCTGTTTATAGTGGAAACAGAACAGAAACAAGTTCTTATGGATTATAATAAAGACAGTTGACGTTCAGCTTCCTATCCTCCACACAGGTGTAAGGGGAGCTGATGTGTCACATGCGCTAGCTCCTGAGGTTGGACTTTCCTGTACCTGTGATGCTCACAAAATTGCAGCCATGTTTCATTTGTCACTAACCCACACTGGCTTGAATGTGTTTATCCCATACACCAGGTGTCGTTTCCCTAACTTAGAGCCACAAGGCCCCATGATGAAGGACTGTGCCTGCATGTAACAGATGATTGGACATAACTTCCAGTGGGCATCTCTGGGTCTGTTAAGTATTGTATCAATTGTGATAGTTTCTCTTATATGTGACAGAAAAAAATCTAAATTGAATCATGCAAAAAAGGAAAATAATTTGATTCATTCAACTGAGAAGTGCAGGAACATGCATAGCCTACATTGCCTTTCTATCTCCCAGCTTTACTTTTCCCACCTTGGCTGTGTGAGGAGCTGAATTCTGAACTTGGGTCACATGAAAGCTACAGCTGCCTTAAGCGTCATCTTCCAACTGGTGATCCAGCCGGCCGACCAGTGTAATTTTGGTAATTCTCATGGAAGTTCAAGTATTCACTCCTTCTCCAGCTTATCCTGGGTCACATTATCACCCTCAAACCAACCACCCAAGGGAATACACTGTGATCTGGTAAAAGGTCATGTGCTTTTCCCAGGCATACAGTAGTGGAGTGTACAAAATCCTTAAGGTCTCTCAAGCTTGGCAGAGGAGCAAGAATTTTTCCCTTATAAAAATGTAGAGATTCCTACTTTCCCTGTATTTGGAGAAAAAGGAACTGTTAGGAAGCTTATAGTGGTCCCTAGAGAGCTAATGATTTGTGACTTGCTGCATACATTAACAGAATACAAGTGTAAATAAAAAACATTGTTTGACATGACATAAAATGTTAATATAGCTTGTTTATCCTATGATTGCCTTGTTTTAGAGCTAATAAATAAGTTAATGGAATGTTTTTTATTTTGCTGCTTCAAACTGCACTGGTAGAATTTACAATCTGTGCAGCAATATTGCAGAGTTAATTGGCTTTGGTTTATATTCAATATAGATGCCATTATTTTCATTCTCCTCAGGAGAAATCCTTAATTTAGCCTCATAATCTCCTTGCTGTAATGCACTGATGGTCTGAGGGACCTGAAATGTGCAATAATGGATAACAGGGCTCTGCTGCAAAGCCCTTCCGGGTTGCACCTTTTTTTCAGTTATGGAAACTTTGACAGTGTTGTGGACACTGTCAAAACCTCTGGTGTGACACATTGTTGCTCTGTGACTCCTGGGTTAGCCACATCGTGGCTGTGTGCCTTTGCCCAGTCAGAGTCATAAGACTCTTATCTCAAGTCGAATCTACTGCCCAGTACCATGGCTTCAAATTACCGGCACATTTTGACTTCTATTCCGCATTCCTCTTTTTGCTTCCTGCTTTGGATTTTCCACCAGCTTGGATCACTTCTCAGTTATATCTTAAGTTCTATCTTCAGTTCTATCTCTGGATAGAGCTGATTCCTGATATCCTGAGCTTTAAATCACTCACCTCCTGGTTTGAATTCCTATGTACAGATCGTGCTTTTATGTTCTTCCACCATCTTATCTCTTCACCAAGACTTATTATGATATGTCTACTTACTTCTTTGCACATCATACCCTACCAGGATGCCCATCTGTTGGAACTTTGATTAAAACTCTTCCTTAAAACCTCAGCACTTTGAGACAAGCTTCCTGGATTTCAGCTTTTGCTTCCTCTCATCTGTTCCTGTCCATGAACTTTTCTCCACGTTCCAGCCTGAGAATAAGTGTGAAAATGTGAGTCCAATAATCTCAACAACCTGTCTTTGTCCTGCCAGCCAATAGGTCATCAGTGAATGCCCATTGCATTACCATAAAGACCAATCACTTCAGCAAAGCCTTTAGGACTCCAATTGCCCAAATCCCACAGATGCCTTCAGCCTCAGCCTCCACTATATTCTTTTTATCTTCTTGGCTCTGCTGGTTCTCACTCAGCGTGGTGGAATCACCTTTGCACAAATGCTCTATATGGAGCTTGTTCCCTTTGACTTTCCATCAAGATCTGCCCTGTGCAACTTTCAGATTCTTGTTCCCACAATATTTTCTCTGGAAATCTTCCCTGGCCCTCCTCTTCCTGGACTACCCTCTTTACACCCCAACTTCTTTAGCTCAGACTACCATCTTTCATAACAGTTGCTAAGTGTGCAGATTTATCTTTTAAAACCCTGATTAATATGTATTTCTCCAATGTGATTCTAAGCTCTTCCAGGGCATGCAACCCTCCTATTTTACTGACTCTAGAACTACCCCAGTCTGGTCTTGTCTCTGTCAGCATATAATAGAATCCCAGCATGTATTTGTTGCAACAATGAATGAACAAGTCAACAACTCAATGAATAAGCTGGTGACCGGATAAATAAGCGCAACCTTTGTAGCGAGCACAGCCCATAGTCCCTATAATCCTTAGCCTGTGCCGTTTTCTTACAGACACTTTCCTGAACATAGTGTTGTCTGTCTGCCTTTAGGCTTTTCTTCAGGGAAGTCCTCCTGTCACCTCTGATGGAATACAAACAATGTTTGCTTCTCCTAACTAGATTATATCATCTTTTCTGTTCTGTCAGTGGTGACTTCAGATTTGCCTTCTGTAGGGCAGGAGCATTAGAACATGGATTGCAAATGGACGTGTTCACAGGAGGAAGAGTGACATAAACTGGGAGGGCACTGAGGAAAACTAGAAGCATCTTTGTCCTCTCAAGGGACAGAGACAATTGAGCTCCAGCTGACAGATGGAGCATGAGAATGTCAGCTGAGGGAAGTCAGATCTTCGATTTTTGAGACAGGCCTGAAAATATATTTTTAAAAAAGTGATTTGTGCAGGCAATACCATTTGGTAAACATGTTCATAAAATTTATTTTAAATTATTTTATAACATTAAGAAAACTAAATAAATGTGTACATGAGATCAGAGGCAAGGTGTAGGACATAAGCTGCCAAGTTTTGATCTTTGCCTCAGATATATCTTTGACAATCTCCTTTACTTCATGTGCTCTAGCTCATGATCCACCTTGTCCTATAGCATCTTCTTTAAAATATTTCTTTGATCTGCCCTTTGCTTTTTCTCTATATTGAATATTTCCAAACAGAGTCATTATATTTCTTCATCCCGGCCTTCATGCTTACCTTTTGTCCTCTTAGGTTTTCAAATAGATGATAAATATAGGCATGTATATAAATGTTGAACATTGAACACAAAAGGCACAAAGGAACTCCCACATTCCACTTTCAGACTGAAATAGTAAGCCACCATGAATCTGAGTCCGACACCTACTTATTTGTGAAGTTTGCTAAAGAAGGACCACTTTTTATGATTCTACCATCTTAATGCTTAGCACCTGCCACCATTCCAGCATAACGAAAGGAATGAGAATGGATAGGTCTTTCAATCTATAAGAAGAGTGAGGTTTATTTGTGGTAGCAGTGATTATCCTCCTGGTAGGCAAAGGAATGATACTCTAAGAGATTTGGGGTACTGCAGTCAGTGAAAGGATGCATCATTTCATAGTTCTATAACTGAGACTCTGTTTCAGGCTGATCATTAACATTTGAATGTTTGAGGACCCAGAACAGATGGACACCCCATCTGAAACTGACCCCTCCTTTCCTGCCCATCTCCTACCTTCCCCTAGCAGGCCTCCAGCCCATGCTAACCATCCTTCAGGTCTGGAGTTAGGCACACAGGTGAGGTTGCTTTCTCTTAGGAGAACGAATGCAGGAAACAGGACTGCCTAGAGCCTAGTGACCTGGACCATGGTCTACAAATGGAGGGTGTGCTGCATGTGCTCCAGGGTGATGTATCTCAGAGAAAACGCCATGTATAGGAAGGAGTAGGCTCAGAAGATGATCAGAGCAGTGTCCCCTAAAGCACAGGATCTAGGAAGGGGCCTAGCTGCCTGAGTCTGGGTGTAGTACTGGTTGCTTAGTGAAGAAACTTGGTTTTCCTTCATGATTTCTGAGCAGAGAAAAAGAAAAAGTAAAGTTTCAGGGAGGACTTGGAGGGAAGGGCAATAGAGCAACTTGTAGTCCCTTCTCTGGCAGGACAAGAATGAATAAATTTGATATAAGATAGGAGAGCACTGCACAGACAGCTGAATTAAAGCTTTCATTTAAAGGTCACTTGCTGAGTGAGGTAAGCCCACCATGAAGAAGCTATGCACAGATGTCATTTTTGGGAGCTAAGGGGTTGATGGACCTGTCCAGGAGCAGAACTACCTCATGTAGCACAGAAGCCCTGGGGTGGGCGGCTTGGAAAGCCTCCTCTTACAAGAATCCCACCATTTGGAAACCAGTCCCATGAAGGATCTTGGTAGAGAAGTGCATCTATCAGCCAACAGGAAGACTACCCTTTGCTTGGCCAGGTGAAAGGCTCACCTTCACTGCACGTTCTCCCTACTGTCCCGGCACAGCGGAAGGGCTGGTTCCTAGAAGAGAACAGAGAGACATACATGAAAGTAGTCCTTCCTTCCATCATTCAGTACCTCTGTCCCAGAAAGCTTTCACCAGCCCCACCACAAGCTGAGACAGTCCTGACTCTTTATTGCACAAAATGAGACTTTCAGGGAAGAGAAACTGAATGGAAAAATCACTGAATTTCACCCGTCTGTCTCTGAAGTACACGGTGGGGAAGGTAGGATGGATATAACACCGGAAGCAGGTACTGGGGAAAAATGGACCAGAAAATGGATTGACTCTAACTTCAAACTCCTCAGTACTCTAGTTGGAAATATATAAATAGTTATTTTAACTCTCAAAAGAATGGATTTCTTAAACTAACTTGTTTCCAATTTAAAAAGAAAGGAAGAACCAATAGAGACTTCAATATAAGTTAAATATTTAATCTGAAATATAAGGCTTCCCAAAACCTTATATGTTCTTGTATTGTAAATCAATCCAGATACTTTTGAAAAGCAATGAAGACAAACAGTATAAATACAAAATTTAGGATTATGTGACTACTTCTTGTTGTTTTGAACTTGTAGCTACACATTGGTTTATCCAATGCTTTGATAAAGTAAATCAATGTACATTATATAAACACAACATGTGCTTCTGAAAATATTTAGGGTGCTGACAAAAGTTACACAAAGTGAAGTGAAATAAAATGAGCAGTGATAGAAAAAATGTTCTAAAACCGAGGCATTTTCATTAATTTCATGAATCGGTCAGGACAGTGGTAGGGACTGTGCTAGAATCTGGCTGTCAGGTCCCTGGAAATCCTCGGATACAGTCTCATATGAAAAGCAGTATCGATGGGCCTTCTGTGTGCTAGAACTGTCCTGGGCCCCTCTGGGAAAGGAGCAGAGCGGATTTCAGTGACTCTGAGGAAATGACAGTGTGTGCGGGAAGGCAGGACCGACCCAGAAGGTTCTCTCTAAAGAAGAACGGGAGCTGCTGAGAGAGCATGGTGTGAGCTGTGCTGTGCTCTGGGAATGCGGGACAGGAGTGAGCACCTGTGAGTGTGCTCTTGTGAGTGATTGTGCAAAGAACTGAATCAGGCTGGACAATTTGCAAGGAAAGGGATCGGAAAGGAATTGTGGCCCTGCTGCGTTCTACAGTGGCAGAAAGACCCAGGAGCACAGGGAACCACGCAAGGACCAACCAGTGGCTCCCTGGAAACCTTGGAAGAGACATTCACAAATCACATCCAAATTAGAGAACATTAAGTGTAATGTGATCAAAATATACAGTGAATGTTTACATTAAAAATAAAAACATTATTACTTTAAAAGACATATTACCATTAATCTCCCTCAAATGACTCTCTTTCACCTTAAAAACACTTATCATTCTGAAATTCTCCTTTTGCGAGTGTTTTTTTTTGTGGCTGCCACGATGTCCTGACTCTACTCAAAAGATTACTTTCTACAGTCATTTTGACTTTGGGGGAGAGCCATAAGTCGAACTACACCAGATCTGGTGAATAAGATGGGTGAAGACACAGTGTAATGTTCTGATTTGACAAGGACTGCCATAAATGTTTTCAGTCAATGCAGGACACAGGGGCAGCCATGGCAGTGCAATTATCTAGGGAAGAGAAGCAGATAAGTTAGAGTGATCAAATTTTTGAAAAGATGGCGGGTATGTAGAAGGGGAATCTCAGTGTCATTTCAAAATAAAAATGATATTTTATACATTATGAATATTCTTATTTGTCTTTGTCCACTTACATTTAAGGTACAGATGAATAAATAAACTATAATTAACACAATGGTTTCTTTGATGAAGTACAATGCTTGGTAATTAATTCAGTAAATTCTACAAATATTTTGAAATATACATACGGTTTTAAAGTTTGGATGTTTTTGTATACAGAAAGAATTAGAAGGCTAGTTTTTCCCTGATGATTTAATCACTTCATTGGAGTTTCTTAAACCCTGAATGATGTATTCTTTATCCACAGAATTGCTAATTATTTTAATCATAGAATTGGGAGAGGAAGAGCAAAACAGTCCTTTAACAATATATTCTTAAGATTAGAAAGAAAATAATTATACTGAAAAAAAGTGGGACCCTCACTCTGTCATCAAGTGTTTACACTGAAGTGACAGTTTGTCTTTTATAAAACTTTGCATCAAATAATGCACAAGGGAGAACAAGCAAAAGATATAGAAGCCAGGATCACAAAAGCCATCACTTCCCACTTCATCTCTCCCCGCTGCTCCCCACGAATCAGAGGCAAGCTCTCCTAACCATTCCTACTCTTGCTCAGTTGAGGGTTATTTACTTTACACTCAGTATGTTTGCCCCATAACTTCTCGGTCTTTGAGTCTTCCATATGGAAGATGAGGCTTTACTACACACGATCCTACCTTTCTTCTTTCCAGTGATTGATAATTGCTTTGCTCCTAATACTGTCTCTCAAATTCCATCAGCTTTACTTGGGAACAGGGGATGATATTAAAAATATTTAGCAACTAGCAGAGCAGTCACTAATTGGAGGTTAGACCCTCAACTCCAAGCCTCTATGCTGTTTACCTGTTCTCTCATTTGGTTCCCCATGACTTTGCCAGTATATTTCTGTCAAAATACCACAGATGTTATAAAAACAGGACAAACTTCTGTAGAGCTCAGGATGCAGAGGCACAGACACTAAAATAACAACAACAACTTGCAACAATTAGATGTACGTAGTATTTTACATCACCATCTTATTTAAAATGTATCTGGTGAGTGGCCGAGCTGAGCTGGAAACCAGGCAGTCTGATTGCAAAGACCATGTGTTTAAACCTTAAGGAGGAAAAAGTAATCCCAAGTCTGAAACACGCCAGTATCTAGGTTTACTGAGCACCAACATGACCCTGCAGGTAGACATTTCCACACATTCCCTCATGTGACAACTCATAGTTGAAACACAGTTGCATTAAAAATATTATGTAAAGGTTGCTTTGAGGCTAGGTGTATAAGGTGCACAGGAAACATAAGTGAATTCTGTGTTGAGGGTTGGGACCTGCCCACATATGTTGCATTAGGTTATGTAAAGTATTATAAAATCTGATGAAATCCAAGCTATGAAACGGTTCTGGCCCCTTATTTCAGATAAAGGATGCTCAATTTATAATTAATTAATCTAATCTATTTATAAAATATAGCAATATATAATTACAAGATATACAGATGTAACTATGTCTAATAAATTAAATATAATAAAGTACATGAAATACAATTGTGTGGCAAATAACTATGTCTTGATGGTAGTCCTATAAGATTATATCACCTACTGACATTGTGGTCCTCTTAGTTGGTGTAAGTATCCTCTACAATATTCATACAATGATGAAATCACCAAACAGTGCATTCCTTGGGTGTCCTCATTGTTAAGACATTGTGACTGTATGTAAATTATGTATAATTAAAATATATGTGCATATTTAGTTTTTATTTGAGATATATTCCACATTACAGCAACTAGAGTTTGGTTTTACAATTTTCTAATTAATTCATTCTATGACTTGGTTCATTTGTTTCCCTGAAGATCAGTTGTCTATTTCTTTACTTTGGATTTGTACTTCTTCGTTCCTGGTTTGTCCTATATGTCTATTGCTTGTCCTTTTATATTTAGGAGTAGAAGATGGTTGATTTTCTGGATGGCCAGCTTGGGCTACTGTGATTAAGTACATGCTATAGTTTGTGTCTGGACGTCCTCCCAAAGCCTCATGCAGTTATGGGGCAGGCTTCTAGAGTTTTTGATTGATCCATACTCCAGTGCTGGGATTATAGGTGTGAGGGCTACACTCACCCTGGAGTGCAGAGCCTGCATATAATATAAGGGAGGGAAACAACCTTACTCTTGGCCATGCCTCCTTTTTTGCTCTTTTTGCTTTTGCTGTTTTCCACTGCCATGGACTGTTGCCCTTTGTCATGTGCCACTCTGCCTTGGAGCCAGCTGAGCATGGACTGAAAACTCCATAGACTGAGAGCTAAATAAACCTTTTCTCCCTTTAATTCTGGGTGTCGGGTATTTTGTCTCAGCAATGAGAGAAAAGTAACCAAGACAGTACATGTTCCTGGATATATGTCCTGCAGGATAATTTTAAACTCTGTAAATGTAAACCTGTTCCTGACAGTCACACACTGCTTCATATGAGCCAAAGGGTTCCAGATGTAAGAGCTGAAGGTTTGATTCTGGGCTGCCACACCCACAGAGCCAGCTGTAGCTCCCGCCTGGATGGCTTTGCTCTGTGGAGAAGCAGAAGTGTGTCAATAAACAAAGCTGAGGCCTTCTGTGGCTGGTGAGGCTCTGTTCAGCCCCTCTTTATTCCCTCTACCTCTGATAAGTCTTATCTCCAAGTCCACAGCAGAGCAGTAACCCCGTCTACTCCAGGCCTCTCCAGCATCAGCCTCCTCCCTTTTTCAACCACCAGCCCCTTCAGTATACACTTGCCCTTCTGGACTTTACCGACAGATGTTGTTGGTGGATAACCCTGTCCCCTTTGTTCATTGTTTTATGTTTATTCTAAGGAGCAAGGAATTGAGTTCTTTGCTTTCTGGGCTCTACATTAGAAATGACAAAGAAGAGGGGCTGGCATAGATGCTAAGTGAGCGTGGCTGTACTATTTACAACAGTCGCTGACACTTTGGGTAATTTTGCTGTCAGTTTTGTCTGAGATCAGCAGCATCATTTCCCACGTTTTAGTTTTTCCTTTACTGAATGCTTGTCACTGCTTCCTGAGATATTGTGGTTGGAATTACAGGCATTTTCAGTGTTAATGAAGATGTAGGTTGCATTTCTGATTCTCTCTCTTTCCACCCGCCTCCCAGCCTCTCCCTCTCACCTCCCTCTTCCCCTCCCCCACCCCCTCTCTCGGGGAGGAATTACTAGGTGTCTACTTTCTTCACTCTTCCATTTTAGAAGTGGGATGTTACTGTTAGTTTAGGGATGTCTCAGATAAGGGAGGATACAAACATACTTTTCAGTTTGCCACCTTACACTGACATAAATAAAATTTAAATAAACCTTGAAATTTAACTGTAAGTTCTTTTCTCAATTATAAAGGTCTTCTAATCAGGAAGCACATAGATATAGACCGAGATGCACGCTGACTGTATGCTTTCTCTGAAAAATATCCCAGATGATTATTAATAACTTTCAAATTTAGATCAATTTTGCTGAAGAAATGTACTGTCTCTTTCAAGTCTCAGGGAAACACAGCACTGAGCTTTTAGTACCATTAAAAAATCAAAATTGAGGTGTTCACTGACATACCAAGTAAAAGGCCTGCATGGTGGATGGAGCGCTGCTTGGGGTGGTTGCAGTAGATGATCCCTGGCTTGTATCCACGTAGTATGCTGAAGACCTTGGACAATTCTCGTGTGTGTAAGCTGCATGAGGCAGGAAGTTCATTTGTGTTGTTACACGATCCCAGGACCTAGAACATTGTGTGGTCCACTGGATCAATAAATATTTGTCAAAAAAATGAAGGCTGATGGCTATTTAAATCTTGCTTTTTGCTGGTTACTTATCAGCAATAATTTCAAAACTAAGGATCATTTTAACTAGCCATCTTGTCTGTTAAGTACAGTTTTGGCTTCTTGGCCTCTGATTCATCCCCTGTGTTTTCCTTGTCCTGTTCTGTATTGTTACAAGGCAGATCTGTGAAAATTACACTTTTAGGACTCCTTTGCAAACTAATTTGTGGTTGAGTTTGGCAAAAGTGGTATTTTGGTGGAAAGACCAGGAGCGAAAAATCAATACATGTGTCCCATTTCATGTCTCCTCAGTGAAATTTTGAAGTAGAGGCTCCTACCTGTGAATTGTTCTGACCTCATCAAAGGAGCTCCCACTCTGTGGATCCAGTTTCTCATGGACAGTTTTTGGATTCAGAACTATCTCTTAGCTCAGTCTTTCCAAGCATGAGGGCAAAACAGTTAGCTGCATGTGCTATCCTCTGGGTTTTCCTACCTTTTTTGGTTTGCTTCTCCAGCTTTTTATACAGCTATGAAACTACTTTCACATATTAAAATTTTTTGCTGCTGAATTAATATGAGTGTTGTATTTTTCTCAAGAGACTCTGACTCCTTCCCTCTAGGCTTTCTTCCATTTTCCAGGTGAAATGACTCCAAGCTTGACATCTTCTTTACAAAGCTTTGCCAGACAGAAATTATGAGCTTGCAGTGTTCAGTAAAGATATGACATCTAAAAACACTATTCTAATTTGTTCTTTTAATAGTAGGACAGCTTTGGTAATTTATATGTATCTAGAATCTGTCTGTGTCTTCTATCTTATGAGAGTAAAGATTGTCAAAGAAGGCATTGATGATCTGAATTTCCGCAGGACCTATAGTGATATCACCGTTTTCATTCCTCATTGCATGAACTTGAGTCTTTTCTTTCCTTTTCAGTAAGATTGATTAAATTTTATCAGTTTTATTTATTTTTTCCAAGAACCAACTCCTTAGCTCACTAGTTCTTTGTATTGTTTTCTTAGTCTCAATTGCATTAATTTCTTCTCTGATCTTTACAATTTCCTCCCTTCTATGGGTTTTGGGCTTGACTTGCTCTTCTTTTACTGGAAGTTTGAGGTGCAACCTTAGGTTGTTTATTTGTGCACGTTCTGTTTTCCTGATGTGGGGATTCACTGCTATGTTTCCCTCTTAGTACTGGTTTCATTGTGTCCCACAGGTTCTAGTATGTTGTATCTGCACTTTCATTTAGTTGTAGATATTGTTTAATTTCTTCTTTAATTTTATCTGTGTCACATTTGTTGTTCAGGAGGGTGGTATTAAATTTCCATGTGTCTATGGAGATTTTGTGGTTTCTTTTACCATTAGCTTTCAATTTCATTGTACTGTGGGTAGATAATATACATGGCATAATTTCACTTCTTTTGCATTTAATTGAGCATGTTCTATGGGCTAGCATACGGTTTACTTGAGAGAATGTCTCTTGTGCTGCTGAGAAGAATGTCTATTCTGATGTTGTTGGGTGGAAGTCTCTGTAAACATCTGCTAAGTCCATTTGTTCAGTTCTGATATTTCTTTCCTGATGTTTTGTCTAGTTGATTTATTTGTGACAGTGAGGTATTAAAGTTTCCTATTACAATTGTGTTAGTGCTCATGTGGTTTTTCATGTCTATTAACATTTGTCTTATATAGTTGGATATCCCCATATTTGGTGCATGCATATTTATGATTGCTGTCTCTCCCTCTCTAAGTTTTTCCCTAACAAGTATATGGTGACCTTCTTTATCTCTTTTGATCAGTTTTGGTTGGAAACTCATGTTGTCTGCAAACAGAATAACTACCCCTGTTTTTTTCTGGGGGTTCCTATTGAAAACAACCCAAATGTACATCAACTGAGGAATGGATAAAAAAGTTGTGGTACTTTTACATAATGGAGTACTACTCAGCCATAAAAAGGATAAACTTTAGGCTTTTATAGGTAAATAGATGCAACTTGAGATCATACTCATAAGTGAAATGAATCAGACTCACTTGTGTAAACATCATATTGTCTCCCTGGTGTGAGAAACTGAAAGAGTAAATATCCTTAAAATATACAACAGATATTGTGAAATGGAAAGAAATTGTTCAAAAAGAAAAAGAAAGTAGGGTGGGTGAAAGGGGAAAGGACAGTAGGGAAAAGGGAAAAATGCAATTTAGTTATTCCTTAGTGTGTCTTAGTTCATGAAAAGTGAAGGTTTATGCTCCAATATGGTTGGAGAAATTTTTAAAGCCCCTAGCTTGTACACTGAGCAGCTACTTTAAAGATAACATGTAATGTATTTACTACTGTTATGCTATTATTTTGTTATGAAGTTTTGTTTTACCTTTTTTCCATGCATAAATAGTAGGACAATAGTAAAAGTTGTACATATGTGTGATCCTTTAATGTGAGTTCTCCTTACTCAATTATTTGGTAAAAATAGACATTGTAGGAAGTTATTTTTAAAAGTTGCACAGTAAATTTTTGGAATTGCTACTTATGTATTATTAAAATAATTAGTCAAGATTTGGTCATATCTCTTCCTACTGAAGGGAATAACATAGATATCTGTTGTCCTAGAATGTATTTAGAAACTATTGAAACTTACCTTTCCAATTAAATTATAGTGAAATATATACTGTATATGCTAGTCTACTACTGAAATACTAGAGTTATGTAAGTTGTGAATAAAACTAAAATTTAAAAAGTTATTTAAATTTTGATTTAAAATCAATGAAATCAACCCATCCGTCTCCATCTCCCTGTGCTCTGGGATCACTCCTAGATGGTTATCCAGGTGATTACCACCAATAGCTCCAGGCATGTGAGATTATGTGTTGTCACCCTGACATGATTGGACAGTCACCATCATTGAACTGGGAGATTGATAAAATCATGGCTCAAAACTGTAAGTCTGGATACCTCCTTTAATAAACATTTTTAAAGCTATTTCTTTTTATTCATAGATACACACATATCACTTAACACTTGTACATGCTTTCATAGAATCAGTGAGTAATAAAAGAGCATTCTTTCTTCAGTTCGGCTCTTCAGTGGCGTTTCTCAAGCCAGAATTCCCTCTGACCATGAAATTGAATGCTGCAGTTGCGCCTAGAGGAAACAGCTGTGGAAGTTCCTCTTCCTTCCCAACTGTTACTCTCTGTGTGAGCCCACGGACAGGGTGGAGACAAAATGTATTGCTGTGGGTCACAGATTTTTCTTATGCCCGTGTCAGCCTCCTTTGCTGTTGAAGCCAGTCGGGGGAAGAATTGAATGAGACTGCTGGGGTATGTCACCCCTGATGAAGGTGAAAGTCAGGGCTGTCTTGTGGTGGCTTTGGAAGCTTACGCAGATTCATGCGAAAGCATTCTGTGCTGGAAATACTGAAATTAACTACACTTGGTCTTCATATGTTGGTGTGATAATCAGAATTACAGGCATGCTCACACATGGAAAAAGACTGTATCATAAAAGTAATTGTAATATATTTTAAATTTTATAATTGCTTTTTTATGCCAGAAATTGTCAAACCTATGCAAGAGTAGAGAAAAACAAACAATAAGTCATCACCAGTTTTAAAAATTTTGAGAGTTTTGCCAGTCTTGTTTCATCTTCTTTTATTCTTTCTGTTTCTTAAATTTCTGACGTATATTCAGGAGAATTTCTAATGTCATGTAATGGCAAATATAATGTAGCATGCTTCTTTTGTGGGTGTCTCTTAAAAAGTAGCCAACTTTTCTGCTATTAACATGCTTAAGAATTAAGAGTAGAATTTTAATAGAGACTAACACAATAGTATTGGAGAACTAAAAATTAAGACTGGTAGTTTAATATCGGCTAATACTCAGTCCCTCTCAAGTTTCTCTGCTTCAAAGGTGTCTTTTAACACTCATCTGAATCAAGGTGTAAGCCACACCCTCACCACAATGACTAGAGAGGTCTGTTAAATTTCCTTTAGCTTCTAAGAATAACTCTCTCTTCTTCCTTCTTTATTGGTGGCATTTGTTGAAAAATGATATTATTTGTCCTATGCTCTGAATTTGGTAAGTTGAACCTTTCTGGCACTGTTTACACATCCATTTATTTCCTTTTAACTGGTAGTGAGTTCTAGAAACTTAAGTATAGTAGATGTAGGGACAAGTTTTGGAGAAACAAGAATGTATACGTCCTAGTGCATCAGATCAAAAGAAAAACATGGGTGCATTTGATGATTTCACTATTTTTGGGATCCACCTTGGCAAATTGCCTTATTTATGGTAGTATTTTCTCCTCAAACTTGCCTCTAAAAAGTCCATCAATAATTGTCTAGATTTGATTTATTATTTCATTAAGGGTTACAAACTGGTGGAGTTGGTCATTCTGTCACTCCCTCAGCATTTTCAAGTGATTTTGTATATACTAAAAGATATTTTTTCATTAGCTAACTGGTTGTTGATATGCAATCCAGTAAGGGAAGGCAGGATAAATGTTTGACTTCTGTTCCTTCCTTATCAGTCATTGGAATAGTGATCACTGCCTGGAGACCTCCACCTATGACCGATGCGGACTTTATTCTTCTTTTATTTTTTGTGGCATTAGTCACTTCCCCGTCCCTGGGACAAATGCCTAACACCTACAAATTCAAGGAAGAGAGGTTTATTTAGTTCACATGTTCCAGTGGGTTCAGTTCAGTGTTAGTACGCTCCAAGGCAGAATCCTGTGGTGGAAGGGCTTGAGATTCAACAGCTGCTCATGCCATGACACCAAGAAAGCAGAAACAGAAGGGAGGAGCAGGAGAGTGGGGAGGTAGAGCCTCCAAGACCACGCCCCCAATGGACCACCTCTTCTACCCAGGCTCTGCCTCCTAATGGCACATTTAGCTATGAACCCAATGAACCAGTGAACCAATATCCTTCCAAAACCCTCACCTCCACTGATACAATGGAGACATTTTGGTCTAAACCATAACATTCATATTTATGGATTTTTATTTATTTTATGCATTCCAATGTATTGTGATAATTTTACTCTTAGATACACAGGGCATACTGTCTTTAGCCAAGAGAAACTTATTCAAGTTAGGCTTTTTCTCCTTTTGAAACAGCACCAATAACCTTCAAAAAGTCCTTGATTTTTGTTGTAATAAAACACCTTGAGCTCACCTTATATGTTTTTGGTCACACATTTGAAACCATCTGTTAGTTTAAAGAACTGTAATTCTTTTCTCAGAAATGATACTTAGAGCATAAATCTGAGACACCAAGCATGCTCATTGACTCTGGGTTTTTGTTGCTTTTAGCTTTCCTCAGAAGAGAGATGGGATATGCATATATTTGAGAAAGAGAAAAATAGAACATGAATTTGTATTTACAACTTGTATGAACAAGCAGAATTCAACATTTTGGAGTTTTCTTCAGTATCTTTTTTCTCCTTGTGGCGAAGTCCTGCTGCCCACTAATATTAGTGAATCTGTGTCAGATCCAGTGTGTGATCCCTCACACATTTGTTTGACTTGTGGCCCTAGGGACTGCTTTTCTTCCCATGGTCATGAAATCAAGACGATGTTGCTTCCACTGCCACCGAAAATGATGGGTCCCATGATGAGGCGATGCCTGCCCCTCTTATCGCTCTAGATGGTGTGTGTTTCCCAGTATTTATTCTTCTAGTCCACTACTCCTCTACTGCTTCCCAATTCAGCTGAGGCATGAAAATCTGTAGGATCTGCTAAGCCCAACAGAAGTGAGGGAGGATTGGCTCCTGTGAACAACTGACTACTTAGAGACATAAAATATATTCTGATCACAGCCTTTCATGCTACTCAAGATTCAGAGAACACATTCTAAAACAATTTCCCAGTGTTTAATTCTACAAAACATGCACAATAATTCCTAAGTCACTCCCAACCAAAAGTACTAAAAGATCTGTTTGTAATTATTTCTGTCCTAGGCTATATCCCATGAAGGTTGAATTGTCAAAATATGTGCTTTACTGTTACTTGAAAATTTTTGCTCTGTGATCATGCCAACAATTGGATGTTGCTAGATTGATTTATTTATTTTAAATTTTAACTTATTAAACATCATTGAACATATTTATATTGTTACCAAATTAAGCAATAAGAGATGTATTTACGGAAGTCATGTTTCCACCCCAGTCCTTTGTTGGTTTGATTTATCCTTTTATACTTTTCCAGTCTTACTATAGGAAATAGCACTTTAATGGACATGGGCCCAGATTTTTATATACATCATTGTACTGAAAAAATATCCTGGGGAAGATCAAGTGCAGTGAGCAGCTGCCTGAATTTCTTCCTCAGCCAGTTCATCACATGCTATGATTGACTGATGACAAATATGCAGATAAATGGATAAATTGCTGGATCGTTGTTAAGTGAGAATAGCAAGTTATGGAAGCAAGTGCAAGAAAGAAATTAATGTCCTCATTGTCACAAAATAGTTATAATACAGAGCTTGGAGGCATAACCAGGAATCCCATTTCTTCAACATCACAATGGTGTGAGTAGCATGATATTAGTGCAAACGAAAATCCTGTTGATTTGTTGAGTAGCTCTTCAAAAATCAGTGGTGCATGGATGCAACACTAACATAAAAAAACCCCAGTAAAATTGTACCTATGTCATTATTCCCACATAGTAATAGCTCTTGCATTCAAATGAAGAGTACCAGAGCGCTGTGAAGAGTAGAATAATTGTGGTAGGAGTGGTGCAAGTGGAAATGATTTTTAATGCCTCTTCCCCTTTTCAGTTAATGCAGTGACTGAATAAAAGCATTTAAAAAAATAAATGCAGATGTCTACCATTTGTTCCCTTGAAATTTATCCAAAACTAAAGGGGAATAAGACATCAAAGTACACTTGCATTTTTAGAACCTGTGATACAGATAAATATACCCCTACCAAGCATATAAAGAGATTCAGTAGAAGCCCAATGAAAATGAAGCCAAATATTCACTGACAGTCATAAAACCAAAATACTAAATGATTGGAGAACTAATGAGAAATAAACACCTTGTCTTTCAAAATCTAAATGTCCCGGGTTTCTGATCACTGTGTATTCTAGCCGGTAAGAGTTAAGTAAGACAATGTTTCATAGAATGGATGGAGTGCATGCAAAGACTTAGTTGGATCTTTAAAGAAATTAAAGAAAAAGGAGACAATTTCTTAATTCAGAAGTATTTATGGAATTAAGAATTTATTATATGACAGGCACCACTGTAAGGAATTAACATACTTTAACTCAGTGCTCAAGTACAGTGGACCCTCAAGTTATGACTGTTCTAACATACAAACAACTTGGGGTATGACTGGAAGTTTAGGTTTAACTTATGATCAAAATCTAGAGTGATGACTCACATGCTGGCTACTTGGGCTGTAAACAGACTAGTGATGCCAGAAAAGCATGTGTAGGCATTCGTAAGTGTTAGCCTGAGCCAGATGCATTTATTTGTGGATGTGACTTTGGCCAGTGCTTTATAAAATTGCTACAATTACTGCTATTAAAATAGTCCCAAAATAGCTAGAAAAGAAGCTAAGGAAGGAAGGGAAGATAAAGAAAATAATCACAGTCAAAAAGAACAGTGTTAAAGAAAAGACAGAAACAGACAACTGTAGGCCAGTTTTTAGTTCTGAAAGGGTGAGGCCTAGGGAGCCAGAAGCAGGTCCTAGTGGGCTATAGACTCCCCAGGAAAGAAAGGACCCCAGAGAGCCAGATTTCTGATGTCCTTGTAGAAGAGGACTCTCTTTCCAAACAGTAACTGTCTTCCATTTCATCATCCCTTCCTGCAAGCCAAAGATGTCAACTTGAATGATGAATATAGCATGATATTATTGTTTCTGATAAACTGGACACATTTTGCAACTTTTTGGTAAATACACTTGAAAAATTGCTGGTGTTTTTGGGAAATTATGCACATTATATAACACTAAATAAAAAGGTTAGTTAGAGGTTCTTTGGGAGGTACACAAGGCATTATAGGTATTTCCATTATTTCTTATGGGAAAAATGGCCTTGATTTACAACCAACCTGACTTACAACCAGCCCTCATGAACAAATTGAGTTTGAAGTCAACAGTCCACTATAATCTTATGAGGTATGTGCTGACTGAGGTGGTATCTGCCAAGGGCCACTTTCTGGTTCATAGATAGTACCTTTTAGCTCTGTCCTCACATGATGGAAGGGGCAGCTCTCTAGAACCTCCTTTAGCAGAGCAACTAATCTTATTACTGAGATTTTAATGACTGCTCAAGGGCCTCTCTTCTTAGTACTATCTTGGTGGTTAGGATTCAACATATGAGTTTGGATTTTGGGAGAGGGAGGCATTGAAATCATACTATAACAGGTTCATTTCTACCCCATAGAGGTTTTGGTGATGGTTGTCTGATTACCAGAAATATATTTGCACCACTGGGGGTGTCTTCCTTTGATCTTCACTGTAATAATTAAGCTGGATTCCAACTTGCTTGGCTGGAGAGCCGCCTAAAGCTTTAGTACAATTCACTTTTGGGTGGGCATGGATGGGTCATAGAGGCATGATCTTGGGTACTATAACTGCTCTCTTGCCCCTTTCTCTCTAGCACTGCTTCCCTGTTCTCCGGAGCTACCAAAAATCTGGAAGATTTGCTTCACCATGTCCTTTCAGTCCTTGGAGTCAGCTGATCATGGACTGAAATCTCTGAAACTGTGAGCCGAATTACACCTCTCTTCCTTTAAGTTCCAGGTGCTGGATATTTTATCTAACAATGAGAAAGCTGGCAGGAGAATGCAGGTGACTGGACATGGATCACTTTTGAATCTAGGGCCCCCTGGAGTGCTAAACTGTTACTCTCACCAAAGCTCAGCCTTTAGCATTTAATACACTTTCCATTATTTTATTCTTACCTGTTTTTATGGATGCCCTTCTTCCTCTGGTCTGAGGTGGAACCATTTCTCAGAGCAGAGGGACCCTTTGGTGTTGATTTCATCTAGGTGCATTGAGACATCAGCTCGCAGATGCACTTTCAAAATGGTTTAAGTTCTAGGGTTCCTGCTTTCTCCTGTTGTTAGAATGGGAGTGATAATCCTTGGGGACTTTTGATTTGCTAAGGCAATGTACATGCCATATGGGTAGTTGTCATACTGTGTTGTTTAGGGGATAATTGCAAGAAAAAGTCTGTACATATTCAGTACAGATGCAACAACTGTAGGGCCAACCACACAAAGCATGAGTGAAGCCGGAAGCGAACACATGCAGAGTGTTGAACAGACACTGAGGAGTTGTGAAATGGCAGGAAGCCGTAACGGGACATGACCACACATCACTCCAATCCTCAGTGTGGGTTTGATGTGCGGCAAATTTAAATTTATTTGGCTGAAGTTTTCTGGATATTTTCCCAAATATTTTAAATCTACCATTGAGTGAGTCCAAGGATGTGGAACCCATTGACACAGAGTGTTGATGGTATTCCAAAATAATCATGGTTGACACCAGGTAAAACTCTTTCCAGGAATCTTTTCACACAGCAAGTTGAAGAGAAACTAGACTGAGAAATTACATGTATAACATTACAGTTCCATTCCCCCACCCTTTTTTTTTTGAGACAAGGTCTCACTATGTAGTTCAGGTTGGCCTTGAACTCACTTATGTAGCCTGGGCTGGCCTCAAACTCACAGTGATCCTTTTGCCTCAGCCTGCTGAGTGTTGGGATTACAGGGGTGCACCACCATGCCTGGCCTGGTATTCCCTTTCTTTCAAATAATATTATAGTTTTCTTTTAGTAGAATTATACACAATTTTATAAACAAGGACTGCATTAATCTTCTTAGGCATCCCATAGTTTACTTCATTATTAGACAGATATTAGAAACTCCCCTTGGTAGTGTTGTAAGCTTTTCCCCAGAGCATGCAGATAATTTATGGCAGAATGCAGGACTAGACCTCAGATTTGTTGATATTCAGTTCTGTATTTTTTCCAATTCATTAAGTTTATATCTTCTAAATTCTAGACTTTATTGGCTTTTTGCAAGCTTTTATAATGGATTTGCAAGATGTATTTTTTTTTTTCTTGAAACATGTTTGGCTCTGGCTACCAATTAATCTTTAGCAGTATTTGAAAATTTTGAGTAAAATAAAATCTTCTTAATGAAGACAAGTATCAAAAAGGATGGGGTCTGGAAGTTCGAAGCACTGCTGAGTATTCGTCTGTGCATTTAGAGTAAGGGTGATAACAGTGATCCCAAACAATCTCGTTTGGAATTTATATTTATTCAAAGATTTTAACAGAGCATGTGATAGTGCCTATAAATTTTTCCAGCTAGTGACTATCAGCTATGGGAGAAGATATTTCAAAGAAATATTAACATTTAAAAATCTGTAGGTCCATTTAAACTTTCTGATCAGAACCAGTTCTTAGATGATTATCTCTGTGTCAATTAATATAATCTCATGTATATTTCCTGAGAGGCTAGAATTGAAAATTACTTCCTTCTCTTTTTTTTTTTCTTACTGTTTAACTTTTCTTGTAATATATTTACAGTTAATAATAGAACTTCCGCCTCACCTTCAGTTTGAAAGGCTTACTAATGTTATAAGTAGGTGAAGGTGAAATAAGATCATTAACTTATTATTCATTATATCAAAGTACTCATATATTAGCATCCACTTAAAAATTGAGAAAGGGCAGGTGCAATGCTATATTAGGATGATTTGGGGAAGAAAGCGCCTCTGATATTTTATGACACATATTGGCTTTGTATTTCTATTGAAGCCATCTTTCATTATTACAAAAGACAAATATGACATATAATTTGGAAACGTCCTTGATGACCCTTCACATTTTACTTCTTGACTAGGAGTCTAGAGACCAAGGTCAGATTGTAGCAGTCACATCCGGCCATTGGCAAGTCATTGAAACCACATCTGGACTGGCTGGTTCTATAAATAGATCGCACCAAAGTGAAAATGTATCTCCATCCTCATCTCACAAATCAGTTGCATCCAAGCAAACAACTGTTTTTTTTTTTTTTTTTTTTAACAAGGCTGTACAGTTTGATTAAACTATCTTATTTTTAAAATAACTTTACAAAACTTACAAAGTTTTTTTTTTTGCTGTAGAATCATAGTGCTATTTTAAAATCTAACCCATAATTATCAGAAACTATGAAGGTAGAATTTGTATTCTTGGTAAAACTTGTATGATTAATATTGTGGCTGATTTTGCTACTGTCTTCACTGGTTATTTTAGTTTAACCACTACTTTCTCATTTATCTAATGACACACTATGTAATCAGAGTTTGTTCTTAAGTGAGTGTTTCTTTTAAAAGCTACCATAAACTATTAACACATCTATAAAGACTGGAGAGCTAATACAAAGTAGAAATTAGATTAAAAGTCTTACAATGAAATGTCAGTGATTGCTGGTGCAACTCACTGCATGGAGCTACCAGAAATGGTAGCAGCACAAAAGGTTTCTACAAATTCTTGTCCTTGCTAGCTTGTTCTTTTACTTCCCTACTTTTATAGTGTGAGTCTGTCGCTCCTAAAATGCGCATTCACTCACTTCCCAGTACATAGGAACAGCCAATGTTGTTATAGAGAAGTATTACTTTCTTTTACATTGTTATGTCTCCTGCTGCTTCATAATCATATGTTGCCAAAGTTCTTTTGACATGGTAAAGAATTCAGGAACTCAAGTTGGTGTATTAATGTTTGTTTCTGGATATTTCCTTCACTTTTCTCGATGAGAATATTCCATGTATTTTTTCCTCTTTTTAAGTATCCTGGCATTTGCCTGCCTCACCTCGGCATTTGTATTCATTCACAGCCAAGGAGTACTAAGTGTGCCCCACTTTATGGAGAAAGTAGACACACTCAGGCATATATTACCTCCTTCTCCAAGTCAGATAATGTTTGCATCATTGCCACTTTATTACTTCAGATTATTTTAAAAATTACTTAGCCATCCCAGCTCTCACATCATGGGAGCAGAACCTCTCTCACTTGTTTTTGTACGATTGGCCCTGTCACTATACTTAGGAAATTCAGGTGGTCAGTAATTTCATAGAACAAATGGAAAGGGGATATTTGGCATGTTAGGAACAGTACACTGGAATACATAAAAGTAAAACTGAAGGGAGAAATTATTTTGACATTTAGCCAGGAAAATTAAAGAAGCAGTTCTTGAATAGGGCTGGAGGTATTTAAATTAAGTGAGCAGGTCATATTTGATATTGAGATCATAATTACACAAGTGACTATCTGTCATGCACACCCAGACTTTGTCTGGTCTCTATACCTTTAAATCAATTACAGAGAAATTAGGCATTCTAAAAACTTTGAACTATGATTAATTGTAAGTATGAAATAAAATGTAGACTAGAAATGCTTTCAAATATGATTGATGCTTTCTATTCACAGTGCTACTGTCACAAAATCACATGGAATATGAACTGATTACATTAAGTTCCTGACAACTATGTACAATGCTTTAAAAAAGTGCAATATGTTTTCTATGCTGCAGGAGCAAAAGTTAGTAATTAGTTCTTAAGAATCATTTAAGGTTTATTTGAATGGTACTAAGATGAAAAGAGTTTTGATAAATTAACATTATAAAATAATGTTTCTAATAGATATATATATTTTATATAATAATTGAGAGAGTACACAAACGAAAATAAAAATGACCTAGAATATGACCACCTAGAGGTAGCCATTATTACTATTTTATATATGTCTTTCTGATATCTTTTCACATATATTTTTGAATATATTTTACAAAAGTAGATTTATACTTCTGTGAACAGCTTTCTGTGCTAATGTGTAATTGTACATCATTGTTTTAATGACTCCAAAGTAAATTCTTTTGAGGAAAAAAAAAGATACTCAATGAAATTCTTATGCTTGGAGCACTGAGTTTTACATCTTGCACTACTAATAGAAATCATATAAAATATCAAAATGTATTCATGCCATTAGTTTTTTATGTTTGGTAATTTCATTAGAAGAAATAAAAGTAGAATTGTAAGCTTAAAGAGCATGTACCCTACATCTATATGTACATCTATACACACAAGCATATATATCTACATCTCTGTGGGGAATATGTGTGAAGCCCAAACACGGTGAATTCATCTGCTGATTTGTCAAAATAATGGCATAATAGCATTTTTGACTGATCATACAGATATGATAGTGTACAAAAGTTGTCTGGGGTATCTCCGAATTACTTCTGTAAACTGAACATTTTTTATGAAATAAAACTTTTCTTCTGGCTTAGGGTTTGAGTGTCCATGTCTAAAATTACAGCAATTTTTTTAGAACTATGAGGAAGCCAGGCAGTGAGGACAGACACATGGGGCACAAGTGCAAAGCCAGACAGAACTTGATTGTGTCAATCAGCTATGAATTAACCAACCTTGGGCTCACTGGTCCTCCATGGTTTTATTATTTATTTCATAAATATCTTTCTTTTAGCCTAAAGCTACAATTCTCAAAGTATGAGAACTTGTGGCCTCTTTGAGACCTTTTCAGAAAGTCCTTGAATTAAAAATTATCGTCACAACTACACTAACATGTTGTTTTCCCTTTACTTTTTCAATTTCAGACTGTCCAGTGGAGGTTTTCATAAGCTATGAGATGTGGAAATGACGAAAACCAGAAGCAGAAGCAGGTGTAGAAATCTTGGCATCTTCTGTGATGCTAAATATTATGAGCTTATTAAAATTGCAAAATCACTTCATTCTTCCCATTACACTTTTTATTGCTTTGGGACAAGTTTTAGTGTATTTCAACATGTGATAGGATTATTGTTATTTTCAGTGAATTTAAACATTTTTAAAAATGTCTCATTTTTATTTCTTGCATATTAAGTATTAATAGATATAATCACATAAACAAAGGCCCTTCAAAAGACTCATTTAAGAGTGTAAGATATTATAAATGAAAATTTGTGAAGTTTAATGTCAACATAAAATTGTTGCAAGATCACCTTAATCCACTTGTTAAGAAAGCATTATCCATTATTATACAGTTTCTTTTTATTACACCAAATAATTATTTGATGTTAGGTATTTTAGATTATAAATCACCTAATCTGTTTTTTAATCCAAAAAATAAGTTAGCAATGAAAGATAGAAATCTAACTTTTAAAAAAGATTTTAAAATTTTTTCTACATAGTTTCCCTGGGCACATTAGCATTTTAATTGTGATCGTCATTACAAGGTCTAAGGGGGTCTAATCTAGGTCAGATATGATAGTTTGTTGGGTTTCTATAACCAAATACCTTAAAGAAATGTATTCTCACAGTTCTGGAGGCTGAGAAGTCTGAGACCACAGCGCGGGTAGATTTGCTGTCTGCTGAAGCCCCTTTCCTGGTTAATCAGGATGATTCCTAGCTGTGAACCCACAGGACAGAAGGGACAAGACTCTTGAATCTCTTTGATAAGAGCTCTAAGCCCATTCCCGAAGGCTCCAGCTTCATGACATAATCACCTGTGAAGGACTTCTGAGTTCTATCACCTCAGCACTTAAGTTTCAGCATATGACATAGACATTCAGATCATAACAGGGATCTTGAGGCCAAAATGTTTGAACACGCTGGTCTACACCGATGTTGCGTCCTTATCTTCTGGCAACAAATAAGGAAGAGTTGGGGTGTTGTGTTGTTGTTTCCTTTACAGTAACTAACATTGGGGCTGGGGATATAGCTCAGGGGCACCACGCCTGCCTATCGAGTGTGAAGTTGTGAGTTTGATTCCCACGACCAAAAAAAAAAAAAAAAAAAAAGGAAATAACTAGCATTGATATTTAAAAGGCAAGATTATTATTATTTTTTATTTACTATGCTTTTATTTTTTTATTAGTACATGTGTGTAGCATACAATGTTCACATTTCTTGTGGGGAGTTGGTAGATGTACATAATGCACTCTAATTCCTTCTTTTTCATCCCCTTTCCCTCTCTCCTTATCCCCACCCTCCACCTCTTGATCACCTTTTTATTTTTCTGCACATGCTTCCAGTGCGGAATGCTTACACTCCTTGTGGGGGGTTGGTACATGTACACAGGGCTTCTTAATTCCTTTTCTCATCTCTTATCCCTCCCATCTCTTCCTTTTCCTTCCGTCTCTCCATCCTCCTCCTTTTCCAGAAAGATCTCTCTCCCTATTTCCTCTTATCTATTTTTTATTTTGCTTTCTATTTATTTCTTATGTAAGAGGAGCCATGTGGTATTTAAACTTGTGTGTTAGTTTTTGAGAGAGGAGGTAGTTGTAAAAATAATCTATCACTTCCTAAGAATTATTTTGGAATTTTAATTTCACCTTAAAGGACATTGTTCAGAAATATCTCCTGGATGTGAACTAAGTGTTTTGTTATTCTGTATATTTTTCTTTTTCATTTTTTTCCCATCAATTTTGCTTTGAATGTAGAGATCCCGGTAGATCTCTACATATTTTTTTTTGTTTCTTTTGGAATATCCTTAATTTTTTCTATTTTAATTGTATTTGAGGTCTGGTACCTTATATTGACTCTTGTGCCTTTTTCTAATTTATCTTTCTTTTTTCATATTGTTTTCTCCTAAGCTTTTTAAATTTTCATTTTGAGAGAATTGCACATTTTTCTTTTTACAATATCCACTTATTTTTTAAAAACATTTTGCTTTGAAATAGTTTTTCATTTCTAAAATTTGTCTTTGGTATTCTTGAAATCTTTATCTCTTCTATAAGCTTTTTGTACTGTCCTGTTTCCTTTCCTGTGTCTCAAGTATTTTTTTTCCTTATAGGAACAATTCTTATTTTATTTTTTAAATATATTTTTATTTGTTTCTGCTTTTTAAAATTAAATTAAATTTTATTTTATTGAAGATAGCAATTTCTACGGGAACATTTGGTAGCATTGTTACTGTGTTCTGTAGCGACTTCTGTAGATCCCATTTTTGTGACGTCCTTATTTTTTTCTTATTTATTATTATACAAGAAAGCAACTTATCAAGAAGGATAAGGTAGTTACGCATTTCTAGTCTTCGGTCTCCTGACTATGTGATTTTTATTTCTTCTTAATTTGTAGCAGGAAGAGAGGTCAGACAGTACTCTCACTTCTGTTTCTGGGAACCATAATAGAATTCATTTACTTCTTCTGCCCAGGATCATGGTCTTCTCTTTCTCTCTCCACAGTGTGATTTTCTGGAAATCTGGGCTGGATATGAAGCAGCACACTCGTGAGCCTGCTGTTTTCAGTGACAACCTCACAGCCAAGCACTTTACTTCTACAGGTGACAGTCCCCAGAACACAGTGTACCACTGTGAGCCTTTTTTTTTTTTTTTTTTTTTTTAATATCCCACCAACTCTGGAAGAAACATTAAAACAGTAAGTCCTTGACTTACAAACAAGTTCCATTTCAGGAGAACATTCATAGGTCAGATTTGTTTGCAATTCGACAAAGTAAGTCTTATACAGTGCATCTATGACTCTTACACAGTACACCTGTGAAAGTTCGAAATTCAACTTATTGTACATTAGTCTCCCTTTACACAAGGTTTCACTTATAATGGTTTTATTTACCAATAGTCATCCATAGCCTGGAAATATTAAATGCAAAATTCCTGAAGTAAACAATTCCTAAGTAAGTTTTAAATTGCTCCCCATTCTGAGTGGGGTGAGGAAATCTCTCACTCTCCCACTCTGTCCCAGCTGGGATAAGAATCATCCCTTTGTCCAGCGTATCCAGGTTGCATACACTTCCCACCTGTTAATTTCATAAGGACCCTCTACGTTATCAGCTCTACTGTTAAGGTGCAGTGCTTGTACTCAAGAAACCCTTATTTTGCTTTAGCCCCAATGTATGTATAGGAATGGTGATGCTGGTGATTGGATATGTCAAAAAGAATCTGGAAAGTGCTTCCATTAATTTAAAAGGTGAAAGTTTCTGACCTAATGAGGAAAGAAAAAGTATCACAAATTAAGGTTAGTAAGAACACCTGGAAGAATCATACTATAGATAGGGTTTGATACTATCCATGCTTTCAGGCATCCAAGCTGTGTCTTAGAACTTATCTCCTACATATAAGTGGAAAGTACTGTACCATTTTATTTCTTTTAAAATTTTCTCTCATACACAAAATCACCTTTTAACCTTGAAGTGTTCTCCATGTTACCATGTTATCGAATTGTTATGGTTCATACATGTGTCAACTTGAGGAGTCCAGAGGCTTGGTTAAGGGACTCAGCAGTTCTACATCCCGGTGAAAAGAACATGCCCCTTCTGCTCTAGAATGTTGTTTGTTGTGTCATTGTGAGAAGTTTAGAAGCTTAACTAAGTGACTGAGCAGGGGGCCAGGGTCCTTACTTTGTATTCATCCTGAGCATGTGCACTAGGAGGACACAGAGATTATATGAGTGCTACACAACCCCTGGGTGGGGGTGGCCTGTTTAGGGAACATAAGGGAACAAAAAAAGCTTATATTCCCTTACAGGAATATAAGGGAACAAAAAAAGCTTGTTCCTCCACCGCTTTTGTTCTTGCCACTTTTGTTGTCTTGTGTTGCCATGAAGTGTTGCCCCTGTGCCCTGCCACCCTGCCTTGGAGCCAGCTGATTATAGACTGAAACCTCCATGAATTGTAAGATAAATGAACTTTTCCTTCCTTAATTCTGGGCTTTGGGTATTTTGTCTCAACAATGAGAGAAAGAAAAGTAATCAAGACAGAATTTGGTACCAGAGAAATGGGGTTCTCTTGCCGTGACTATACCTGACCATGTGGTTCAAGAGCAAAGAGCCCAGCAGGATGATTTAAAACATTGTGAGTTAGGCCAGAAAGAAAGCTCCAGTAAAGCTGTGGACTGCAAAGATAGAGCTGAGGAGATCTCCTTTGCTGAGAAGGCACAGGAGAATAGAAAAAAATGGCATGAGAGCATCAAAAGAAGCAGCAAGTCTCCACCCTTTGCAGCTTCAAACCTGCAAAAGTGAAAGACTTTGCTTTGAGAAGAAAGCTGCAGAGCGCCATGTTCCAGAAAGGTGACAGCCACACCAGGTTCCAGAATTGCCATGGCTTAGAGAATGTATTCCTCAGAATCAGGCTCAGAGTACTGAGAGAGTCAGGCACTCAACCTCTACAGCCAAGAGAGAGGAAAGCCTGGCTACTGCTCCACCTGGCAGCAGATCTTGGTATCATGCATGTGGTGCTGGTTTGAAGTGCATGCAAAATATGAGTTCTGAGGTTAAGAATACTTCCACCTAGATTTCAGAAGGTCTGGAAGGTCAAGCAGTGTGCCTCTGAGAGGGCAATATGTGAAGCTGAGTGTGAAATGAAAAGTGCAGTGGAGACCCCAGAAGTTTGGAAAAGCCAGGAACTTGGGTTGTCTAAGGAAAGTTGCAAGGGAGGAGAAAAGTGGACCTAAGAGGGAAATTGTAGGAGCTGTAACCTTCAGAAGTGCCATAGTGGTGGAGTCACACAAGACCTTTGCAGCTCACAATGTGCCACAGATTGCTTCAGATGCTGGACATGGAACTACAGGACTTAATATTTTCCCTGCTGGATTTTGAACTTGCTTTGGTCCCAATCCTTTATATTCCCATTTGTAACTTTTGGAATGAAAATGTTTATTTGTACCATTGAATGTTGGAAGTGTTTCACTTTCCATTTGTACAGGAGCTAGCAACTAAGAATTTGCTGTACATCTCTGAAGAGACTTAGGACTTGGACTTTTCAGCAATGCTGAAACTGTTAGGACTTTGGCAACTCTTGCAGATGGACTAAATCTCTTTTGCATAAAGGGATGTGCTTGAATCTTTGGAGGCTCAGGAGTGAAATGTTATGGTCCTAATGTAATATAATGTTGGAAAAGTGCCTACCATGAATGCTGTCAGTATTGAAATTTTAGGTTTATTTACTTTCATAACATACATCTGATTTCTTCATTTGTATAAAATTTCTTAAAATGTATAAAATTACAAAAGTGGTCTGTTAGACTAAAAGCCAAAATCTAGGACCTTTTAAGGCTCATCAGACCAGCAGTTATAGCCCCAATTTCTTTCTCTTGCTCAGGTTTATTACTAGGTATATTTATTAATTTGGATGCACAGTTTTCAGACTGTCATATGATTCAATCTGAATGATGTTTTTCAAATGATTTGCTTAAGTAAAATATTTTAAAATTTGTTTTTTAAAAACATACATGAAAAGGTAAGAACAATACTTTTTGGTCAAAATAATGATTTTACCTAAAGACAAAAAATTAATTTCACTTGCTAAGCGTTATTGTTTTTCTTCTCTAGAAAATTCTGCCTTTTTATACTAAAACAGAGAGATTAATTTTCTGTGAAAGTGTTGCTGTGGTTTAGAAAAGTAACTTTACAATAGCAACAGCTTTAGAAAGCTTACTCTGCCCTCACTTTAATTCCTGAAACATCATAGGGAATGAAGTTACTTAATAATGCCAAAGGAAATTTAACCTTACACAGGTGATTGTAATTAGTTTTGAAAAATAGAAATAATGAGTCATGCATATAACTTACTGAGGATGGGAATTCGTGATTTACCCTTTATTGATGAATACAGCTGGAGTAAAGTTAGGGTAAGGACTTAAATCGCTTAGTAGTGGTCCTTGGATATAGAGAAAGTATTCATTTTTCACTCAAGCAAGAGTCACTGGATGATCCAGTTTGGGATGGTGGCTTCATTGCATGATCAACCTCCACCATCTGGATGCCTTGCTATTTTCTACTGTTTCTTCTCATCTACAGAGCTGAGGATGGCCTGTAGTCCGTGACTGTTATAGCACCCAGGGAAAGGGAGGGACTGCCTGGCAAGTGTCCTATGTTTTAAGATTATCCTGAATTCCAAACAAGACTTGTATTCAAACCCATTTGGCTTTAACCAAATCATGCAATCCCATCTAGCCATTAGGTAGTTGGGAAATTATGTCAGTCATGTATGAGCTTAAGGTTTACCATTCTCAGTGAAGAAGAGTTCATTGGCTGGATGAGGGGCAGCGTGACTACAATCCCTGCACCATCCAGGAAAGTGAGGTGGGAGGATCACAAGTTCAAGCCTAGCATGGGAAACTTAGCGATTTAGCAAAACTATATTCAAAAATTAAAAACAATTAAAAGGGCTGGGAGTTTAGTTCAAAGGCCTTGGGTTTAATCTTTACTACCATGAAAACGTTAATTACAATTAGCGGTCTCCAGCATTGTAATATTAGACTGTGCTTGGTATGCTGCATGTTTTTCTTACCTTTTATTCAAAAGAGGAACAAAATATCATCAATAAACTGAGGACAATTTATTATTAAATTGAATGAGTACTTTTCCTAGTACTCATTTTGTGTGCATTGCAGCATGCTAAGAAATATGTGATTCAATAGTATATAACGTAAAGTTTGGTTTGGATATCACTAAAATCCGCAATAATTCTTGTGGTGCTGTTATATTACACATGCAGAAGTTCTGCAGACAACATCAACTTTAACAACTCTGATGAACCATTAATAGAAAGAGTCAGGATTCCTGACCCACAGAATCTCGATGATGCACCCTTGGATGTATATTTTAAATGTAAAAACTGTATTTGCAGCAAAAATTCAGTGCCAATTCATGAAGTATTATGAGGAGAAGATTTTCAATCAAACCTTCTATAAGGTAGCATCCTAGTCAGAGGTAAGTGTGTGATTCTGACAGAATTTTCTTTCTTGACACAATAACGCTGTTTAAATCTTGACAGGGTTGATAATGAAGTCTGAAATCCCAAAATCACATCTCTCAGGAAAAGAAAAAAAAAAAAGAACCTTTGCAGTCATTTCCAAGACCCCAAATCAAAATAATAATATTAAAGTAATTACCATTTGGATTTTTGTAGGGATTTAGGCTAACTTCTATGCAGGACTGAGTTATGTTACCCAGAGAGTTCTGTTTCACTGAAAAAATCAAGAGGCTTGGCTCTGAGTAAGTGATCTTGGGCTAGTTGATCTTTATTTTTCCCTTGGCTTCATATGAAAATCATGGTGGTGTAGGCAATGCAGAGAAGAGCTCATTTGTAGCAGCACAAATCCCCTGCAATCTCTTCTTTTGTCCCTTTTGTTTCTGTGAATATCTATAAAATACGAATATGATTTTTCTTACATTTGGTGTAAATTTTGCTCCATAGGAGAAAGACTTCCCAGGACCAGTAAAGTTTTATGTGTGAGGCATTCATTACAGCATGTTAATGAGAAGTGTGAGTTTTCCACTTTGACTGCCTCAGTCTAAGTCTGACTCTTATTATCTGTGTGATGTTGGGTAAATTACTTAACCCCTGTAAGCCTCAGTGTCCTCAAATCCAGAATTTTACACTACTGACCTCATGGGATTTTTGCGCATGAAATGGCTTAATCTATGTAAAGCACTTAGCAAAGTGTTATGACATTTAGTAAAAATTCAATAAATGTTCTTGTTACTATGGGTGATTCAGATATTAATAAATATGTTCTAATGCATTTGGTAATGATGAAGCACTGTTTTTCAATTGGAAAATCAGTGATGTTAGTAACTGCTGGAGAAGTAAGTTTGGCTGGATGAATTTAGACTCATTCTTCTCCAGGAACAACTATAACAGATTAAAAGTGTCTGTGTGCATTTGTGAGAATCTCAAGTAAATGGTCTTGAATTGCTGACTTGGGGAAGGTGCTAGATAGCTGTGGCCCATGCAGGGAGATCGGTCAGAGGGGCTCAGGTTTTCATCCCAGCTCTAAGACCAGTGACTGATCACTGAGGGAAATCGCTAAACCTCCCACTGCATTAGAAGATCGTGTGATAATAGAAATCACATCCCCATGGTAGGAATGAATGAAACAATACTAAAAGATCTGGTGCAGATAGGGGGCTCAATATAATTTGGGTTCCCTTTTCTTTCCCAATCTGTGTAATTTTCTCATAAGTAGGTTATTAACTCTGGACAAATAATACCTGAATATAGATCAGTGAGGTCTACAAATCACTCATTTAATTGCATTTTCTTGGTTTCTAATTTTTGAGCTATATCATTTTTTTTAAGTTTAAATTTGCTAACACTGTTTAACTGGAAAGTGCTCAAGTTTGTATGTATCTGAGGATTTCCTTTTTTTTTTTAATACAAAATGATGAGTCTCACTCTGGTATAAATAGAAGGAATTCAGTCTTTCTTAAGCAAGTGCTGGAGAATTTCATGTTCGTGCTTTCACGTCGTGTGTGACTGTCACCCTGAACAGTACTTCCTAGGTGCTCCTGGCCCCCTTCACGGCGCCTGCTCATCTCATTGCTGCATCTTCCTGCTGCTTTCTACGGCCCTCTGTGCCTGTGCCAGCTGCTTATAACCCTAACCATTAGGCCTTAAGGTTAGTTAATGCAAGACCAGCATGAAGTTAGTTGATTGATAAGCCTTTACAGAACACCAGAGGGTGGTAAGGAACAGAGCACTGCACCGTACAATGAGAGAAACATTAAAATTGGATGTGAGAAATTGTTGTTTCCGAAATCCAGCAGCTAAGCACAAGGAGATCATTAATTTCAGCCACCTCCAAACCTTCCCCAACTGCCTTCTCCCGGTTGTGTGGCCGTGTGGTTGTGTGGTTGGCCTCCATTCAGTGCCACCTTCCTCTCTTGTCCCATCAATACACCACTTTCAGTGCCTGCAACTACCTGGTCCCTCTAGCCCATCAATGGTAAGACAGCAAATCCCTTTTACATTAAATTACCCTCACGAGCTCACAAAGATGCCCTTCCCCTTTCCTTTAAATGTGATTGTGCAGAGTTGTTTAACTTCTCACCGACTTTACTCTCATTTCTGTATTCTAGGTTACATGGCAGGCTCTGCCTTTTATAATTGCAATGCCAGTTCCCCTGGCAACCCTCTCTTGCCTCCAGCTGCAGAAATGCCAGCACATGTACACTGCCCGTATAGATTATTGCTACTCTTTCCCTTTTATGGGCTGTATGCTTTCAGTCCACTTTCACATGTCATTATTATTCACCCATGCTCTTGAAGCTGTTAAGCATTAAAAATAGATTGAAAAGAAAAGGGTTTAAATGTTCTGAAAGTTTAAGCAATTTTGTACCAGGATAAAAAAATCCTTTTAAATGTGAGAGCCCCAAACTAAATCTTGCTCGGTGCGTTACCACACCTGAACCCTGAGTTTTATGAAGTTGTTTTTCCTTTGAAATGGTATTAAGACAGAGTAATTCCAAATAAAGTAGTATTCTAGGTATTGATGTCGTTAACAACATGAAATCATTGTTCTCAGTAATTATTAGCAAGTTTTTCAAAATATCTATATGGGTTATAGAATTACCTTGTAGGAATTTCTACAAATATAAAGGAATATTTTGGTTTAAAAGGCTGTTGAAATTTAATTTCTGTCACATCTGTGATGCAGAAATCCCCAAGGCTTGAGATTGTCCAACAGTGGTACAAATGAAATAGATGTTTCATTGTTTATGAAATGCTCAGTATAAATTTTGGCAGTCAGTACCCAATTACTGGAGGCTGTATTTCCTGGTGCTTCTTCCAAACTGCCAAAAATATGACAACTATTAATTCTCAGTCCCCCTGAGAGGTGAACAGTTTATAACACAGAAATCAAACTCATAAAGGAATTGTTCAGAATCTAGGAGTGGATAAGACTGTGTCTCATGTTTGGTTGCCAATATGATTTTTGACTTTGATTGAGAAAATTCTTCTTGTATACACCTTCTGGAATGCTACTCTGATCCTGGTGATCACAATCACAGTGGATGCATGGAACACTATGCTATCATCCAAAGAAATACAGTAATGTTGAATTATTAATTATTTACCAGTAATGTGTTCAGCATATTAACTATAATCTCTTCATGTTCAGTGAGCTACACAATAAATTGCACTATTTTGGATAATACATTTTGCCCTCAGAAATACTGGTGCACTGTTTGGAATATATAATGTATCTTTCCTCATGGGATTAAACCTAGGACCTTTAGACTGAGCTACAGCCCCAGTCCTTCTTATTATTATATCTTATTTTGAGACAAGGTTTCACTAAATCACTTTCACAGGATGAGCTTGACTTGCAATCCTCCTGCCTCAGTCTCCATCACTGTGGGGTATTACAGGCATGTGGTACTATCCCCACTTTATCATGCATCTTTTTTTTTTAGATTGGGTCTAGTTAGGTAGTCCAGGCTGGCCTTGAACTCAGTGTGTACCCCAGGCTGAATTGAACTCGTGGTTATCCTCCTGCCTCAGCCTCTCAAGGGCTGGGATTATAGGTGTGTGCTACCATTCCCAGCTTCCTACATGCATCATTAGATGAGTAAAAAGTAAGTTTTAAATTATTTTTAACAGTAGCTCTCCAGATAATTTTGTCATAGTTTAAAATTTGTCCATTGGTTTCATCATAAAAGGAGAAACCAGGGAAACAATAGTCCTGTTGATTTGTGGAAAATCCATTAAAATTCTTCAAATTATTTATTGTTAGAAGCAACTTTCCATAGCATAATGGTGAAACCAGAACTTGTTAAAAGCAATCCCACAGGAACTTGATGAATGTTGCAGTCCAAAATTTTCCTAATCAATGTCTGCTATAAAACTGTAAAACGAACAAAAAGTTAATAACGTCCCAGAGTTCTGAACTGCGCTGCGTTGCATGCACACACCTACTTGCATTTGCTCGGGCTAAGAAGGGGTTGGCGTGTTGAATCACAAAGCAATAACAAGAATTGCATTCTCATCTGGTCTGGCATATGAGAAAACCACAAAACAATGCATGCACTGACCCTGCAGGTGTGCGGGCCACACCAGAACAAAGACACATTATTCCCCAGACTCTCTCCAGTGGCATCATCATTTGTGCTGAGACACAAAGGAGTAAACAAACGCCTGATGCTAACTCTGCCTCTCTGCCTTCCTCATCACGGAGCCTGAACTGGGGCAGAGAGGAGCCAAATGGGAAAGGGGGTTGTAGGCCAATTTTAGCTCTCAGCTGATGTATGGGAAAGCAGCGAAAGAGAAAATAATGGGCAACAGTGTTTCAAGGCTAGGATGAATATAGGGTTACAAACTTCTGTGAATATCTTTCAAAATTTATTCCCCATGTAAATTGGGTTGTTTTAGTAATGACAGCTGGAAACCAAGGCAGAGCCTTTTGTTTTTATTTTAAGGAGGAAGCTTTGTTTTAATTCCTTTGGCCTAGGAACAATTTGCATCTCAGGTATGGTTGACAGCCCCATGGGTTTTATTGCCTCATTTGAAAGTTATAAATCAGCAGCCCAATTCCCCCACGACTACCTCTTTCTCCAGTGGTGAACCCAACAGAATGTCAATTGACAGTGTTAAATTTAATGATTTAATTTGATTTTACATTAAGCCCATTAGGTTGGCCAAATTTAACATTCAGTTGCTGAGGAACCAAAAACATTCTGAGGATCACTGTCGTATAGTATGGTCACAGTTTTGCAAATACATAAATGTTGCTGTTCATTTTATAGATGTTTATGTTTAGCTTTTGTATTCCATCCTGCTGGTAGTATTCTAGAGACTATAAACTTCAAACAATCTGCATTAGATCATTTTATTTCTATCAGTGACTGCATATAAGGCCATATTTCCAATAGTATTCAACTCAGATTATTGAAAGACAAATAAATAATCTTAGTCATACACATTGTACCAGAGAGATGTTTCTAGGAGTGTCATAGGGTGTATCTCACATAAACTCAACCACTTGAGGACATTTTTTTGTTGTAGTTCCTCACCAAATTTTAGATCTGCCAGTTCTTTACAGTAAATCTTAGATTAATCCACACAGTGTTTGCAAGTGAATCCAAGGAGTAGTGCTTGGATTGCCCCCTTTTCTTACTTCCTAGCTTAATCCATCACTAATCCCTACTGACTCTTGTATTGTCCCTATATCTCCAAAGTCTCAGCCATTCAGGATGCTTTAGCCCAATTTCAGCAGGTGGTCCCTGTATCTCTGTGCTCAGGGCTTCCACATGCACACCAAACCCTGTCCAAACCTGACAAGGCTAGAATTTCTGGGGGTTTAATCCAGCCCCACTGTTATGGTTTGTGTCTGGGTGTCCCCCAAAGCCTGATGCAGTCGTAGTTGGGCTTCTAGAGTTTATGGTTGATTCATGGTCCAATGCTTGGATTATGGGTGTGAGTGTTACACCTACCCTGGGGCAGGTAGTTTGCATACAATATAAGGGAGGGAAAGAGGCTGCTTGCTGCCACTCCTCCCTTTTTGCCCTTGTTGCTTTTGCTGTTTTCCGCTGCCATGAACTGTTGCCCTCTGCATTCGCCACTCTACTTTGGAGTCAGCTGATTATAGACTGAAACTTCCACAAACTATAAGCTAAATAAACCTTTCCTTCCTTAATTCTGGGCATCAGGTATTTTGTCTCAGCAAAGACATAAAAGTAACCAACACATCACCAAGAACCTTCAACCATTGACTCTCAGGAACCGATGTGTAGATTCTCCAAACTCCCCTTGATCTTGTGGGATCATTCTGAAATGTGTTTTCCAGTGACTGTACATCCTAGTTGCCTACTGTAGTGATTGTCTCCATAATACACTATTTTTGACTCATTTCCTTGCCTTATCTCCTCTACTGTGCGTGAACATAAACTACTTGCACTTGAATTTGTCTTAGAGTGTGGTTTTGGGACAATACAAGCTATGAAAATTGCATGCTCAAGCAATATTCCTCATTGGTTGACTCATTCCATCTTTTTTGCTATCACTCTAGTCACTGCCCTAACAGTAGTAGAGAGACCTACCATGATATCAACTCAAATATCATTGTAGCTTTATTTTTTTATTTTAAAAATAAAAGGAAGAAAATATTAACAGACAGACAACCTTTTACAAAATAGCAAAAGAACAGTACAGACAATACAGAGTTAGAAACAAAGTGGTAGGAAATTAACAATGCTTGTTGTATTAGATACTGATATCTTCAAAGTGGTTTCTCATGAAAAGAGACATGCAATATTGATCAATCAAGGACTCATTAACAGTTTCTTTCAGCAAAGAAATAGAAGACAGTAGATCAACTATGTTAACTACCTGTAAGTCTGCCTGAAGATCAATGTCCTACAGGGCTAATTGAATGGGTTTCACTATAAAAATATTTATTCATTCAGCTTACTCAAAATTTTTTGAAGTGCCTATTTATTAGTGCTTAAAAAGTTGATAAAAATGAGGGAAAAAAAGGATAAAGAAGAGGATTTTTCCATCTTTTATGCATGGTTGATACCAAATTATGGCTAATATAAATATTCTAGTTGGTCAATAATGTCCTTTATAGATAACGAGATTTGTTTTCTCCTCTCTAATATCTAATATGTAGATTGTTATGTATTCTAGTTGTAGATTTATTAATTCCAAATATTCCACAATTGTTCCTACATATAAAAGAAATGATTTTACTGTTTCAACATTTAGGTCTGTACTTGCTTTTATTTTTTAAATACTATTTTATATAGACTACAGAATAGGATTAAAATATCATATCAAAGATGAATCCAGCTATGTGTATTGTATTAAGGAATGTTGCTAAGGTATTTGGAAAAAATTATCTGTCTGCTGTCTGTCTATCTATCTGCATATATGGAAAGGTATTCTAATTTGCTTTCTTTGTTAAATAGCTTTGCATTTTGGCAATGAATCCCTTTTAGTCATGATTTATTTCACATTAAATTCCACTCTACCACTGAGCTAAGCCTTAGCCCTGGAATTTCTTGTTCATTGAATCCTGATCCTCTGCTTTTCAGAGCTTTTCAACTAATGGTTATGCATATACTTATGTAATATACAAACATGGTAGTGTGAGACAACGTTTTGAGGAAGACAGACTGTAAAACTATTAGTGATCAATTGGTTTCTCATGTTCACATAATGGCAATATTGTATTAAATACTGATAATTGCCCAAAGGTAGTTTTACATTTTCCTTTCAGTATGTTTTAATTTATTCTACTACTTCTTATGTAGCTTTCTTAAATTTGTTTCTATGCATTATAATATTTCAGCAGATATATCTTTTTTTGTACATTTATAATATATACTTTTATGCCAGTTAATTTTATTATGTCTGTTCTGGATTAGGAAACCCCAGAGAATTAGTAAAGCATAGTTGTGAGTGTGTCTGAGGCATGAGTGTGTTCATGAAGGCATGATGTTTGGTACTGTATACGATCTCTGACCTCTTATTTGCTGGTGCTGTCCCCCTGTTCTGATTCTCAACCTCCATACATGAAGTATCGTTTTTCTTCAGTGTCTTCCCTCCTTAGAGGCAGCTGAAATTTGGAGTCAAATTACACCATCCTCCATTAAGTTTCAAGAGTTGGGTGTTAGACCTCAGCAGTGGGAAGACTAACTAATACAGAAAATTGGGGTCCCTGCTGTGACTGTATTTGACCAGCAGTTCAGAAGCCTGTGGAATTTGTTTGTAGGAAGAGATTGGAAACATTTGGGGGTGCAAATTATAAAAGCCCTAGAATGTTGTAGAGCTCCAAGATCAATTCTAGTTAGAAGAACAGAATGCTGGTGAGAATGTGAACACTAAAGGCCAAGCTCAGGAGGTTTCAGCTGGGAACAAAGACATCACTGGCAACTGGGCTAGAGGCCTTGTGTATTACCCTCTGGTAGAACAACTATACATTTTACTAATGTCCATAGATTCTGTAGGAGACTGAGATTAAGGGAAATGTTGTGGCAGCAGAAATTTCAAGGCAATCCAAGGTGTAGTCCATGGCCTGGGTGCTGCTGGTTGCTTTCAAACAAATTTATACTGAGAATTTCATGTAACAAGAAATCAGAAAAATTTGAAAAACTTAAAGTTTTTGACTCCAAGGAAACCACCTATAGACCTAGGGCCAATGGAGATGTGGCTACTGAAGAGATTATTACCTTTTCAAAGGAACCAATTATTTCTACAGGGACAAGAAGAATAATTTCTGAGTGCATCTCCAAAGTCAACAGGACACTACCCACCTCACTGTCAGGGTTGAAAGTGTAAACATTTCATTCAAGGAGAGATTCCCTGGGACACCTGCTCAAGAGAAGCCTACTAGTTAATTATTTCCCCAGGTTTCATTTCACTATGTTCAGTTATCCAGGCAATCAGAAATTGTTGCAGCCATAGTCCAGGGAGGCCTAGCTACTGTTGCTGCCTACAGTTGCCTTGCCATTGTCCATTTATGTGGGGTTCACTGCCATGCAGATTGCAAGAACTGTGGTTCAGGGTTGTATCCACTCATGTTCCAAAAGAAGGCATGGGAAGCCAAGTAAGGAGCCGTTGAGGTGGTACTGTATTGAGCTGTGGATATGAGGCAGGAGGTGCAGTATACTCCAGGAGTAGGAGATGCCAGAAGCATGGAAAGTCTGTTGGGGAAAGCTTCAGGCTGCAAGCAAAATCAGCCAAAGAGAAACGCATGGTGGTCTACCGTGCCAGCCAGCAGCATCCTGAGAAAGGGTGATGAGAGATTAAGAAAAAACTAGGCACATATTGAAAGGAAAGCTGGGACCAGGTGGGACCTGATTTCTCTGATGGAGAGGCAGCGATAACCCAGCATGGTCTGTCTCTTTAGTTATACACATTAAAAAAGGGGGAAGCATGCAACAGAGCAGAAAGTGTAAGTTCTCAGTGTTTTCTGAGAATACTGAAAGTGAAACATTTCTAGAACTATTTGTGCTGTAGTTAACAGGGAGGAATATGAAGGTCAGACACCTGCTGCTCTGGCCTTGCTCTACTTTCAAAGATTTTGCCAACATCTACCTCAGCCTTGGCTCAGCTGTTCCTCACAGTGGTCTGCAACCAGCAATACCATAGGGATTGGATCACCCATGCCCTCTGGATCTTACGGATCACTACCATGTGACCAGTATGTCAGACGTGGAGTCATAGGACCTAATGTTAATCTTTCTGGATTTGGGTCTTGCTTTTTTCTGATTATTTTTTATTCCCATATTCTTTGCTTTTGGTATGGGAATATTTACCTTGTGCTATTATACCTTGATTATGTAACTTGTTTTAATTTTTATAAGAATTCAGAGCTAAGAACTTACTTTCTGTTTCAGAAGAGACTTTGACTTGAATCTTTGAAAAATTCTGGAAGTGCTGATTGTTCAGAAGAGTTGTGTCATGTTAGGAGTTGTGCCATGTGAGGTAGAATTGTGAATTTGCTATTATCTTTACTTGGAGATTAAGTGTCCTTTAAGGAGATATGTCTGGCCATCAAATTGACAAAATCTGGAGTGTACCCATTAATTATATCAACTTGACTGGATTAAGCCATGACCACAGAACTAGTAAGGCACACTTTTGGGTGTGTCTGGGTGGCTCATGAGGGCATGACCTCAAGCACATACTATATGTGACCCATGGCCCCTTCCTCGGAGGTGCTGTTCCCCTGCTCCTCTCTGCTGCTCTGAAGTAAGCATCTTTGCTCTCTCAGTCCTTGTGTCATGTTTTCTCTGTCTTGCAGCCAATTTATTATGTGCCAAATCTTTGTAAAACATGGGTGAAATTAAATCTCTCCTACTTTAAATTGTGAGTGCCAGGCGTTGTGTGTCAGTGATGAAAAAGCTGACTAATATAGCTTTATATCCATCTTTATCCTAAGAAGTGCTAGAAGAAAGTTTTCTTGTACAGAATATATGCATTTCCACCTCTCTTTTTGAAAAAAGGTCTGAGATGATTGTATCCAGCATAACTTACTGTCTTTCAGAGGAAATTAGTCAGCATGGCTTCTGCATTACTTTAGGAATTCTTCTGTGGTTGTGGAAGGAATGCTGCCTTCCAAAGTTCAGGTTTTTATGCATGAAAAGCATATACTAAAAGTGTCTCCTCTGATTTTTGGGACAGTTGCTAAAGACAGGAATGGTTATGCTGCTAAATCATTAAATGATATTTTTATCAGTAGTAGAATTACTTTTATAATAATTCTTTGGAACAGGTGGAATTTGAATTTTCAATCTCCAAATCCTTCATGAAAGAGTTATTTTCTCCCTCTCTTTATGTGGTAGTGGAGTTTGAACTCAGGCCTTTGCCCTGAGCTACATTCGAAGCCCTTTCATTTTTTTATTCGGACACAAAATCTTTCTAAGTCACTAAGTTGCCTAGGTTAGGCTCCAGCCTGCCATCCTTCTGGAATTAGAGGCTTGCCTTTCTCTCACCATTCCCAAAAGATTATTCTTTATTTTCCCCTTGAACAGTGCTTTACCTCACTTCTGCCATTCATTTCTAAATTCTTGGGTACTTCACATTTCAAGGGGATCAAAGGAAAAATTCAGAGAACTTGCTCAATCTAGTATCACAAAACATTTCTCCTACATTTTTATTCTGATTGATATTTTTAGTTCTAGAAATCAAGAAAGTTGCGGTGGTGATCAAAGCTGAACCAAATATTTGGAGCTATCTTAAGGGACTCGTCACACTAAGAAAAACTTATGTCAGAGGAGTCTCAGCTCTCATAGCCCTTGGCAGCCATAGACTGGACCTGCTACATGCTTTTGTTTTTTCTCTGAGGGCTTGAGTGCTCCAATTCCTTGGGGTTCTTCTGACTGAAATTAGCTTCTCTTCTTGTCCTTTTTTTGACTTTTTGGTCCTTTTGATTTACAGGTAGTGATTGTAAATATTAATGACATTGATGTAATATTTCAATACATGTTTGCACTACACACTAATAAAAATTCAGTCTCCTTTTATCTTCCCTTCTTTCAGGCCCTTTCCTACTCTCTGCCAATTACTTTTCTACATTCAATTTGGGTTTTCTTTCTAACATCTACATAGAAGATTTTAGACACGCAATGTCTGTCTTGCTGTCTAGCTTGTTTCACTAATGTAATGTGCTTCACCTTCATTCATTTGTTTTGAAATGAGAGGATTTAATTCTTCTTTGTGAATAAATAATATATCTCATTGTGTATATGTCACATTTTCTTTAACTATCCACCTGCTGATCAGCATGTGGGTTAATTCTACCTATTATGAGTAGTACTACAATAACACGGGATTGCAAGTATTTCTTTGGTATTCTGATTCTATTTCCTCTGGGTATATCCAGAGTGGGATAGCAGGATCATATGGTAGATCCATTTTTACTTTGAAGAGGAGTTCTTCTATACTTTTGGTAGAAATGTAAATTAGTACAACCATTATGGAGAACAGTTGGTAGGGCCCTACCAACAGTATAGGGGATTTCCTCCATACCTTTGTCAGCATTTATTACTATTACTAATTTTGATAATGGCTCTTCTGATTGGGTGAGGTGATATTTAATTTTAGGTTTTTTATTTTATTTTAAAGAGAAAAGAAAAAAATACAAAGATAAAAACAAAACAACACAAAACAATAAACATGATACAGAATTTCAGAACAAGATAATATGAAATTAACAGTGGTTATTATATTACATATTGCTATCCTCAGCGAAGTTGCTCAGATTACCAGAGGTAAGAATGCAAGGTTGATCAAACAATTAAAGAGAATAAAAAATAATAAAAGAAAGCATTAGAAACAATACAGAGTTTTACTAATCAAATAGTAGGAATTCAACAATGGTTGTTATATTGCATATTGTTGCCTTCAAATTAGTTGTTCAGATTACCAGATATAAGCATGCAAAATTGGTTCAAAAAAGAGTTAAGCATTAATTGTTCCTTTCAATAAACCAATAGTAATTTTAGTTTTAACTTGTATTTCCCTGAGGACTAATGATATTGTGCATTTTTCAGGAGCTAGCCATTTGTATTTCTTTTCAGAAATGTCTGTTGAGCTCCTTTGCCAGTTTCTACTTGTACTACTTATTTATGTTATTTTAAAATTCCTTATACATTCTAGATATTAATGCCTTGTCTGATGGAGAGCTGACAAATATTATCTCCATTTTGCAGGCTGTCTCTCCATTCTGGTGATTCTCCTTTGCTTTAGAGAAACTTTTTAAAGTTGATATGCTTTCATTTGTCTATTTTTGTCCTCATTTCCTGTGATTTGGGTGCTAAACTGAATAAGCAATTTCTTATGCCAAAGTTTTAAAGTGTTTTCCTTATACTTTCTCTTAGTATTCCAGGTATTGCATTGTTATGTTTGGATCTAAACTGGCTCCCAAAGCCTTACGTGTTTGGAACGTGATTGACTCATGGGGGCGCTGTGCTCATCAGTGGATTGTCACTGATGGGTTCATAGCTGATGTGCTGTTAGAGGTCGGACTGGTGGAGGAGGTGGGGACTGGCGGCATATCCGGAAGGGTATCTCTCTCACTGCTTCCTTCTCTTTGGGCGTCTTGGTCACCATGATAAAATTCCTTTGTCCAGGAGCTTCCAACCTTCCCTTTCTGCTTTTGAGTCAGCCAACCATAGACTGTCACCATAAGCCAAAATAAGCTTCTCCTACCTTAAACTGTGGGAATCAGATATTTTGTCCTATCAAAGGGACAAAAACAAAGTGACTAAAACATGTGTTCATGTCTTTGTTTCATTTTGGGTTCATTTTTGCACAGGGTAAAAGATGGAGTAAAAATTCAACCTTCTGCAAAATGCTATACAGTTTTCCCAGTCCTGTTTATTTAAGATCACCACTGTGTGATTTTATTGTCTCTGTGGGGAATTATATGGCTACTGATGTGTGAGTTTATTTCTTGAATTTCTTTGCTATTCCCATGTTCTGTGTGTTTTAATGGTAATCCCATGATGTTTTAGCTACTATGGCTCTGTAGTGTGTTTTGAAATCAGATATTGTGATACATCCAACTTTGTCTGTTCTTTTCATTTCTTTTTTTATTTTAAAGAGAGTAATAAATGAGAAACAAAGAAATAGAACAGTATAGCATACCAGTATCACAAACGTAAACAAATCAAAGCAAGAACATTCAAAGTAATACAGAGTCTCAAGATGAAATAATATGAATCAGCAGTGGATGTTACATTACATATTGCTATCCTCAACTCAAGATTTCTTTGACTAATCAAAATCTTTTGTGTTTCTATTTAATTTTAGGGTTTTTTTCTAGTTCTGTGAAGAAAATCATTGGTATTTTGAGGCAGATTGAACTGAATCTGTAAAGAGCTTTGAGTTGTATGGGAAGTTTATCAACATGAATCTTCCAATCCAAGAACATGGAAGCTGTTTCTGTTTTTATGTACTCAGTAGAGGAAAACCTAAAGGCTTCACCAAAAGCCTACTAGAACTAATCAATGAGTTCAGGAATGTTGCAGGATACAAAATCTACATGAAAACCAGTATGATTTTTATGCACCAATAGTAAGACAGCTGAGAAAAATATCATGAAGCAATCTGATTCAAAATAACTATAAAAATCTAGGAATAAATTTACACAAGTGAAAGATCTTTACAATGAAAATTATAAGAAACTGATGAAGAAATTGAAGACGACATACAAAATGGAAAGATCTCCCATAGTCTCTACTTCAGTGCTTAATTTACCCTGATCTAGAAGCCCTCCTGTCCTTTTGTTCAGGCTGCTAGGGAAAACATCAACTCTGATTAAATAATCTATCATAATATTCTACAATGTTATAAAATATAGTATGTTATGTGTATTTTTTCTCCAATAGAAAATCCTTTCTCTCCTTTAAAATGCCCTTAATATTATTAAACATGTATTCAGGATTTCATGGCTTCCTCCACAGTGACTGATGACTGTGTGATTCTTGAATTTTGACTGAATGGGCATACAAGGAAGACTTGCAAGAAGATTAAAAAATTCTGCTCCAAGTCATGTGCCTGCTTCTACTTAGAGCTCTACAAAATAAATTTCTGGCCATTTTTACAGTAGATGTTTTATCCTTTTTGCATTACCTTCAGGCATTTTTACATATTCTGATGAGTTCTCAGAGCTTCTGGTCAAATTTGGGTCCTCCAGAGATTATAAGCCCATTTCCTCTGCTACAGCGATTTTTATCTGTATTCTTTGTCTGTACTCTATTATCATTTCTCTGGGTGAAAATGAACTTCTCTGTAGTATTTTTACTGGCTAAGCATCAGTGAGGAGCAAGGTTAAGGCTTTCTAGTTTGAAATATCAGTCTATATCCACATGAGGAAACATATTTTAATGTTCATACAGTCTCTCACAAATAGTTACTTACATTCCTTTCTAACTGTTGAATGACATCAATGCTTTGCTTCAGGCATAACTGAGTTGGGTTCTTTTTAATAAAATTTTGAAGACTACAGGATTTAAAATGAACATTTACAATATATTTCTTATTGCCAGTGCTATTTTCTCATTTGTAATTCTCCAGTTTGTCAGCAGGTCGCAGCAGAGGGCTAACTTTAGTTTCCAATTAGCATGTTAAAGGGCATCAAAAACTTTTCTACCTCCTTACCCTCTCATTCACTCCGTTATCCTTTCTTCCCTCCTTCCCTGCCTCCCTCCCTCCTTACCTCCCTCACTTCCTTCCTCTCTTGTCTTCCTTTTGTCCTTCCTCTCTTTGATCTTCGTTTTCTTTCTCTTCTGTGTACCTCCTTGTCCCCTATCTCTACTTCCCTTCTTTCTTTTCTTTCCTTCCCTGTTCATTTTACTTTCTCACTACAAACGGGAATGAGACTCAGTTATATTTTGTAAATTGAGGTGATGACTCAGTAATAACATATCTACATATATTAAAAATCACAAATCTAACATCATTTTTAAAAAAAAAGATCATTAAAGAATGGAGACCATATACAAAAGACTGGAGTATCAATACAAACAGGAATTGACGAACTTTGACTAACAAAGACAATAATAGCAAAACTAAACTTTGTTTTAAACATACAAATTATTACCATCTCATTCCACTTACAGAGCCTGTGCAAATGACCTCCTTTTTGCTACTACATTTGGAAATGTGGAAGAGAGAAAATGGCATTTCAATCACAGCTCTCATCAGTCATTCACTGTATCCAGGCCTCTCAATTGTGTTTCTTTCTTTAATGTAACAGTAAGCAATAATCTCACAGCTGTGCTTTGTAGAGTGAACTATATAAGCATCTATATTGAGATTTCATACACACATAACATAAAAGGGAGAGAAAATGATCAAGAATACTCCTTGGCCCATTGCAGAATCATACAAAAGAACTAATGAATCTCTCTCAAAGTGGTTTTCTAGTGACCATCTGTTAAGTCTTGATTTGTATTCTATAATGGAATCACCATTCAAAAGGTAATAATTTCAAGGTATAGCACAACTTATCTTTCAAGACAATATCTTTAATTACACAGCATCAATATCAGTCACTGAGATGAACTAAAACAGAGTTAAATCAAAATTTTTCTTTACAATTTGCTTATTTATTTCATCTACTTAAGAGCACTTTCCCAAAGCCTCTCCAAAACATTACTCACTTATGAAATGTTACAGTGATGCTTTTATGCTATTTGAATTTGAGTACTCAGTCTTACGTGAAATGTATTTTGAATCCATTGTTTAATCGGAAAAGTACTACCTATGAACTGCTGTAATAGAAGTTTCTTTGTAATAACAATTGGGTATATGACAGTGGAGTGTACTCCTTAATCTTTCAACAAATACTGAGGCTTTGCTATTATTGGCATGCATTAGCCAGTGCAATTTGTGTGCACCACAGGCTGTGGTGTAGGGTAGGAGAAAGACAGACTTCAGATGATAATCACACTGATCTTTAGAGCATTAAGGCCTGTTAAGAGTTGTGAACGAGAAGGACACTGTGTTATGAGAACACAGAAGAAAAACTTGATCTGGCCTGGGGGAGGGGAAATGGATTAGAGAAACTTCTCTGTGTGACGGATCAGAAAATTCATTAGTGTCAGACAGTGGTTCAGAGCGAGGTTTGATTATTGCCTTTAATTTGTAATTACAAATGAGAGAAACTATAATTAAGCATAAAGTAAAACTTTAAGTAATGCAGCACCTTGATCTATTGTATGGGATAATCATTGTGGTAAGTGGTAATGTTTCGATGAAGTAGCTTCATTTGAATAGCAATATTTTAAATTGTGTGCAAAAAGATTTGTCATTAATTATGGTAAACCCACAAGAGGTGTGATTATTAATTACACAAGGAAACACTCTGTGTCTTCTTAAATATAGTGGCAATTTACAAGTCAGGACTTTGTGTTTTCAAGCTTTGTTGGATCATGTGAATTATAAAAGCACACACACCAAAGTCACAAGTCACATTCTAATACAATGTAGTATATTTCCACAGACTTCGTCTTGCAGTTCTTTTCCTTTCACATTTGTTGCCTTCTTTCAGTATTTGTAAACCAGTGGGTGGTGTATGTCTCTGCAACTTATTTTTAAGAGATACATGAAAGTATGAACATTATGCATAGTAGTGGGGTGCTAGGTAATTTTTCAGTACATGAATACATCAGACAACATTCAAATCAGTTTAAACATTTATCTTTTCAAACACTTGTCATTTTCCCTGATGAAAAAGTGAAAATAATTTCTTCTAGCCCTTTGAATTGTATAGTGCAATTGTTATCTATAGTTACCCTACACACCAGAAAATCTAGGGCCGGGGATATAGTTCAGTGGCAACAGCATCTGCCTAGCAAGCACAAGGTCCTGAGTTTGATTCCTGGTACAAAAAAAAAAAAAAAGTCTAGCTCTTCTCTTATTGTAACTTGGTACCTACTGACCAACATTTCCCCACATATCCTTTCACATTTGTTCTTCCTGGTGGGCCTCTGGTGACCATCACTCTGTTCTCAACTTCTGTGAGATCAATTTCTTTAGATTCCTGAGATGAGTGAAATTATGTGGTACTGATCTTTCTGTTGTAGTACTACTTTTCTACAGGGTTGTATATTTATATGCTCTTTATTCATAAGTAGATTAAATTAACATACTAGCCTCAGTTGAAGCTGACTGAATACTAATGAAGAAATGATAATTAGGAGATTGTATAGCAATAGGTAGATGACTATTTCTGTTAATAGAACAAAGAGAAGGAAGAACATAATGTCAGCAGACAGTAATGAGATACGATTTTGTAAACATAAAAAAATATAGAACTGCATAAGGGAGCTCAACAGAAAACAGGAGAAAAGGTTATTCTGGTGAAGGAGTTTGTAGAAATGATAAACTGTAAAAATTAAATGGAGCATAATACCAAAAAGAAATCCTGAAAGCAGAAAAACAAATGAGAATAAATTAAGGCAGAAATTCACCTGTGCTAAAATAGAAGAGCAAAAGAGATCTCAGAGGTTAGGCAAGCTTAGTGGAGTAATGTAGAAAAAAAAAAAAGCAATTAATGCTTAAAAAGAATGAGGTTTAAAAGCAAAATAATCCAAAATACATAAAAAATACACATGCAGAAGGTAAACTGTATTTCCATTTTTTGAGAAAATTAATACAGAATGATACTGACAAACATAATCTAAAATGAAGAATAAAATGAATGGATAACATGAACCATAAACAGATGTCATAGATTTATTCCAAGCTATATTTTGCTTAGAGAATTTTAAGAATGGATTTAATCAAACAATAAAAACAGTGGAGTCACTGATGGCTCAGAGACAAAAATATCTTTAAATATGTGAGTTTTCTAACATTTGGTGTCTGTTCACTAGCCACTTACACATTAGAAAGGTGAAATTTCTTCCAAGAGATCCTTCATAACCCACAATAAAACTCTAGCACTACCCACTGTACAGTAGAGGAACTACATGAACTTCCTTAGCAGACACAAGTCCTGGCAAACATCACCTCAGTTCCTAATCCATTTAGTTCCTAAATAGTTGGAATAAAACTTATTTCTCACTTCAAAATTCCAAAGTTTAATTTCTAGAACTTGCATTGCAGATAAGGGAAAAGAGGCATTGTTTTACTACAACAAGCTCTTTTTTTTTTTAACCAAAAGTTATAATTAGGTCCAACCATCTTTCTGAACGACTTTTTATTTAACAGGGAAATTCTAACTCAATTATCTGGGAATAAAAGAAATGAAAGAAAACCATTATGCAAATGTCATCAAATGAAGGAGACAAAGTTTCCTGGGTTTTCAGACCAATTAAAAATTAAAATCAGACCTCTCCTCCCATGCCATTAATATTCTAACCTCCAAAAGTTAGGAGCAAGTGGAAAAAATATTAGACATAATGGAGTACAAAAAAATCAAAGTATATCATAATATTTAGACTATATGCTCTCTGACAATTTGGCTATCATCCCTCAGACTAATACTACTTATAAAATGTACAATGCTCTTTTAAAAATCCAGGCTTTAGTGAAGTTTACATAGAATATAGATAAAATATTTATTGATTACCCTTCTTCCCCTTAAAATTCAAGAATATAATTTTTCAAGTGTTTATTAAAAGTTTTTCTCCATTTTATGATGTAAAGATGAGTGCATTTAATCTCTGTGATATTGGAAATTTAAATCTTGGAAGAAACTCCAAGGCAAAGTTTCATTCAAGGTGAGAAAGTATTATACAATTGATAGAGCTCAGCTGAATCTTTGTTGGGACTCACTGGTCTGATCATCAGTACCATCAAAAGCAGATAGGGTTGCATGCTTAAGTACATTACCTATATGTGTATTTATCTATCTGTGTGTTACATGAACTTACATATGTATATATGTGTGTGTAAACATTGTATTATGTATATAATATGAGGCATATAAATATATATTAATATTTTAACTGATAGATTTTTTTTAACTTGTAAAATCAACAAGTTGAGATATTACTAACATGTATTACATATTGCATAATTGTATATAATTCAAACATAGTTTGTGTTGCTGTGTGTGTGTATTTGTGTGTTACAAAGTCTGGAGAGCACTCTACAGTGGGTACTAAATCTTTATTTTAGAAATTGTTTGAAGATGATCCCATTGGCCTGAGGTTTGGCATAACCTTCTCTCTATGACTGTATAAACAAGCGCTGTAACAGTGCTTTGCCTTCTGTACTCCTCGCTGTAATGTGGTCTTTGAGCTCACTACCACCATGGAGTTTGTGGCTTCTTTCATTCACATATTCAGGCTTTTATCTTCCGTGGATTCTTAATTAATTGAAACACTGTTTTTTCCCTAGCATCTTCTTTTGAAAGCACCTACCTATGGCAGAGAGTATGATTCAGCTATAAAGTTCTTGCCTAGCACGTGCAAAGACCTGGGTTTGGTATCCAGCATTGGGGAAAAAAAAGAAACGAGGAAGAAAAGATTCTAAAGGTCTTCTGTTTTCCTAGTGAATGATCCGTACCATCTACTCTTTCTGCTCCTCTTTCCCCCAGGTATGAGGAAAGGATTTCCTCCTTGGGGGTTCTGAACATTGCTCAGCACAGGACACCCGACACTGAACAGACAAAATGGGCAGCAGTCATTAGTCACATAGAGACAAGGATGTCAGAGGCCATGGGGCACAGGATTGGTGGTGCCAAGAGGGCTGCATATCCCCTCCTTCCTCCTGCCTTCCTGTGAAAAGATGTGATTGTCTTGTTTGAACAGTTGTGTGGGCTGGCAGGAGGTGAGCACTGTGTTGTTGAGGACCAGGTGTTGTGCCCTTGTCTAGCTGATAAAGAAGCTGCTGACCTGTAGTCTTCCTTGTTGAGCAAGATGTCTATCTTGTGAGAGCAGAGGGACTCTCTAGAGGTCCCTTGGGCCCTATGAGATTCAAAGATGTCAAGGAAGCACTTTGTAGGTATTAAAATACCCTGAAATGAGCAGTGCATTCAAAGTTGCCATTTTGTAGTTGCTGGTTCTAATTTGTCCCATTAAATCTGACACTCAGTGCTGCTTTGTCTTGCAACCATTGGCTTGCTAAAGTTAACCTAGTCTCTTGATCAGATTGTAAAACTAGAAGACAAAGTTTATCTTTTTCTTGCAGTTTCTCTGCATCAAAAATTATCTTTCTCCAACATTTCATGTGTGCATATGCATATTGTCTTAGCTTCCCAGAGGTGTTGTCTCAATTTACCACAAAGTGGGAGACTTAGAGCAACAGAATTTACTCTCTCCTTGCAGAGGCCAAAGTCTGAAGTCAAGGAGTTGGCAGGGCCAAGCGCTTTCTGAAGCTGCTGGAGAAGAGTCCCCTGCTGCCTTCTCAAGCAAAGAGGTTTCCTGGGGCTCTTGTAGCAAAATATAATCTTCTACCTTCTTCTTCATCTCCCCTTTTTCTTCCTGTGTGTGCCTTTGTATCTCCCTCTCCTTGTGAGGACACTGTCATTAAATTTAAGATCCCCCTCAATCCAGCATGACTTCATCTTAATCACAGTTGTAAGAACCCTATTTCCAAATCAATTTGAGTTCACAGCTACTGGAGTTAGGACTTTAATATATCTTTCTGGGGGATACAACTCAACCTGCAACATACGTAATTAGAAAATACATGTATGTTGTATCTATGTGGACACATTCCAGAAAAGCTTCTCTAGATTACTTGTCCCAGATCAAAATAAAAGTCAGACACAGCTTGCAGAAGACCTCAGACCTCAGCTCTCTGAACCAAGGTTTTCTCGTTAATGACAAGAAAATGAGTAACACACATCACTGTGTCTTGGTGCATTACTTGCTTCTTAGACATAGTGAAAACTGCTCAATATTTATGAAGTTCTTCCTGAGGTGAAAGGGCTATCTCAGTGCAATTCAGTTCTTTGGAAAGAGTTACTCTAATCCACACTACCTATGGTAGGAAAGAGAGACAAATATCTGTGGTGGTTTCAGCATGTGATTTTTGCCTCTAGCAAAAGAACATAAAATATAGGAGGCTGCAACGAATGGCCCTGTCCCTTTTGTGATTTACCAAGCCACAACATGGGGTTTGAAGGTTTCTTGGCATTTCTGGAAATCCACTCTATTCCTGTCAATTTGTACTTAATCATAATTGGCGGGATCAGCAGTCCTCCTGGAGGTGAAGTTTCTGTTCAGGGTTTCCTTGCACCAGTGGCTTCATATTTCCTCCAAGGTCAAGAACACAACCATATTAATCTCTCACCTTGTTCATTACGGAGTCTACAAGGTGCTTCTAGCAGCATTGTTGCAGGGGCTACTCTGTGAGCTGGTTTTCTGAGCAAAGCTACCAACGCAAAGGGCCAGAGAGCAACTAACAGCAGTCTCAGCAGTTGTAGTATCACATATACTCAAACATTATCATTAAAATTCTCTCCCTCCTCAATGACTGCTTATTTGAACTATGACAGAAAGACTGAATCCTGAGAAGACATAATGCATCTGTCAGTTGACCAAGTTTTGCTTTTGAGAAAGATTTCCAGATAAGCCCAGAGAATGGTGGTTAGCACTGGGCAAGAATTAGGATGAAACCAATATCAAGAATAAGAAATAGTGTTTTTGGCTCTTGTGACTTTTTTTTAAACTAGAGTACACTGCACATCTATGATCATGGATAAATGGCCATATTTACTGGAGGGGGATATAGCACTATTTTTTAGTAATTGAGCCGCTAACACTGTTAGGCATATTTGATTATCCTCATAAGGTCCAGGCATGGGCAGGATGTTGGAAAATCAGGTCACAAAGAAAGAGTTGTTTATATGAAAGGCTTCCTGCTGTTTCCATTGGTTGTAATCAATGCAGCTTACATAATTAATGCTATAGAAGGTTACTAACATAACCTGACCTCTCCTATTTTATCACTGATATTACTTAGAAGGGAATCCCATGAGCCCGAATTCCACACTAGAAAGAGGCAGAGACTGAGTTTTCTTTTTCACCTTGAGTAAGGGTTCAGGAAAATCTAGGCAGCCTGACATGATGACTGCTGCTCAGAGCTGTACTGCATACATTTCAGTTGTACTGCAGATCAGAGTTGTACTGCGTACATTTCAGGGCTGTAGCTCTCAGATACTGATGGAGTCAAATCTCTTTAACAACTTGTGGCTCTGTGGTCCTAGTAGGTCTCCTCAGCACTCTGTGTCACATTGTCTTGTCTTATCTAGGAGTGATGTAGAAAGTTGCCCAATTTAGCAAATAAAAATGAAGAGCAGTTCAATTTGAATTTCAGATCAAAAATTATTTTCTGTTAGAAAAGTATGTCTCAGGCCCGGCATGGTGGTGAACACCTGGCATCTCAGCACTCAGGAGGCTGAGGCAGGAGTATTGCCATGTGTTCAAGGCCAGCCTGGACTAGATAGTGAGTTTAAGGACAGTTGGGATTATAACATGCTGTATAATCTCAGAAAAAAGTGTGTCATATCTCAGAACAAAGTGTCTCGTGTAAATTTGGGGCATATCTGTACTAAAAATGTCTTTATTCACACTCAAATTTAATGGGCCATCTTGGACTTTATCTGGCAAGCTTAAAATAATAGATATATTTATGTTATATAACTCCTTTTATGTTAAGTATGAGAATATTAGAAAAGCACTTACCTGATGTAGAACTTAGTATACATCAGTTACTGGTTCTAACAGCAACTACCATTTTATATTAGGTGTTGTACTAGGAATTTTCATTTAAATTTTTAAGATGGTAATTTTTTATTAAGTATATTAACAAAATTACATGCATTTAATATGTACAGCATCATGTCTTGAAACATGTACACATTGTGCAATGTTCACTACAATCAACAAATTTACATATCCATCCCCTCACTTATAGTAGCTCTTAATTTGTTTACCTAGAAACACTTTATAATAGCACAAGTCAAAAACTACTGAAACAAACAAATAATTTCCATTCAGCTCACACCTAGAGGCAAATTAAAGCAGTTAAGTGAACACCGTTTTAAATGATCTCCGTATATCTGTTCATTTTTGCAAATAGAAAAAATTGTCAGTGTTGTGCATACTCTTATTACCAGCGCTTTCACTTAATGAAGTATAGTGGATGCATTTTTGCCTTGTTAATTACATGTCATAATCTCTCTCTCTCTTTTTTTTCTCAAAACAATGTTTCACTATGCAGTTCAGGCTGGCCTTGAATTCACTTTGTAGCCCAGGCTGGCCTGGAACTCACAGTGATCCTCCTGCCTCAGCATCCTGAGTGCTGGGATTACAGGTGTGTGCCACCATGCCTGGCCTGTCATAATCTCTTAATGATATAATAACTTTTTTCCCACCCACATGACTCTCTCTTACACTGCTCCTTATTCCCTTCCTCTTGTCTAATAGTCTCCCTTCTGTCTTCACACCATCTTGTTCAGGTGTCACATATTAGAGAGAACACTCAATACTTGTATTTCTGACATGGCTTATTTGGTTGAAGATGCTGAACTCCAGTTCCATTCATTTTCCAAGTGACTTGACTTTGTTTCTTTTTTGTGCAACTGAATAATACTCCACAGCATGTATTTGCCACATTTTCTTCATTCATTTATTGATGGGCACCTAAGCTCTTTCTATGTCATGGCTATTGTAGGTTGTGCTACAATAAACATGGGTTTGAATGTATCTTTATAGTATGCTGACTTTAATTTCTTCCAATGGAGGGAATTCCAAGGAGTGGTATAGCTGGATCAAACACTTGCTCTATTTTTAGTTTTTTGAAGAGACTCCATACTGATTCCCATAGTGCCTATACTAACTTGTTGTCCCAGAATTGGTGTAGAAGAATTCCTGCCTCTCCCCTTACAGAATTTATTGTTTCTTTGTGTTGTTGATAATGGCCATTCTTTCTAGGCTAAGATGGAATCCTATTACAATTTTGATGTGTATTTTATTACTGTGTGAAGATGTTGAATACTTTTTAATATTCTTACTGACCATTTGCATTTCTTCTTTTTGAAGAGTATCTATTCAATTCATTTGCTTATTTAATGATTAGACTATTTGATTCTGGGGGATAGAAGTTTCTGAGTTCTGTACATATTCTATCAGATGCATAGGTGGCAAAGATTTTCTTTCATTTTGCAGGTTGTCACCACTTTTTTGGATGTTTCTCTTGCTGGGTAGGAGCACTTTAACTTGATGTAGTCTTGTTTATTGATTTTTGATATTATTTCCTGTGCTATTGGACTCTTACTCAAGAAGTCTTTTCTATACTTGTGGCTTCAGGTGTCTCCCCTGTGTTTTTTTCTAGAAGTTTCAAAGATCCGGGTCTCAGAGATAGATCTCAGATGTGTTTTTAATTAAATTTTGTAGACAGTGAGAGCCAGGGATCTGGTTTCTGTCTTCTACAGATAGATATCCAATTTCCCAGCATCATTTGCTAGAAAGCCTGTTTTTTCTGTAACATACACTTGTGGCCACTACATCAAGAATCAGCTGGCTGCAACTGCACTGGTTTGTTTCTGTGTTCTCTATTGTGTTCCACTAGTCTCTGTGCCTACTTTTGTGCCACTACCATGCTGTTCTTGTTACTGTGGCTTTGCAGGATAATCTGAAATCAGCTGTTGTCATGCTTCCAGCCTTGTTCTCTTTGTTTAGTATTGCTTCAACTACTCTGGATCTTTTCTGTTTCTGCATGAATTTTAGGATTGTTTTTCAAATTCAGTGAAGGATGTCTTTGGAATTTTGATGAGGATTTTATTGAATCTGTACATTGTTTTGATAATATGAGCAGTTTAACAATATTAATTGTGCAAATCTATGAATGTGGAAATTCTATCTTCTAGTGTGTTTTCATTTTCTTTTTCCATCATCCTGTAATTTTTACTGTAGAAATCTTTCATCTCCTTGGGTAGGTTGTTTCCAGATATTTTATTTTATTTTATGTTTAGCTATTGTGGATGGAACTGTTTTCCTAGTTTTTTTCCAGCTTCCTCACTACTGGTGAATAGAAAAGCTATTCACTTTTTAAAAGTTGAAATTTTATCCTGTATTAGGCTTTTAAAAATCATCTTACTGAATTTCACATAATAACTCTGTTAGATTAGAGCTAACAGCCCCAATTTATGAGATAAACATGAAAAGGAAAGTTTCAAAGTTTGCACAGCTATCCTTTTTCTGTGTATGGAGGCTGACATCTTTCCAGTATATCACATTATCTTGCTCTCAATCGCAGTCAAAGAGGCTCTGAACTTCATAAAGGTCTTAGTTACTTGTAAACTACTCCATACCTTTAAGCGCTAAAGCATTTCTGCTCCTTCTCTTTTCCTGAAAGACTGTGCAGTAGGATGCAAGAAAAGTTGTTATGTAGAAAATGCACTCCTTTGGAAATGCATGATCTGTGTCTTACTATAAATTCAAAACTTTGGAAAAAGATGGAGACCAGAGATATAAAGTGTAATATTAGCATTTGAGGTTTGTGTCACTCATGATTCTCACTAAGAGAGAAAAATTCACTGGGTAGTTCTTGGACACTAGGAGACTTCTTAAATTTTCAGATTTGGATTCAAATTTGAGAAATATTTACAGGGAGCTAATGGAGTTTGGAAAATAGAGCTAATGGAGACTCATGGTAAGTGTTTTCTGCCCATGTTGCCAGCAAGATGGCGAAAGGGATAGTGGAGAAGGAGTTGTAGAAATGGGGCTGTTTGTTATGTGGATGCTGAAACAATTTGGATGCTTCAACGCAAGGGTTCCAAATTTTAATTCACTTACGTTAGGCTAACTAAGTGATCACATCTAAAAGAAAATTCTCTTGCAGTCAGCAAAAAAATGCCATTACCTGCAACCTTTCCTGTGAAGGGCTTGAGCCATCTACAGAGACAAATCCCTTTTCATTCTGAGATTATTAATATGAAATCTGATGTCAGGATGACTGGGGAAGGTTTCACACCTGCCATCTGATTTCTCCGGAGGGCTAGGGTGGGGCTACATGTCAGATTTGGAAGGGAAGAAAGCTTTGTTTGGAGGGTAACCCGAGCTTGCCAGGTTGGCTGCTGTGACTCCCAAGGAGGAAGAGGGTGTGTAGGTCTGAAACTGTACGTGTCACTGTATCAGCATGTGATGCTGATTCCAGCACAGGCGTGATTTTAATTCAGTAGAGTGATTTTCACATTTGGTTGCATCGTGGCACTCAGGGCTGGAGTCCCAGTCCCTACCTCCCTCCTGTGTCAGTCACTAATTGGTTGATGTTTTACAGCTTCTCTTTCCAGCCAGATTGTAAGCTTTTTTTTTTTTATACTATGTGATTCATACATCTTCAGGATCCTTACAGCACCTGCTGTAGTGTGAGAAACAAAGTAATTCCCAACAAACGCAAATTCATTAAGACGAACAGACACCCCAAATCCATCTCCTATGGATATTTCTTTTCCTAGAACCTTACAGATAGTTATTTCTGATGTGAATATTGTCTAGGTATTTTCCATGGATGGATAGTGGATAGCCAAACATAAGGCAACTATAAAATATGACAACAGGCATTGTAGATGCTTGAGTTCATTTTGTAATGTAACGTTTGTTACTACTGCCACTTACCTTCTCTTCTGCCTCTCCTAACTCTGAATACTGAGGGGCCCAAGAACTACAGTATAAATAGATTCATATATATGTGTATATATATATATATATATATATATATATATATATATATATATATAGTATTTGGAATTAATAAATCAAGCCAAGATGCAGTTAAGTATATTATGGTTTATCTTTTTATTTTGACAGATACAACTTTATAGCAGGAAGTTATATCTAACGTGAAGATATGATTCCTTATGATTAAGAGTTAGGAAATTATTAAAGAAGATTCATTTAACTTATAGTTACACATGTCTGGTTGCTTTGTTGGTTGGCTGAAGTATCAGTTTAGCTTCTCTAGAGGCAGCATCAAGAGAGGTGTAAGCATGCAAGAGTATTTTTGTGGAGTACTTACTAACATATTTGGGAGCAGGGAGCAGAAATGAATGGGTAAGGCTTTCAGAAGAAAGTGTAACTCTACTAGCTGGAAAGAAAACTGTAGAGGAAGCAGGAGTAATCTCAGATTGTGAAGCAGACCTGGTAAAGTCTCAGCTCACCCAGCAGAAAGTCCCGGAGCAGAGATTTTCCATTAGAGGAGTCTTATCCTAGATTGAAAGGGGCCGAGGGCCCATGCTGGGCTCAGACGTTGGCTGGGCCTCCCAGGGAAGAACTTGAAAACTGAGACTGATCTTAAAGTCTCTGAAGCTGGTGGTTTCCAGCCAACTCCTTTCTTGTAACTGAATGGCATTATTTTTTCAACACATTTCCAGACTGTGTCCTTCCAATGGTTGCCCCAGTGGTGGAGAACTTATGGCACATGTGTTATTTGTTTTCTTTAAGACCAAAGATGTTAATATATAAGTTTTTTTCTTTTATGAACTAAAACCTCAGTATTTGGCTTTCATTGCAGTGTTGGCACTTTGTGATAAACGAGTGCATTTTGGATGGCAGCTCGGGCACTCTTCTCTAAAAGGTTTACAGTCCTTCGCACAGACTTTGTTCTGCATGGATGAAATATTCTATTTGGAAATGGAACAGAAGCAGGTTCTGCAGGATTCCAGTGGCCTCTCTTCTTGAGAGGAACCTGAGGAGAGGGAGATGAGTGAGATACACAGAGCGGAATGACTGGTCTTGGGTTGCCCACTGGTACTCACTGACTCCCCCTCACTGTGTGTTCTAAATGCCCCTTGCTCTCTGCCAACAGCACTGTGCATCTTGGTGTCTGAGAGGTCTCCCTGAGGAACCTTGTTTCTCAGGCCAGTGCACTGTCCTCACCCTCACACAGTAATGCTGGGGCAAGTGAGCACCCAGGCGTGTGCTGGTGTGTCACCACTGTCCCACATAGATTTCTCCTTGCCCCTCTGTCGTGGAAGCTGTGCTTCCTCCTGCCAGTGTAGGTCAACTACTGTCCCAAGATCATGGCTCCTCTTCATGCCTACTAGTTCTGGGACCCAAGAAATTGCTTTTCATCTCCTGGGATGAGCGCCATGTTGTATGCTGTAGAAGTAGCTCCCCCATCTGCTTAGGAACCATAAAATTCTATAGATTCCAAAGTTGTAGACTGAAGAAGAAAAGTTTCTCCCAGTTTGAGGATGTAAATAACTGAGCTCACCTCTGCATTCTTTCCATTTTTTTTTTTCTCGACCCATCTTCACTTTGTGAAGGAGATACAGCATCAATGTACAGAAAATAATCCAAAAATTGCAAGGAAAAAAAAGCTAACAGAAGTCTTATTAAGAAGAAATACAAATGGTATGTGTGAATGGAAAATCATCATGTGAAAAGACTGTACATATTTTAATCACTTGCCATTAAAAATGAAAATTAAAACAACAATGATATTCTACTATATACTCTTTAGAATAGGTGAGGATAACATAACAATAACAAATTGGAAAATTCAACTGCTTGCCGTGATGTTGAACAACCATAAGTCTTACATACTTGCTGGGAATAGGAAATGGTACTTTGCGATATTGGATTTCTGATTTTTAATAGTTTCTTATAAGTTTAAATATATACTTATCCTGTAATTTCATTCGAATATATTTACCCAGAAAAAATGAAAATTTACATTCGCACAAAATTTTTGATATATTAATAGTAGCTTTCTTCATAATTGAGGATGTGAATAAGAGTGAATAAACAATTATAATAATACATATATTGGAGTACTATTATTCAATCAAAAGGAAAAAAATATGAATATACACAACAACTTGGATAAATCTCAAATGTATTATTCTAAGTGAAAGAAGCTGGATTCAATAGATCACAAATGGCCCAATTTGTAGGATCTTCTGGAAGAAAAGAATGTTTCTAGCAGTAAAAGAAATTGCAGGGTTTACCAGAGGGTGGGGAACGTTGGCAAGAATTGCCTAAAAGGGAGACAGCATCAGAAACTTTTAGGAGACCAGTACACATGCTTTGTCTCTGCATTGTGGAGGGGGTCAGTCACATGTTTGGTGAGCTTGTCTAGTCTCACCTGCATCCTGCCCACTTCCAAATTTGTATTTACAGCCTGAGTTCACTGCTGAACTCTGGTGTAAACTAACTGTCCTCTTTAGATTTAAATTTCCTGTATGGAGAGAGCCATTGAAGTTAGAACATCTTCAGACCAATGAGTTACAAGCGAACTTCAAAATTTCTCTTACAACTCGTTCTTAACAAGCAGTGCTAACTTCATCTTTCTAATTGCTCAGATCAACCTTTGCTTTGTCTTTGACCCCTCTGGTTATCTCATAACGTGTTTCACTTACCAGTATTTCCCTTTGACTCAGTGTTCAGTGTGTGCTATACTTAGAAAACAAAGGCTTCTTAACAGCCTGACATCTACATCATTGACTAGGACATTTTTTTCTCTCTGGGTTATCACAAAAGCCTCCTCATTTTGCTATGATTTTATCATTCTCTGTTCTCTCCCATGTAATCTAACATAAGCAGTGATAGACTATACAAATGGCCGAATATTCTTTCCCTCTCATTCAGATGTGCAGTTTATTTTTGTGCTACTTGAACTTGGATTAGCCATGAGCTTGTTTTGGGCAATGAACGTAAACTAATATGATACAGATGGAGGTGTGAAAAGGCAGGTACATTTTCTCTTGCCCTATTTCTGCTCTCAGAAACCTCTGCAGTGTCAATGAGGTGAAGAATTTCTGGCTAGTGTGATGGATGATAAGATACTTGTAAGCTGGTTGTCCCTGCCTTCCAGTCCGACAAACAAGAAGGTGCAGAATCACGTATCTGAACAGAAGCTGACTACAGTCAGTGAATGAACCCAGAGAGACAAATAAAATATAGTCTATCACAGGCTTGATCACAGTGCTGATCCTCAGAATAATGATCTAAAAAATGTTTATTGTTTTAACACACGGAGTTTGAGGTGTTTTGATATATATGAGATGCTACCTAAAACATTAGCAGAATAGACAATGTCATTCCTCTCCTTAAATCTCTGTAAGGCTAGTGTCTCCAAAATGGCCTGCAAGGTTACACGTATTCTGGAATCTTCTCTCCTCTCTGATCTCTAGCCATTCTTCCTCTTGCTCGGGTCTTCCAGCCACAGTGCATGTTGCTGTCCTTCAAACCCTGTGGACGCATTCTGCCTTATTGCACTGGCTGTTCTCTCTGCTTGGAGAGTTTTATGGCTTATCTGTTTGGCTAAACCCTGTACCTCCATCCAACCCTTTTCACCTTCTAGCCATTTCATTCCAAGTCACTTCTCCAGGCAGAACCTCAAAAATATTTAGCATAATTTATATTTTTATTCACGCAAATCATGCTATATATGCTTTATTTATTCATGATGGTTATTGTCTAATTCCTCCACACCAGTATGTATAATATTTATGTCTAAAGATTTCTGTCTTCCTGTTGATTTCACACCCCCTACAATAATTCCCAAATAAATAGACCACAGATAAACATTTACTGCGTGAGTTAATTATGTAAAGCATGAGGAGTAAGACAATAGTTGTTTTCTGTCTTTTTGAGGAACTTTAGTTTGAGGAAGAGAGAAATTTTGCTGATTGTTAGTTTAAAGAATGAAAACTTTATTCCTTGTCAGTACGTGTGTGTGTGTGTGTGTGTGTGTGTGTGTGTGTGTGTTAACTTGCACTTGCCCATAAGTATTGGAAGGAATAGGAGGCATTCTCCTCCAGGTACTAGAAAGATTATATTTGAATGAAAAAAGTAGTAAGTTTACACTGGTGCTTTAAACTGTGAAAAACGAATAAGTTTTTCTAAAGGTCAGATTTCCTGATTATCTTTTAAATATTCTCTTTTCTCTAAAATTTGCCATATTTATATGACACTGTCCTTTGCATTGTTTGACCTCTGTGTTTATCAAAGACAGGCACAGAATCTTATAATTCAATGTTCCACAAGTCAGAATAAACCGGTCCCTTTACAAAACGAAGTTTGAAGGTGAAATTATGCTTTGCCACTAGTCTTAATTCTCAGTAAACACACCTTTAATCTTTTTTGATACCTCAAATATATTATATTTCATGGACCTTTCAAAGGTCAGAGAAGACAATTTCCTTTCTAAATAGATCCCTTGTGAACCTTTCATATTTGATTTGTTTGAAGATGAGCCTTTTAATGCTTTTCTCTCCGTTCCTTTTCTTGCTAATGAAAAACGTGTATTGTGTATATCCTGTACTCTGACGCTTGATGTGTTTCATTTTTTCATCATCATATTCATAGTCTGAGTCACTTTGAATTGTCTACCCACACCCACCAGCCTTGATCTCAGTGCAGAATGTCACATTACAAAAATTCTACACTGACACTAGATATAAAAATATAGACAGACTTTAAAAGAACAGTAAGATTTATGAGGGATATTTTTCTCGCTTTATCCATGCACTCATCCAATGGTAAACTCTAGAGTACTCGCTCATCAGGCTCCCTGCTAAATAGATGGACAACAGAAATCAATGTCATACGTAGACCCTTTGCTTGAAAAGATTAATAGGAGCAGATCTTTAATCATGACACATGCTATCAAAGAGTTCTATACAAGGATTCTGTATTTCCAATACCAGCCCATTTAAGCAATATTCACTTTATCATGCTTCAGTTTTCTGTAGACAAATATGAATATGTCTAACATCAGAGCCCAGAAATATTTTTACCCCTGCTTGACCTAAAGGTATCCTGGGATATTTTCAATTGAAAAGTGCAGGAGCATGAATCACCCATGGCTCACTTTTCGCTTTCTGTCTCTGCAGGGAGAAGCAGCATGAGCTACACCGGGGAAAGAACTTAAGCCCAACGCTTGCATTTAGTCAAATAAAAATTTATATACAAAAGCCCACCATGGAATTTCTTCCTTGTGTTTATAATAATTGAGACTCCTGCCAGAGTGTCTGAGATTTGGGATCATTATGTTGTCCTGACTTGAAAAAGAAATGCTTTGAAAATTCTTCTATTTATTTAATTGGATTTTGCCTTTAGTTGTGATACTGGGGGGTTTTATTCAATTTCTTAATATCAAGTGTCATAGACACAGCATTGGAGATGACAGGTTTGATTTGCAGTTTCTTTAGGGCCGAAATCCAGCTGAGTATTGACCATTGATGATACAGGCTCAGGTGGTACTATTGTCTGTCTTCCAAGTTGAACAGAAAGACCCCCCAAGGAGACAGATACATACTAGAAGTATATCTACAGCTGTACATGAGTTATAGAAAAAGTACACTGAATTACTTATTTATCTCCATGGAAAAAGGCTTTGGGAAGCAGATAAGACCTTTGCAATATGGAAAGAAGAGAGTATGTTAACAAGCATAACGATAACTTCATGACAGAAAGCTTTAAGTTGTGTTCATCTTATATAAACACTTAAACATATGTATGTTGGCAAGAAGATTGAATTACAGAAATTATATCTGAAATCTTGAAAATGTAAACATAGGAAGATGTGCACTGTTAAGATGAACAAAAAGCAAAATACTGTAACAGGACATATTTATATGTAAATATGCAAATAATATATTTAGGAAAGTAAAGAAGTCAGTTTAAAAGGATCATTTGGGTAGAATAATGAGATAGCCCTCATGAGAGCTCACAGAAAACCTGGAATTGTTCTTATGTTATAATTAAGAAAGTACAGGTTACACATACATGCATGAATTCATAAGTGATATGCAGAGATAGAAATTATCTGAAAATTTAGTAATATTGCCATGATAAAAGCATTAAATATGAACTAAATATGCTAACAGGATCCTTCATCCAGAAAGAGAAAATAGGTGTTGCATCATGAATAGTTTATTGAAAGTTATGGGGTTAATGTCTGACTTCACAGGAAGTGTTAATTTCCTGGTATGTGTTGGACAGTGATAAAATATTGGGATATGTTTCAAAAAGCAGAATGTAGAAGAATTCATTAGACTGTTTTGGCTACAAGACAATATTTCTTCACCTTTGATTCCTGATCCTTTCTGTTTGTCCTCATGTTACCCATACCCAAGAATACTGAAGTGCCAGTGTGGGGGATAGACAACTGGTGGTCAACTTGTAGCACCCAGATGAACTGAACTAACGTGGTGCTGGGTGTGGGAGGCCCACTTGAGGATTGTTATCAACAACAATTAGAAAGAAGAACTGGAGACAAAATAAAGCTGTTAGGGTGCTTGTAGGGAGCTGTCGGTTCTCCTGGGTCTGTTGTTTCTCCTGGAGGAGCTTGTCATGCTGACTTTCCTGATGAGTTAGGCTGTTCTCATTAACAGAGGAGCATGGAACTGTAGTTGCTGAGAATGGCCACGGTTCATTTTGGGGGAGCTGTGGTCCTCACTTTGGACATCACTTCCTGGCTCCAGAAGGGAAGATGGTGCACTGTGCAATCTCCTGGAGAAACTTGTTGTGCTTGTTTTCCTGATACAGACTCGGCTGTCCTCATCCTTGGAGGAACTCAGGACCTTGTTGTTGCTGAGGGTGGCTGCGGTCCCTTTTGGGGAAGCTCTGGTCCTTACTTTGAGTGTTGCTTCTTGGCTCCAGTACAGATCCCTCAACCTACTAGCACAGATCCTTCATCCCCCTGGCACAGACTTTCTAACTTCCATCACTGACCTTTGGTCCTTCCCAGCACAGATCCATGAAACAGACGTTCATGAGACATTGTTATGGGCTCTAGGCCTGCAGTTGGACTTGTCAGGGTGTCTTGGTTACTTTTTTTTTGTTGCTGAGACAAAATACCCAACTCCCAAAATGAAGGAAGGAAAGGTTTATTTAGCTCACAGTTTGTGGAGGTTTTAGTCTATATTTGGCTGGCTCTGAGGCAGAAGATAGCAAAGCAACAAGAGCAAAGAGGAATGGCAGCCGAACAGCAAACAGCCAGAGCAAAACTGGAGGAATGGCGGCAAGCAGCTTCTTTCTCTGCTTTACTTTGTAAACAGGCTACCCCCACCTAAGGGGCATGTAGCTCTCACATAATCTTTGCCCTCCTCTTTCACAGGCTCAGGATGTATACAAAGTAAGTATCCTGGCTTCCTGCTGAGTCACTTAGCCCAACCTTTAGACTCCCCAAGTTGACACAATGTTTTAACCATAACATTCCACCCCTTGTCAACTTGGCAAACAGATACATTTTTTTAAAACCAGTTTCCAGATATAAAGACATGTTATTACATTAGAACCATAACATTTTGACCCCCAAAGACTCATGCACATCCCTTTATGTAAAAGGCATTTAGTCTATCTGCAAGAGTTGCCAAAGTCCTAACAGTTTTAGCATTGCTGAAGAGTCCAAGTCCCAAATCTCTGAGATGAAGGCAAACTCTTAGCTGTGAGCCCCTGTACAAATGAAAAGTTAAACACTTCCAACATTTAATGGCACAAAATAAGCAGTACCATTCCAAAAGGTACAAACAGGGGGATACAGAGTATGGGGACCAAAGCAAGTCCAAAATCCAGCAGGGCTAACATTATGTCCTGTAATTCCACATGTAGTATCTGAAGCAATCTGTGGCACGTTGTGAGCTTCAAAGGGTTTGTACAAGTCCACCCCTATGGCACTTACAGTGGTTACAGCTTCTGCGGCTTCTCTTTTAGGCCCACTTTGCTCCCTCCTTGCAGCTTTCCTTTGATGATCTATGGTCCTGGCTTTTTTAAACTTTTGAGGTCTCTAGGGCACCTTTTGCTTTATACTCACAGCCTCACACATTGCCCTCTCAGGGGCACACTGCCTGGCCTCCCAGGCCTTCTGAAATCTGGGAGGAAGCCTCTTAAACCTCAGAACTCCTGTATTTTCCATGCACCTAAAGACAGGGCCACGTGGACGATGCCAAGGTCTGCTGCCACCTGGAGCAGTAGCCAAGTTTTTTTCTCTCTTGGCCACAGGGGTCGAGTGCCTGGGTCGCTGGGCACTCTGAATCCAATTCTGAGGAGCAGATTTTCTATGCGGCCGCCATTCTGGAACCTGCTGCGGCTGCCGCTGCCATTCTGGAACATGGCATTTAGCAGCTTTTTTTTTAAGACAAGGTCTTTCACCTTTGCAGTTTTGAGGCTGCAAAGAGTGGAGACTTGCTGCTTCCTGTGATGCCCGTAGGCCATCTTTTTTATTCTCTTGTTTTTTTTCAGCAGTAGAGATCTCCTCAGCCTTATCTTTGCAGTCTACAGCTTTACTGGAGCTTTCTTTCTGGCCAAATTCACATTTTAAATCATCCTGCTGGGCTCTTTGCTCTTGAGTCTCAATATAAATCTGGCTAAAAGCCCCCAACAATAGCCATGTCACTTCCCCAACATTTAACTGCTTTGAAATTTCTTTTGCCAGATTAACCAGTCTGCTGCCACCCTTAATCTCAGTCTTAGGCAAAGTCTCTGGACATGAGCAAAATTTAGACAAACTTTTTGCCAAGCCATAACACACATCATCTGGAGTCTAACAACCAATGCAGTCCTTCTTCCCAGCAGAAACCTCCTGAACCTGGTCTTTACCAGCACGATTTTTGTCAGCCTTTTGGGCTTTTGAGCTCTGACCAGAATCTCCCAGACAGAACAGCCAAAGGCGTTCTAGCGCTTCTCTTTTAGGCGACATCTCTGAACCTTTTCAAACACTTCCCACAAGCCATTTCCAAAGGCTGTTGAACCACATGGTCAGATATAGTCACAGCAACGGCCCCACTCCCGGTACCAAATTTTGTCTTGGTTACTTTTCTCTCGTTGCTGAGACAAAATACCCAACTCCCAAAATGAAGGAAGGAAAGGTTTATTTAGCTCACAGTTTGTGGAGGTTTTAGTCCATACTTGGCTGGCTCTGAGGCAGAAGATAGCAAAGCAACAAGAGCAAAGAGGAATGGCAGCCGAACAGCAAACAGCCAGAGCAAAACTGGAGGAATGGCGGCAAGCAGCTTCTTTCTCTGCTTTACTTTGTAAACAGGCTACCCCCACCTAAGGGGCATGTAGCTCTCACATAATCTTTGCCCTCCTCTTTCACAGGCTCAGGATGTATACAAAGTAAGCACCCTGGCTTCCTGCTGAGTCACTTAGCCAAACCTCTAGACTCCCCAAGTTGACACAATGTTTTAACCATAACACAGGGGCATTGTTATAGGCTCTAGATTTTCAACTGGACTCATGCAGGGCATTGCTTATGCAGGGATCCAGGTTGTCAGCTGAATTCTTTTGGTTTTTAGTGTGTGGATAGATTTCCCACACTTTCTATTAAAGTTGACTCTTTGGGTGACTATTTTAAAATAATACTATAATTCTGTGTCCTATATTAAATTGTTCCCCTTGAAGCCCCTGACTACAACAGCCAGGGATCTCATCCTCTGGAATAGGTGAAACTTTACATGAGAAATTTGATCCCCCTTGGAGGTGGGCTTCATGATCAAGCTCTCAGTGAATGGAAACATGCAAGACCCTTGGGTTATCTGTGGGAATCACCAATAATTAATATTGCTGCAGTATTTGTGCTTTACAAAGCATTTTCACATTTGCATATCTCATCCTCTTGGCCTTTCTTTAAGTTTATATGAAGAGATGATATTTTACAATAAACAGCTGTTCTACTGGAAAAGATATTGGCTTAGTGACTATAATACATACAATCTACCCTGAGTTTTCTTTATAATTATCTTTTCTAAGGAGCTTTGTTATCTCCCCATATCAGTTTCATAAATAGCATATTTTTAAGGAAAAGTATATTTTGATCAGGACAATTTTAGGTGCAAGTGAAAGAAGCTCAATTCAAATTGGCTTAAGCAAAACAAAAACAAATGGAAAAAATCCAAAAAGAATACTCCCCTAAAAGAACGAAGAACAAAGACCTGTACATTGTCTCATGTGGCTCATAGCCAGGAAGTCAAAGCGTGGTTGATTCATTGCTGCAATCAAAATAACATTACCACAGGTACCTTCCTTTCTGTCTTCATATTTCCATTTTCAGGTTAGCCCTGGTGTCTCCTGCTGTTAGAGAGACAATTGTGGCGGGCTCCAGGTCTTTGCTTCACAACATGAACTCTAAGAGAAGAGGCAACCATGTCTTTGTGTCTTTTAGGCTCAATCAGTGAAGCAGCGGTTCTCTGGTCCTGCTTATGCTACACACTCACCTCTTCAGCCAATCACTTCCTGTGTGAAGGGACCTATAAATGCCATGACTGGCAGGATTTGGCTCTGCGAAGTCTGTGATTCTAGTCAGACCACGACATAGAGTGCCGATCCACAATCGATCCTCCTGCACAAATTCTTGAAGAAACCCAAAGGTAAAGGGTTAGCTAGTTAGAAATAAATCATCATTGCCGGAGCTTACTGTAGAAAATGAATCACAAAGTAAAGCACATTTTATAAAGTGTACATCATGATGATTAGGGTCATGCTTAGTTTTTCCTGTGCTCAAATTATTGTGTGACCCCATGAACTCATAAAGGAAAGAATAAAACACACATATGAAAAAAATGTGCCAATAATATCTGATTGGGAAAAGAAAAAACATATCAGAGTCCAGAAAAGAAAAGGAGCATATAGAACTCATACTCGTTGCTTCTTATACTCACACTGGTCAAAGCAGGGTAGATTATAAATCAGGTACTTTTTCCCATGTTACTTTGTCTCATATAACTCAACAGCATCGCATGAAGGGAAACTGCAGGAGTCCTCACAAGGTAAAGGTGGAATCTCAGCTCCTCCTATGACCCATGTTCATTAACTCTGGTCCAGGGCAATATGGAAAGATTGTTTTTGGATTTTTTCCCCTGTACGCAAAGGAACACCACATCCCATGGAGCTCATGTCAATCTCTCTGCCTCTTTTGTGCCTGCATGAATATATTCACTCTTATACCCCTCCTTCTTACCCTCAACACAGAAGCAATATTTTTTTTCCTCCACAAGAAGTAGCAAGTGTAATCTGCCTTAAGAGATCAAGGCTTTAAGCATGTAAGTTGCCCTGCATCCCAAAGGGATTGCCTCCCCCAGCACTTGGAGCACTCCTTCCTTCCTCCTTGTTTCTGATTCTGCCACATGATTATGGTAGCCTTGGTTCCAATGCAAATTCATGGTCTTCCTGAATCTTCATGGCCTTCCGCGGTTCTTCATTGTTCTGCTCAGCAGTTTTTCCTTGTCCTACACAGTGGACATTTCCCTAAGGTCCCTGGATCCTTTCACTGAAGGATAATATTAGTAGTCAAGATCTGACTGTTAAAGGTAAGCATAGTGAGTGGTGTCATTTCTTTTAGGCATTCTTACCTGACAGAAGAAAAAGATATATGCTTACATTAATGTATGGATTTATATTTGTATATGAAAAAGTATATAAGTTCATATGGATTCATCAAACTTTAACTCATTCCCATGTTATCATTCTTTTTTTTTTTTTTTTTTTAATCAGGAATTGAATTCAGGACCTTGTGCTTGCCAGGCAGGCACTTGTGCCACTGAACTATATCCCTGTCCCTTCCACGTTATCATTCTTGATTCTTCCTATTTATTGTAAAGTTCAGCAGTGAGAATCTTGCCTTTATTTACTTATCAACTAGAGTACAGTGTTCACTCATTTATTAAAAGATACTTAGGTCTTCTCTTTTTTACCTGGTCCTCTCCAACAAAATTGTTTTATAAATTTACAATACACTTAGCTTCTTTTGACCTGCATTCCTTACTGGACTATTCCAATCTTTTAAATGATTAAGTTTTAAAAAATTATATCTTCCTTTTTCAGTTTTATAGGTTCTGCTCAATGTGTAAGGTCTTACATCCACAGTCACAGAATGGTAAGAGTCATTTTGCTCTCTTAAACATCCTGGGCTTTGCTTACTGATCCTACCCCTTACTTCCTGTACCCTGGAAAAACCTGAATATCTTACTGCCTCTAGATTTGTATTTTTCAGAATGTCTTGCCATTGAAATCATATAATATGTATACATTTCACACTGGTTTCTTTTACATGGGAATATAAGAAATTTCCTCCATGTCATTTCCTGGCTTCATTTTTCTTTATTAGTCCATGAATAATATTCTGTGCTACAGACACACTATAGTTTGTTTATCCATTTAGCTACTGAAGGACACCTTGGTTGTTTCCAGTATTTGGTAAAGTTATTATAAATTTTATGTACAGGTTTCTGTGTGAACTTTAGGAAGTATGTAGGGAAACAATTACTAAATTCATGGTTTGATTATGTTTACTTTGAAACTCAAACTGTCCTTAAAATTGCCGTACCATATTTCAGGCCTACCAGCAACAAGAGTTCATGGTGCTCCAGAACCATGCCAGCATTTTGTATTACTCCTCCCTCCCTTCCTTCTTTTTTCTTTCCTTCCTTCCTTCCTTCCTTCCTTCCTTCCTTCCTTCCTTCCTTCCTTCCTTCCTTTTTTCCACTGTCCATCCCACTCTTCTTTCCTTCCTTTCTTTCTTCCTTTGCCATCCTAATAGTCTGTCATTTAATGTTGAATACTTTTAAATATGGTTATTTTCCCCCTGCATATTTTCCTTAGATTTCTGATCAACACATTCATCAGTTATCTAATTGTATTGTTTGTTTTTCATTATGAAGTCTTTAGTTTTTCTGTATATTCTATATACAAGTTATTAATCATGTATGCAATTAAAAATATTTTCTTAGTCTGTTGCTTGTGTCTTTACTTTATTCAGTGTCTTTCCACAAATCAGAAGTCTTAAATTTTATTAAGCATAATTTATCAAATTTTATTGAAATGTATTTTTGATTTTATATGTAAAAACTCATCATGAAACCTAAATTAAGAGCCTTTATCTTTTCTTTTTAGCAATTTTACAGTATTACATTTTATGTGTAGACCAATGATCCCTTTTATATTAATGTTAGTGCCAGATATGAATTTTTCCAGCACAACTTTCTGAAAGTATTACCTTTCTCCACTGAATTATTGTACTCCTTTATAAGAGGGACGTTGACTATATTTGTGTGGGGCTATTTTGATGTTTTATATTCTATTCATCTATTTATCTATTCTTTAACCAATACCTTGTTGTCATATTTTTTGTAGTTTTATAGTAAGTTTTGAAGTCCCTTACTGTTAGTTATCCAGCTTTATTCTTCATTATAATTGTTTGGCTATTCTGGTCCTTTCCTTTTACATATCAATTTGAGAATCTTTTTGCCTACATATGCAAAATAGATTGTTAGGGTTTTCAAATCTCTTTTCACCCCTTCCCAAAATTTCTAAACATTTTTATTTCAAATCATTTTTCATTAGGGTTTTGATTGGCATTGCTTTAAATTTATAGATCAGTTATGGAAGATTTGACATTGTATAAAAACTGAATTATCTAATCCATGAAAACAGAATGACTGCCTATTTATTTAGGTCTTTGATTTCCTTAATATTTATTTTTATACAAATAAATCATATATTTTTAGATTTACACATCAATATTTCCCTTTTTTAATGTTATTGTCAATATTATTAGATTTTAAGCTTCAAATTCCAATTGTTTATTTTTGACATATAGGGGAGCAATTGACTTTCATTTATTAATCTTTCCTGCATCATTGCTATAGTCATCTCATATTTAAAATTTTAAATGAATTGAATTGTAAGGCTTCCAAGTATATCCTTCCTATCATTGTAAATTAATTAAACATAGGAGCTATGGATTATATGTGCACCCTACATACATTATTGACATCAAAACTACTATAAAATAATCACAAAAGAACAGCTTTATAAATCTCAATTTGAATTATTTGAATTTTTACTCTAGAAATAATTCACTCAACTTCCTTATCCTTGTAAACAGAGGTAAAAAATAAATCTCTAGCATTGCTTTCAGGATCAAGTGATAAATGTACATGATGGTTAAGTTTACATATCAACTTGACTTGGCTAAGAGAAGCCCAGTTAGCTGATAAAATATTATTTCTGAGTGCATCTGTAAGGGTGTTTCTGGAAGAGATTAGCATTTGAATCAATAGACTAAGGAAAGGAGGATGGAGTAGGTTGCTATCCTGTAATCTATTGAGAGTCAGGATATAACATAAGGGCAGAGGAAGGGAAAATTTGCTCTTTTCGTTGGAGCTGGGAAATTCATCTTCTGCCTTTGGCGATTGGGACCCCAATGAGGTCTTTAGAGTTGGACCAGGTATCACTCAGCAGGTTTCCTTGGTTCTCAAAGCTTCATAGACTACATTACACCATTAAATTTCCTTGTGCTCCAGCTTGCATGCAATGTATTGTGAAACATGTTGGCTTCCATATCTCTGAGCCAATTACTAGAATAAATCTCCTTTATATATCCTATTGACCCTGCTTCTCTGGCAAACCTTTACTTTTGATTAACACAATATATAAAAATCTTTGAGTCTTATAAAGGGACATACAAAATTATTTAGTATTTCACTAGTAGTATAATAGTAGTAGTAATACTCATATAAATGAAGTACAATCATGAGACCATAAGATTAACAGTGATATCTTGATAATACAGAAGATAATGCATGCTTCTTTGTCATAGTCTAAGTAATTTCATTTCTCTTTTCACATAGGTTGGCAGTACACGTTAAAATAATGAAATATTTCTGATCTGAAATCTAATGAACATTCATGCCATGTGATGATAGTTATGCTAACTAATGCTTACTGGAAAATCTAGATCACTTGAACATTTTATGCTTGAAACAATGGACTGTAGTTAGGCAAACCTTCAATTTACACGTACTAGAATTCCTACACAGCTTTGGAAAAATACTGAAGATTTGGCAAAGATTTTTGATTTCTTTTTCATAGTTAACAATGAAAATATGTTAACAGGAAAGCAAACTCCAGGAATCATTGTGAGCTTACTGTATTCTGCAAATTTCATTTAAATCTTTGGTATGAGAAAAGTATCTGCCTTTAAATACATGGAAGACAGTCCGTGAATATTCTCTAATTCAGTGAATTTATTGTCAGATCTAATCACAAATCCAAAAAAGTTTTAAAGGTAACTTTAGTGTTTTAGCTGCTGTGTGTTATTAGATGCTTGCTATGCTGTGCTGTGCTCAAATGCTGATATCTATTTAGAGTAGGAAATGATGGCTTATCATGATAGATATTTCATGCATAACTTACATTTTATCTTACAAATAAAACTTTACAGAATTGTGCTTATTTTTAATAATATAGTTCTTGAGTTGTTAATATCTGAGATTAAAGAAATAGCTCTACTTCCTATTTCTTTAACAGGTATTAAAACATTAACTCTCAATATAGTCAATATTTTTCTCTGAAGAGTGAGTAGATCAAATTATGGTACCCGCACAAATTTTCTGGGTAAATGCTTCTGTGCATTTCTGGTTTTTAAATTGTATTTTTCACACAGATTTTTGAATGCCATCTCTAATTGATAGTTCAAAAATAAAAGTGCCAGAGAGGGTTAGAGGCCAAAGCCCTCGTTTCCAGATTTCTATTTATTGATTCCATTTTGAACACACAAAAATAAATCACTCACATAATACCTGGAACTCTTTGAGGCCTTGCTTCATGCTTCTTCTTCAGAAATATTATTCAGTTTGGTTTTCAAGTTAATTGATATCCTCTTTTATGTTTTTTAACTTGTGTGTACAGAGCATTCAAAACACAATGTTTTGGAAGAAGAGGCAGACCACGCACGAAGGGTTCTGCGGGCTTGTCTGAGCTCTGTCTGCATCTCTGTTTCACCAGACAAGTACAGGGCTCATATTGCTCCTCTGTCTACGGAGTGTCTTAGAATAGAAATTCACGGTTACCCTCCTGGTTAGACCCATGCAGCATCGAAATCCCTAAACTGGTTCATGTTGGGCTGATAATTAAGGTCTAGGCGCTGATTTTTCAAAATAATAATTCACTCAGAACCTTCACAGGTGAATAATATGTGAAATTTGCTACTATTTTATATTTTGTATCTATTTCAATAAAATAATTGGTGTTTTTCTATAATCCATTAGATAAATGTGTTTGGGATGCAACAAGATTAGCCATTTTAAAAGTTCCTTTGAAAATGTAAATCAGTTTAGGTTTTTCTTCTGCTTAAACCTCTATTTTCCTTCTCAAGAAAAGAAAAATCTTCCACTGGTTTAGAAAGTCCTCCCCATCTGACCCCCACTGCCTCACCCAAGTCACTACTTCCGTGTTCATTGCACTACAGGATTCTTTTTTTTTTTTTTTTTTTTAATCTAGCTGGTTTCCTAACTGCAACCCTCATAACAGAGTCTTGGGATAGCTGGATCTCTTCTTTCTTTTGGTGTCTTAAACCTCTACTAAGCGCTTTGCTATTGTTTTTATGTTTAAAGAAGGACACATATTTGTTTAAAATAAAATCTCACAAAATTGGATTCGTTCCCATTTACCTTCTAGTTGGTCTATATTTTCCTTCTTTAAGCTCTTATTCCTGTGTGTGTAAAACTGTCAAACCAATGCTGAGGTCATCTCTTAACACTCCCTGTTTATCCTCAACCTTGTCTTTCTGATTTTCTTCCCCATTAAGTGGGTTAAGCTCCATTAAATCAAAAGTGGATTAGAAATTTTCAGAGAATGAAAAATTAAAATGTGAAGTGTAAAATGTGAAGCTGTGTGGAAAGTTTGCCTCACATGATTCAGAATTCACCTCAGTGTATAAACTACAGCATTTGGTATTTTAATCATACGTTGTATACGAGGTAAGCAAAGGTCCAATCCTGCAGGTCAGTAGGGTAGATGGCTTTGCACATACCACCATCAGAGGACTGCAGACCTCCCTTGCTTCCCTGTCTAACTTCAAAGTATCTTTCAGCCTGTTCTACATGATCTTTTGAATATATTGTTTGTCCTATTAGAGCATAAGTAAGGCTTCTGCTAAAAACTTCAAATACAGCACGTGGCAGAGATACTGTAGGAATACCATTATCAGTCATTAACAGTTTAGCAGGAAGCTGGTGGCATGGGAATACCAGGAAGAAGGGAATAGGATGATGCTATGTCTTACAGAGGTTAAGAGGTGGGGAAGGGGTGACCATGCATGTACAGATAGGTACTGGAGGAGGGCTTTGGAAAAAGGAGAGACAGAAAGGTCAGCAGAAGATAGTGCAAGGACAGTGAGCTGCTGTATGAATGTCTTGGCAGGGTCATACAGAACTTTAACTCTCTTCTGTCCCTGCTTTTGTCTTTGATTCAACAAAAATGTCACACTGTAGATGTTCTCCCTGGCCCCCACGCCTCCTCATTCCTTTGTGTTGCTCCTAGGAAGGAAGGTCACCATAAAGTCATTTTCTTCAGGGACAGCATGGTGGGGTAGACGTATGGAAGTGCCACTTACAGTGATACATTTTATTTTTACATGGTTGTATTTGAATGGTTATGCTGTTGAAGAGACAGCTTCTAAAAGTTCCCTTTTCACTCAGACATCCTCTTTCCATAGGAAACCCCCCAAGAATCCATCTTACCAAAACCCTGTTCTAAGTTCATTGGCTGGACCTTGTAATTTTAAATTTATACATGAAAAAACATTAATTTTCAGCTGTTAGGCCCTAGCATCAAATAAGTAGACAAAACTTTATTTTTACAAGTCAGAAAAACACACTATAGTGGCCACTCCCAATCATATCTTCAAATATTTAATATTCTCCAAATCATTGCCCAACAATCCAATTTCCTTTTAGGATATTTGGCTTCTTTTTGGTTAAGGAACAGGAAATTATTTTACTTTTTTTCAAATATGGCTCATTGGATTTTATTTACTTCTGTAAATTTGGATTGATGTATGTGTATAAAAGTAATATTAGCACCTGTCCAGTTTACTATCAATCTTTTGTTTAGTAAGAAGCGACAATTTTGCAGACAACTTTAAATTAATTTTTTCAGCATTTCCCCACACATTGCATATGAACTCATCAGGCAGTCTGTTTTTGTTGTGTTCTCCAAAATAGACCTGTTAAATGAGCCCTTAATTTTATTTAGAAGCTAATATTAATTGTTCTGGAAAATGTGGATTAAGAATTTAAGTAAGAGGGCATTGCTAAATATAAGATGATGAAAGAGTTGCATAAAATTGTGCTTGGCTAACACGCATATATCCAAAGTAATTGATTGAAATTTGAATTATTTTTGCACCCAGTTTTGATTCTTTCACTTTGACCCAAGATTCATGGCATGCATATACCTGGAGTCTGCTGTGATAACTACTTAGTCATAGTAGCCTTTCCGACCAGACGAGTCATTTGTTTGCTCCATTTCTTCTTAAGACCTGTGAGGGGTTTCCAAGCTGTCCCTCTTGTAGCAGATGGAATACTTACAGGAGTCCATCCCCATAGCAACCACAGCTGCACCGGGAAACCAGTGCTCTACTGATTTCCAAATAGCCTGTGAGGGCACTGGAGTCTGCAGAAACTTCCTTCCACTCACTGAGTTCCCTGCTGATGCTGTTTGGATAATGTCTAGTTTGTCCTCTATCTCAGAGAAGTCTGTCACTTTACATACAACTTAAGAGAATATTCAATCTAAAAATGAAATTATCTTTGAGAAAAATCTTTTTTCTAAATGTTTTTCTCTGCAAGTCTTGCATTCTAAGTACTGGAGTTAGGTCATATAAGCTCATCTCTACAGATAAATCTACTCAATAAATCTCCCAGGGATGAGGAATATTCAAGGCTTACTTGATTCGACCTTTGATACAAGCATGGGCCATGACAGAGTCATTGTGAAGGTTTAGCAGCTATCCTATGGAAATTTGCTTGAATTATTTTAATATTGAGTGGACAGTTTGTGCTCAGGAACAATCGTGGGAGATTCTTTTTGGGTTGGCATGCCCCAGGGCGTGCACTTTGCAATATTCACTTACTGATTGCTTTGGGAATCCTTCAGTAGTCTCAATAACTGCCAACAAATTGGTATAAAGTCATAGCTACAAATAAATTGGAATAAAGTCAATGTTTGGATTGTGTATTACAAAATGGTTTGGTGATTTCAAATGTAATCTGTTTAATGAGGTTTATAGAGTGCTCTTGTTTTGGGTGAAGTGACAAGGCTAATATGAACTTGGAAGTTTGATAGTGTACTGGTGAGAATAATTTCAACATATCAAAGCTTTTGACCCACCTTGGCATAAATGTGCACTGGGTGTGCATGAGGAATGCTGACACCATGGCATAGTCTCATTTTTGATAGCATCTATGGTTGCCTCTAGACTTCCACATCCTTCTCTGAATTCTGCTCTTAAGCCTCCTTGTGGGACTACTCATCCCCATCTCTCCAGGGTGAACCGGTCCTGAGAACTAGATGCCTGTGGATGAATAAGAAAAGTAAAGAAAAAGAAAGACAAACAAAACAAGAGAGCCAAAACTCTGAGATCAGGGGGATTACAGCCTCTCAGGCTGCCTCTCCAAATACCAAATTCAGACAAGTTTTATTGAGGGAGAACCAAGTACATAGCTAGGACAAATGGGCAGATATCAAATATTCCAGCAGGGATAATTAAAGGATCACCCAAGACACGCCTATAATCCCAGCACCCAAGACATGCCTATAATCCCGCACCCAAGACGCTGAGACAGGAAAATCTTAAACTCAAGGTTAAGCAAATCATTGTGTTCTCAGTGCATTCTAATCAAAGAATGTCCTTCTCCACTCCTCCTGAACTGGTTTGGTTTGGAAGCGCAGAGGAACATTTGGTACAATAGCAAGCTATGTGTTTAGCATTACACATTCATATATCATAACCAATACTATTCATTAGAAAATTGGCAAGTGTAAAAAGTTAGAAGCCCTATGGAAGCATATAAAACCTTTCATTCATGCCATTGTAGAGTTAAGGTTTTGCCCATCTAAAACAGAAAATTTAATATTTAGAGATTTTCAAGCATGTTCCCTTTCTGAAAACCAGATTTCCATGCCTCAGGTTCAGTTAACATCTAGGCTCCAACAGCGTAAGGCAGTGAAAAAAAATCTATCCGTCAGTCAGGTAGCCTGCTTGTAACTCCAAATATTCACTTGCTTCTATTCTAAAATCCACATGTTCAGGCAGCTGATAAGAACATAATTTTCCCCTCATTTCTCGTGTCACATAAACACAGCTTTCATGTCAGGTACACACTACAATATGATTTCATATGACTTCACTGGGAATTCCATATTTATAGGGTAGAACGTGAAATCAGAAAGGCTATAAATAAGCAGTGGGCTAGTCTTGGACTCGCTCCAGGAAGGTTTCGAGTTCTCAGAAGGGCACGCAGAGAGACTCGTGAGAACAGAGTCTTCTTGTTGGCAGGGACGGTAAATGTAGACCTTGAGGCTAATGTCAGAGGGAAGCTCTTTTTCACAGCGGAGTGTTTCCTTGCTGCGCATGTGCACATTCCTTCTGCTGCTACCCGGTCTGGGTTGTCATCACTTACAGCTAGCAGGTGGGGCTTGCTATGGGGTGCTTTTCCAGAGCGAAAGGTAAACAGACCACTGGTATTGGATGTGGGTTCTTTCCTTGGTTCCGCTGACATGAAAAGTTGTAACTTTTACTGCCTTCACCTACGCTCTCTACAGCCACACTGACTGTTATTTGTACTTGCCTGACCTTACCCCGGCCCTTCTCGTTTTCCTTCGAGGCTTGCCTGTGTGTAATTTTCTGAGTTCCTGCAGGCCTCTGGCCGTCTCTTTCTCAGTAGCTGTAACCTCTTGTCTTTCTCTAGTGTATCTCACTTCCTGCCCTGCTGGCACTTGGAACTCCATCTAGTCACCCCTTTTAGTGACACATTGTCCTGTTTCCACCTTGAACCTGGAACACATAATGAGTAATGAAAACAATGAATATAAAACCTTTTGGAAATTTGAATTGCCATGAGTTGGAGTTCAATTACCATGTACTTGTGGTATCATTAGAGCTTGTTTTCCTTGACAAGGACTTCATGAGATGGTGACTAAACTCATTATTTGGAATCTCTTTCACTATCATCAACGCATTAGTCACTTTAGAAATTTGGGTGAATCAGAAGAGGAAAAAGTAGTAGTTGAGGAGTTCCAATTATGTTGTTTTGTGAGTCACTGAGATTAAATGGATAGGACCTTTTTTTTCTTTTCCTGACTATGATAAAATTACGATTGCAAGTAGTGAATCTTTTCTCAGTTTAAGAGAATATAATTTTTAAGACTTAAAACTTTGTTAACACACAAGATTTAGGATTGGGTAGGCATATGTAGGGATCTAGTTTCCTATACGTGATTCAGTTAGGAACTTATTATTACATTTATATTGATTTTCTTACTTAGAATTTCCATTTGGAATCTTTGTCAGGTTTGGAGAGTAATCTCTGAAAATTATCTTCAGTGTACATAAGGCAAGTAGACCCAATTACTCTCCTTAAAAAAAAAAAAAAAAAACCTTAACTTGTATTTTATTGGCATATTCATGTTTTTATTTTCATTTTGTTTTTTTCTGTCTGAATCTCTGAGGAATGTGCTTTGAGTACAAAACTGTGAGAAAAAAACCAGTCACCTAACCTATCCCCCTTGGCGATACTGTCCATATGAGAAAAGTGGTGTTCCAACTGTAAGCCTTGCTATTGGCTTGGGTGCTCCAGATATTACGTGTCTCTGATGCCCTGAAATTTTAGAATGAAATGCCAGGACTATTGTCCCTCACAGAGGACTAAAGTATAAGCTCTAAATCTCATCCTGATTACCAGAACCAATACCAGAATCAGCTTCCTTCCTACTGACAGAATGAGGACATATGCTCTCAGTTATGAAGCCTACTCTTGGCTGTGAGGTTAAGCCACAACCTCAGTCACTTGGTTTTACCCTCACCTTTGTATCCCTTCTACATCAAAGATCCACAGCAAGAATCTGTTGACACGGTACTTTAACTGGCATAAATGACTATTGCTGTTTGATGTAGCAATTTGATGCTAGGAATACAAAGTGAGTAAAACATCTCTGATCATCTGGAAACTAAAATCTGGAACATAATAAGAGTGTTAATTAAATAAGGACACATGTAAGTTTAGAATTAGGAAATAAGTTTAATATTCTAGGATATAAGACATAGTACCCAAAGATATTGGAGCAGGATATGCATTCCCAAGAAAGTGACAATCACTGGGTTTGAAAGATATCATAACTGGTGAGTAAAGTGGTAGATTGAAAGTAACCCAAGCACCCACAGGAGTAAGTTCTAACGGTCTGGGGTAGGAAGCAGCATAGTTGATAAAATTGATATGAAGAAGGCAAAATCATAACAGTAAAGAAAATGAAAAGGATAAAACATAAAATACAAAGGGTAGATATACTACTGAGGAAAACAAAATCCATGCTATATAAGTAACTATGGTAGAGCAGGGAAAATGAGCGTGAAAGATGTCACCACCAAATGACCTGAAGCAGGTAGTCTTCAAAGTGTCATAAGGTGAGGACCCAAACAGATTTGGTACATACATGTGCATAATAGCATTATTTACAATTGCCAAATGTAAAACCAATCCAAACCTCCATTAAAAGATGAAGGGATAAACAAACATAGAGTGAGGTGTTACTCGGCTTTGAAACTAATTGGAATTTTGACACATGTTACAACATGCAGAAATTCTGAAGCTATTATATAAAGTGAAATAAAGCAAACATTAAAGGAAAAATATTACATGGTTCTTCTTATAGTAATTACCTAGTGTCATCAGATTAATATAGAGAGAAAGTAGAGTAGAGGTTTTCAGATGTTATTGTTTAATGCAGAGGGAGTTTGCCTTTGAGAGACTGAAAACATTTAGGACATACCTTGAGGAAATAATTGTATAATGATGCAAATGAGCTTAATGGTACGGAACTGAGCATTTAAGAATGGTTAGTATGACAAATTTTTTGGTTTATATATATCTATATCTATCTATCTATCTATCTAATATATGAAAGAATAAAAGATGTTTCTCAGATAGTTTTTGAATCTCACATGAGCTTGTCTCCAAGCTAAACTCTAACTCAGAACAATATAAGAAAGGAATTCTGTAACATGTAGTTATTTTCTTCTCTTTTACACCGCAGGAGGACTTTTAGGTGGGAGGTTGGTGATAGTGAGTTGACAACAGAAAATTCGGTGTAGATAACTTTGCCAATGCAGCTTCTACTTTCACTGTATCTTTTCACTTATATTTAATTTTAAAATGCAGATAAATAAAACATCGCACCCACTAAGACAATACCATGATCCTGTATATAGTTAAGATATTTTCAGATGTTTTCCAAAAAGAAGACATAAAATTATGGATTCTGGTGATGTTCATTTCCTTTTTTACTTATTCAATGCACATCAGATATCTACAAATTTAATACCAAATTAGATTAATACATAGCAGGAAAGAGTATATATACTATTGTAGTTCCTATTTCTGCAGCTGGTCATATGGCCGTAGTATTTGTAACTTCCTTCTTACACCATGCTTCATTTCTCTTACCTTACCTTCAGCTAGCAACTTGGTCCTGAATATTTGTATCATAGAGTGACTGATCTCTTCTTTCTAAAGGTTTTGTGTCAGTCAGTGTGTTATATCAGGTTCCTGTAATTCTGTCAATTGTATCAGTGTTTATGCAGGTACTGAAAGGTACCCCAGAGAGTCCTCTGGATTCCACGCATACTTTTATCCTTATTCCTTGTTTTATTCTTGACTATAAGGACCAATCACTCCAGCCAGTACAGCAGCTTCCCTTTTGCCTGTGATTTAGTGCCAAAAAGTTTCTGTTTCCAGTGCTATGGAATACTTAATATGGACCATTCTTCTAGAAACTAAGATTTCTAAATAAGTAGACCCTAGGACCATGGCAATAAGGAGCAAAGATAAGGGTACCAGATCAGTGGGAGTAACAGAGAGGACCTACTTTTATCTCCATCCTGTGATTCCTGGATTCATGTGTTCTGGCTGTGCAAATGCACTACATATATTGGCCATTATTTCAGAGAATATACCTAGCATATATAGAAACATCTCAGGTTGAAAAGGTGTTTTCTCCCTGCTGGCATAATCCTTTCCCCTGTTGCTGAGATACAATCTGACACACACAGTTTCAATGAGGAGAGGTTTAATTTGGGTCATAGGTTTATGAGATTCAGTCCACAGTAGGCTGGATACAAGGTAGGAACATCATAGAATCTCCTGCAACCATAAGCTTAGTTAAACTTCTTTTACTTTAAATTGTGGATGTTAGATATTGTGTCTCAGTGACAAGTCCGCTGATTAATACAGAAAATTGGTACTGGCACGGGGACCTTTTGTGTGACTGTAGCCGATCAGATGACTTAGAAGCCATTGGAACAGGTTTGTGGGAGGAGTTGAAGAAGGTTTGGAGATGCTGACTAGAGAAGCCAGAGGATCTTGTAAGAGCCTGATGGGTGAATCTGGTTGGAGCTTGGAAGGCCAGAATGCTGACAGGAATGTGAATAGCAAAGGCCAGGCTCAGAAAGTGTCAGTTTGGAGCAAGGACTCCATTGGCAATTCAACTAGAGGGCATCTGTGCTACCCATGGTTAAAATTTTGTCCACATTTGCCCCATGACCTGAGATGGTGGAAGACTGAGATAAGGCCAATTGAATAATTTATATGGCAGAAGACATTTCAAGGTGAACAAACATTCAGGCTGTGGTATGGGTACGATAGCAAGAAATAGAAGCAAAAACCAGCAGAAAATTTGAAAAGCTTAAATTTTGGTCCAAAAGGAACCAAATAAAAAGTGGTCAAAGCAAGTATGGTTGCTGAAGACATTAGCATCATTAAATAGAAGCCAAGTAATTTTTATGAGGACAAAAATAAAGGCCTTGGATGCAACTCAGAAATCAGCAAGGGGAATAGCTGGGTTGAATAGGACTTCAAATTCTTGTTTTTCAAGGAATTTCCACACTGATTTCCACAATGACTGCACCAATCTGTACTCCCACAAACAGTGGAGTAGGATTCCTTTTCTCCACAGACCCTTTAGCATTTGTATTTGGTTGATTTCTTGATGATAGCCGTTCTTTCTGGGGTGAGATGGAATACTCTGTGTTGTTTTAATTTGCATCTTTCAAATGACCAATGATGTTGAACATTTTTTTCGTATATTTATTTACCATTTGTATTTCTTCATCTGAGAAGTGTGTATTCATCTCAGATGGCCATTTTTGGATTGAGTCTTTGAATTTGGAGGCCTGAATTTTTGCAGTTCTTTGTACATTCTAGATATAAGTCCTTTGTCTGCAGGACAATTGGTTGTAATTATTTTCCCACTCTGTGGGTTGTCTTTTTCACTCTGTTGGTGATTTCCTTTGTTATGCAAAGGCTTTTAATAAGGTGAGATCCCAGTTGTTGATTCTTTTTAGCATTTCCCGTGCAGTTTGGGTTTTGTTCATGAAGTCTCTGCCTATACCACTATCTTCAAGATTTCTACCTACTTTCTCTTCCAGTAGACTTAATGTTTCTGTTTAATGTTTAGATCTTTGATCCATCATTCTGACTTCAATTTAGTGCATGGTGATAGACGTGGGTCTAGTTTTAGTCTTTGACATGTGGAAAGCCAGTTTTTCCAGCCTGACTTATTAAAGAGACTATTTTTCTGCCAGTAAACATGCTTAGCCCCTTTGTCAAAGATAAGGTGACTGAGTATGTTTGGAGTTGCGTCTGCATCTTCTATTCTGTTTCACTGATCCTCAGGTCTGTTTTTTTTTTTTTTTTTTTTTTTGCCAATACCATGCTGATTTTATCACAATCTGCTACAGTTTTTCATAGGCCTTGCACCTACCACACATGAAAAACACAATAACCGAGAATAAGAGATGAAGTCTGGCCACCTCTAGTCCTCTTTGTTCTCCTGAATGTACCTAATTAAGTGCCTTACTATGCCTGGTGTTTTAGGTAATGTGTCTTCTTCATGATGGAATGCAGTTATTCATAACAAAATTTGTACCATGGTGAGTCAAGTGACTCCAGTTTATGATGAGTAACATTAGGTGTCTGGGTCAAGCCCTTGATTTCTACCAAGACATAGTACAAAATCCAGGTTTATTGCTCTAATGACATGTATTATCTGGTGAAAGGGCATATTTTCTATTTAAATTCCTATTCTTTACTAAGACCTCTTAGAATTTTTATAGAGCATTTCCATATGATGCAGTCACTTCAGTACTAAAGTTTCTTGGATCTGCTGAGATGCATGAACCAAATGTCAAAGCAGTTTTACACAGCCTGGATCTAAGGTGGGACTTCTCCAGCTATGTGCTGCAGTCACAACTTTTAAACATCCAGGTGGCTCATGGGTAAATTCAAGCAGCAGCTCACCCAAGAAGGTATCATGCTGCTCATAGCCCTGCCTCCATGAAAGAACGGTGTCCCAATAATTCTGCACTTTGCTGGGGATAGATTAATATGTTTCAAATCACTGGGGACCTGGAAAATTCCACAAGGTGGGAGCATCTGCATGTTCACTTTTTCATTTCACTGGGTTTGGCTGTAGTAGGAATGTACAATATTTTGTTAGAAAAAGAAAGAAATAGTCAAGGGGATTTATCTTCTTTATTCAAGAGGCTCTGTCTCTGGTCTTTTCGCTAGGTCTTTCCCTAGTCACATCTCTACTGTGATTATGCATGTCATGAGACCATGAGCTCTAGAATACTTTGTTTATGTGTAACAAAGTAACATTTGAGTGTATTGAACATTTATTTAAATCTTAGTGACTTTGTGATGAGTTCGCAATAGCCAGAAACTTCTGTGTGTGCAACTGTTTCTTGTGCATCTCGGGTTCTGCAACACTACAATAATCACGCTACCTGATCTTTGCTGATGTTCATTTCTCTGCTCTTTCACAATGCGCACTGGATACCTTGAAATTTAAGCACCAAATCATAGAGTTGATGGAATTAACTATTCCTAGCACAATTTAGGTTTTGAGAGGCACATAAAATGGGGAGAAATGTGCTACTTGTTTTCCCTCCCGCTGGGACTGAAGCCACTCTTTTGAATGCGATGAGGTCCTTTTGAGAGTAGGGCTTCCCATTCTAGTTTCTGGCTCTTTCAGAATAGTCACTATAGAATTTTCAAGATGCTAGTGTTCTCTCTACTACTGAATGTCGAAAACCCTTTATGAAGGAGGTCCCTCTGGGACCTCTTAGGGGGACAGGAGTTGGGTAAGCAACAGTGAATGAGAAATCTACCTGATCTTTCTTATTTTCCTAATCTCTTAGATTCTTGCCTTTATAGCACATTAAGGTCTGTATCTCATGTTCATTCAATGGAGGACACTTGATTCAGGCTTCAGTTTATCGACCAGACAAACTTTTAAAGTTACTCATAACTCTGAAATAACACTCAACATACATAATCTCTGGCTAGTTTTCACAGGCCCTGTAATAACTTCAGCTCAGCCCAATGCTAGTCCTTTCTTCTAGGTCTAATACCTTTAGTATCCACTTCCACAATATTGTCCAAGGATCTATGAATGCTTATTGGAAGGATTATATTATTCTTTTGCCATGTGCAGTATGTCCTTTTAGGTCAGAGTCTGTGATGGGCCTCCTGGAAACCACCAGAATATAACAATATTTAAGGGTCTGGAAACACTAAAAGACAGGAAGGGCTCAGCACAAGCCTGCGAGACAATCAGTCAGGCACGGTAATTATACGACTTTCATGTAGGTGGGGGCTACTAATTTCACAAAAAGGAGGGAAGGACAAATTGCATTTGCAATAAAAGAATTTTAGAAAAAGTTAGGAACAATAAGAACAATTAAAATATGCCCAAGTATGCTGTGAGAATTATCACTACGTCACTCTTTCCTTTTTGCATGCCCTAATTTTACGTTGGGCACCATGCCAAGGCTGTGACTTCAGTGTACATTGTAATTCATCCACCTACACGATCTGATGTTAGTTTTCCTGAGTCTCAGGATTTGGAATCAAGTAATAAGGAATTCTTTGAGAAAGTTATGGAATCATTATACTCCTCTACTCCATGATTTATGCTAGATATTTACAGCCTTGCACTTGTCATTTTCTTTCTCTAATTTCTCCAGTGCCCTTATAGAAAGTATCATCTATTCCAGCAGCTACTTAGCTTTTAAACCCTGGATTTATACAGGTGTTTGATTTCAAGTTGATCAAATTATGACAAAGTTATGATGCCCACGGGTTTTTGTTGTTACTCATTAAGATAGTGCAGTAAATTTGAGGCAAGGTGGCTACCCTGGGAGGAAGGTCCCGACTTTGGCTTAGGGCATATGGTATTGAAGGTGCCTATGAAGTGCTACGTGAAGTTATCCTCAGGATCACATTAGGTCACAGTGCATGCCTCACAAAGGCTCACTTGGGTTGTTCAGTGCCTGTAGACAAATTCTGATTGCTGACAACCAGCATGGACGGTACCGGACTTCTTAATTGATTCTGTGTTCAGCATCAAGTTCCCATGACCACAAAGGCTCTTCCTTATAGCAGTAAGATGGACTCTCTCAAACACCTTTGTGAAAGTACTAAATGATAAGAAACCCTTGTTTGTGGTTTCATATATTTCCATTATTTCTGTCTTCATGGGTGATTTTGCATGTCCATCGAGTATTAATTTGGTGCTACTCCCTGAGACACCCTTGGAGTACAATGCAATAACGCTTTGCCAGGCTGTCTTAGAAGGCTGTTCTCACAAAGACCACTGCAAAGCGCTGGCATTAACTGCAGAAAGGAGCCGTGGAGTCTCATACAGTTATGTAATTCTGCCATTATTTCTACTCTTCTCTTTTATTACCAGAGAAACACAGATTCAGGTGCTGTCCTTCTCCAGAGACACTGCTCAGGGACTGCAATGACAATTTTTATTTTTCTCCTGGCTTTATTTAGCATGAGTAATTAAGGAACCTGGCAAATCCACAAATCATGTGATCTCCTCCGGGAACTGGCATAATCTTTTCTAATTTTGGGGAACTATGAATGACTCAAACTTTCTCATATAATGTGTGGAACTCAAAAGACAGCTGTCAAACTAGATAAAAATTTGCATCACCTGGAATTCCTCTGTAAGGAAGAGTTGACATTTATCTTTTGTTTATTTACTCAGTTATTTATATATATCAATATCAACTTAGCTGAATTACTTTATACTTTGGACTATAATTGATTGCTACTTTATTTTGTTGCACAAATCTTTCCAGTTTTGGCATTACAGAATCTTTTAAGGTTGGTTTCTGTGTTCCTATGAAATTCCTCCCTCCTTTTGTTTTTGGAGTGCCTCTCTCTTGTACTGCAAGATGTTCAGGGTTCATGATGTACTTTCTGTTTCTCAGTTGAACCATTTTTCTAAAGAAAGCTGTTTTCTTTGATTGCAGGATGATATTTTGAAACCAATATCTCAGGACTGGTGTCATTTTCCTTCTGCCTGAAGTACTTGCTGTAGTTAGCATGTCTTACAGCCTAGTTTCAGAGGTGATCAGATCCTGCACCATTGGTGGGCCTGTTAGTTCTTACCTCGGCCTCTTTCAATGCATATGCTGATCAACGTTATGTGGAAGACTAAAGGAAACCCTTTGCAGAGGTCTGAAACTGTTGTGTGCGGCTCCCTGCTCTCTATGTATCTCGCTATTTTCTGGTGACCTACCCCAACCACCGCTCCCCCCTCAAAAAATTCTTGTGTCAAGTTGCTCAAATGAGAGACTATTGGGTTGTCTTCCGTTTTCCTTTTGTGTCCTCCAGTGTATAAACACTGTAGGCAGTAATCTGGCGTGATCACAGGGCTCAACCTCACTTCCTTTGTTCTCCTCTGGAAGAAATTACCAACACGAGCTGCTAGTTGCTCACCGTCTGAAAACTATTTTGGTCCTGTCTGTTTTTCTACTTGTTTAAGGCAGAAAGGTAAGGTGAACACTTTTTGCTCTATCTCTGCCAGAAGCAGAATCTTCTTTGTCTTTTATTTATATTGTTTTTAATGAAAATTTGGAACTTTGGCTAAATATTGGGGATAATTCTTGAAGGAAGATATAATTAAAAATCATAATAAACATATAATATTTTATTAAATAGGACCACCAGTAGACCTTGTATTACCTTTGTGTGAATTAGGAAACAGCTTTTTCTTTCATATGAGTGTTTGCCTTGAACCAGAGACTATATAATCTAATCTAATGTCCATATAATATTTTAAAATAGGTGATGTTATATTTTTATCAGAATTTTCAATGTACACTAAAGCTTAGTAATTTTACAAATCTTTGAAGAAAAAATGATAAAGTTTATATTAATGTGAAAGTTCAAAAGATTTAAAAACTCATCCATTTGGAAATTAAACATTCAAAACTGTGGTCTTTTTGTCTAAAAATAATATAAATGACAACACTACATGTCTAAGATGAATATTAAGCTATGTTCTGAGAAAATAATTGATTTTCATTATTAGATAAGAAAATTAGCATAATTCAATTTAATCTTAAGCAAAATATTAAAGGAATCATAAGAAATAGTAAAAATTCAGATTGTGATTTGAAAATAGAGCATACAGTTGAACTTGAAACATGTTTTAAAAATAAATCAAACAAAAAACCTTTAAAAAGTAACTTTGTAATAACATAATGAAAACAAGAATAATAATTAAAATGAAATGTTAATGTTGTTAGAATTTAGGAGACTAAATAGTGGTGTGGATGAAGAAAATGTTACACAGAATTCAGTGCTGACATATTTCTAAAGATGAAATCTCATGCTTTATAAATGAATTTTTCTTCCTAGAAAATGTGAACAACTCTTGTTCCATTCAAAAACAGCTTACTGATTTATAATTAAAAATAAATTTAAAAAGATAATGTCTATTCCTACAGCAGTTAAAACAAAATTTTTGGAAATACTTATTTGTAATACCAAAATATAAGTACAGGTCGTCTGTCATGGACTGAATGTTCTTGTCCTTTAAAATTCTTTCAACTGGGCATGGTGGCACACACCTATAATCCCAGCACTTGGGAAGCAGAAGCAGGAGGATCACTGTGAGGTCAAGACCCGCTTGGGCTACAAAGGGAGCTCAAAACCATCCTGAACTGCATAGCGAAGACCCTGTCTCAAAAGAAATTTTTTTTTCTTGCTAAAAGGCTGGACCACAATGTGATGATACTAAGAGGTGAGCCTTTAGGAGCTAATTAAATCATAAAGTTTGCCCTCATGAGTGCACTTGTGTTATTATCCTTTCTACATTAAACAAGGAGAAGTCCTAGGTCTGCAACTCAAAGAAGATCTCCTCCAGAAGCTTACCATGTTGACATCTTAATCATAGACTTCCAGCCTCCCTAGTGCTGAGAAATAAATTTCTACTGACAATAAGTCACTCACTCAGAATACTTTCTTATGGCAGCATGAACTGATTAAAACAGAAACTATCTAAAACAGGGAAAAAAATCAAGAGTAACAAGTCACAGACAAGAGAAGAGAGGGATGAAATGGGTAGGGAATAAAGAAGAGAAAGAGAAATTCATCATCGAACCAAGAATGAAAAAGAGCTTGTCTTCTAAATTAACCATGTGTTTATTTTAATTACATACAGATGAGTTAATACTAGTGGGACTCTGACAGTCATATCTGGAACAATATTATGTGAGAATAACAAAGGTAATGTACGGAAAGAAGAAAATAAGTACAGTATATCATTTTCCACTAGAAAGTAAACCAAAGCCAGCTGAAGCTCCATAGTATCCCCAATTATTTTTCTTGCCATAAGTGGAGCCAAGACACAAACCAAATATTTTTTTAAACTTCAAATCTGTGGTCCTCCCTCAGTGTGTGTGTGTGTGTGTGTGTGTGTGTGTGTGTGTGTGTGTGTATATATATAAAATGTAGTGGATGCTGTGACGACTTCCAAATCATAAACCACTAGTGGGGAGTGACACATTCAGTAGGCTGCTTTCACAAGGGTTATATCCCTTCCTCACAGGAAGCCCACATCCATGAGCAGTTAATGTAGGGTGCACAGACCTGAGCACTTCCTGATTCTTCCACAACTCACAAGTGTCATCTGAGCTAGAGTACCCACTACAGGGGTAATTGAGGCTTGTTTGCAAGTACATTGTATTCAACTTCATCCTCTGCTCAACAACAGTTATTTCTTTTCCTTTATAGTGTTATTGCTACAACTATTTACCTGAAACCTTCATGCAAGCATTCATCACAGTGTCCATGTCCTAGAAAACACAGAATTAGATATTTGATCCAAGGAGTAGTCCTGGGAAGCAGATTGAGAAGTGGAAATTCAGAACTACATTATCCTGGCCAGATGACAATGTGGATTGGTTTACTGGTCACTTCTAACATTCTACAGCAGAACAATTACTAAAAGTGTCCCTGGAGGTGAACTGGAGTGGGGTGCTGGGGGAGATGTGCATTGGCTGCTGCAGTATTTCATAAGTTAAAGAGGTTTGAGGGAAGTAGCAATTACCAAGAGAATAGAAACAGAATACTATTAACACCTTGGACAAAGATAAGGAAACACTGATGGTAATTAATCAACAATTAAGGTAAAATGTGAAAATCAGAGAGCTTATTTGGCAACATGTAAAATAGTCTTATGTTTTGCAGTAGGAGGTTTGAAAATCCATGAAGAATACAATTATGAGAATACCAGTGCTCCAGAGAAAGTTGAATTCTCTTAGCCAGTCTGCTATTGCCAAGGGAATATTGCAAAGGTCCTGATCCTGAAAACAAGAATGGAGCCACCTCGATGGATGATACCAATCCTGTGATACTTCTAACCCCCTGGGTCTGCAGAAATGACCCAGTACTGATAATTAAGTCTTCTGTTCTCCACCCACTTGAGGTCACAGAAAAAGCTGCCTTGCATTCAGGATCTCTTTCTACTTCTTCTGTGTACCAGACTAGCAACTAGAGTTATTACATGATAAACCTGGCCAGTGAATTCCAATGAATTCTGCTAAAGTAGGAAAAGTATGAAAGAGCTGCAGGACCCAGGTCAGCCTACAAAAGCAGGAGCCAGGAAGTTATGTATGAGCATAGATGTTGAGGGCATAGAATGTCACAGTAGGTGGTGAGTCAGAATACAAAGGGGTGCTTATTAATATGGGAGCACTGTCTTTTACACAGTTATGTCTTGGCAAATATGTGAGGAGTCAATGCAAATATGCTGCTCTATTGGCTCTCAGAAGCTTGGAGAAAATCAAAGCTTGCTCTAAATGATGAAGAAATGATAGAACTACCATACTCACAATGAAAGAGGATACACAAGGTCAGAAGGTGGCAGACTAGCGTGAATATACCAATGCAATGAAATCAGCTATGTTTTGTGGGAGGCCTCAGGGAACACTTCATTTACTGATTTAAGAATGCACCAGTGTGAGGGACATCACTGTCACTTTCTCAGTGAGAATCTGAGTGGTGGTCATCACCTGTAAGTACAGGAGAGAGCAGAAGGTGCTTTAACAGAACAGGGATACCTGATGAAAATGAAGGGATGCAATCCCCAAATAATGGAAGTAGGTAGTGGCATTCATCTCTCAGAAGCAAACCATGCACAACTGTCATAATAAAGACCAAAATCAAAGTGGCAACCTGGCTGGTCTGTCCTGCAGAAAACTTTGGAGATGTCTAACAGAATAATGCTATGCTTAAGGGACAAAGGGTTGACTCTCTAGAGTCTTGTTGAGGATAGATAGTTAAAAGAACTCAAAGATGGATAATAAGGATAATAAAGTGGGTGACAAAATATAATCACAATCTCGTGCCTAGTTTCTAGTTTGAATCAGTTTTTAAACTCAGAATCCAGAAAGCGAGGCTTGGTTCCTACTCATCAAAACTGATTTTGCTTCTGCCTCTCCTGAAGAGCAACCAGTAAACAGCTGTGACAGCTAAAGCCTCCCTGATATGGCACCATGCCTTCAAGAGACAAATCAAGCATTTGGCTATGAGTCAGCTGTGCTGGACTCTTTCTGTTCTGGAATGCACAGTATTGTGACTATAAATGGTACGTATTCCTGGAATGAGTATGTCTTTCCTGTTACAGTGGCCAGTACCATTATATTTTGGGAGTTACAGTGTCTGTTCCATTGAGAAAGTCCTTGACATACAGTCACCTCAGGGCATGGCACCCATTCTACAGCAAAAGAGATGGAAGTAACCCACATGAGCATGGTCGTGTCATGTAGCACACTGCCTAGAAACCACTGGTTGATGAGCAGTGGTTTATCTAAAGTCTGATTTGCAAAACATTGTACCGCACAAAGAATTACATTTTGTAGTACACTGGTTTTCTAGAGATGTGACAATTATAACCATTGTTACTTTCAAAAAATGTCATTCATATACTATTATTTCAATACACTGTCTTAATAGAAAGTAAATTTATTGGTGGATAAAGAAACTTCCAGGAAATGAAAAGTAAAATCTTGATTGGAAATAAAAGGAACTAGTAAGTGTAACTTTAGCAGATCTTCATATAGAAAGCATTTAAGATCAGAGTTTTAATACCATCACTGGAGAAATTGACTCCCCTAATTCTTTCTTTATTCATTATGTTTCAATTACAAAGTGCCTGGGCAAGCATGCCAGTTGTTATCATTTACTCTGTTTTGCTTCATCATGGCATTTATTAAACAAGAAGCCTGATCTTCAAAGTCCGTGAGGATCTCCTTGGTTGGCACAGTGGGAGGGCACCCTAATTTGCCATGTGAGCAAGACTACCAACAGTGAGGAAGATACAGTCCTCAGAGGGAATCCTGTTGGTATTAGGTAAGGGAAAAACAGATACTAGACGACTGGAACAAGATTACTTTTCCTGTGACATGCATTTAATTAGCCTTTTAAATAATCATACCATTATTTCTGGTCATTATGCAGGAAAGGCTTTTGGATACACTGATGAGCCAGTTCTGTTTGCTTATTCCTCCTGGATCATTTTCTCCTCATTCCAGCTAATGAGTGGAAGCTGGGTGAAGACACCTCATTATTGCCTTTGGTGGCCAACATCACATTGTCATTCAAGTCAATGGTGGCCTCTGCTGGGAATGCCCCACAGTTGTCTGTGATGCTAATGAGTGTCAAGGCTTTGAGCAGCAGAATGAGCCTTTGTAATATACATCCTCCTTAAGCTAGAATTACGTAACAGTTTGGGATGATTTTTTTTCCTTTACTATTTTCCCTTAAAATTTTTTTTCTATCATTTTAAAATCTCATTTCCCTTAGGACAGACAGACAGTGTGAACCTGGACACTGAAGATGTGTTGTGTGTGAATTAGAGAGTGGTTCTCTGCTTGCAGCCTTTTTGGAGGGAACATACAAGTCCTCAGGGTTTGCTGGAAGCTGGGGATCTATATTAAACTGTTCCTTGCATACTGTAGAGTTCTGTTTTCTATCCCCTGTAAACTGTGTGGCCACCTCTCTTTTTGTCAATTACTGTGATAGTTTAGACCAAGCATGTCCCCCCAAAACCTTCTGTTTTTGGCACTGGGGCTTTTAGGTGATTTGGTCATAGGGATTCTAGATTCACCAGTAGATTAGCCCACTAATCCATAGCTAAATGTGCTATACTGACGTGGGGTCTGACTGGAAGAGGCACTGCACTGGGGAGTTTACCTGGAAGGATGCATCTCCCTCTCTGGCTCCTCCCTTCTTCCTCTGCTTCCTGACCACCATGGTATGAGCAGCTTTCTTCTACTAGGCCCCTGTACAGTTTCTGCCTTAGAACCAGGCATGGACTGTAACTGGAACCAAGGTAAATCTCACCTCCTCTGAGTTGAAAGTGTTGGGTATTTTGCCCCAGGGAGCAAGTATAGCACTACTTTCTTCACAGTGTCTTTAACCATTTCCTCCACAAGATTTTTGTTTTTCTCTTTTCCCAAGTTCAGAGTGAATAAGTCAAGTGCCATTTGTTAGCATTGCAAAAAAATTATTTCTTATACAGGTATGTGTAATAAAAGCTTAAAATTTGTGAGTAGCTGATTGTGGCTCAATTCATTACCACAATATCTGCACTATACATTTTAGGTAAGACCAAGTCTAGTTTGATGGTATAATCTGAAAAGCAATAGTGAAAAAATAGTATGCAGTTGGCAGGAAATTAGTCAAGCTGTGCATGCTCTCTCTCCAGAGTTTCACGAGAATAGTGAAATAGAGTTTCCTGAAAGAAAATGTGTTTTGCTGAAGGACAATGAAATCGTGCTAAATTTAATGAGAATGTTTTCTCCAATTGTCCTATTTCCTCTTTCAGTTGATGCTTGAAACACATTTATTCTATTCTCTTGATACTATGACAGGAAAGAAATTGTATCATTTCTACTGCTTAGGGAAAATATTTGATTAGCTACTTTCATCTTTTAGAATATTCTTGAGTCATTCTCCTAAAACACATTTTTTTTTTTGCCTTATTTTCAATGACAGGGAAATAAAACTACCACTTTCTGTTATTGTTAATGCTTTTTCCAATGATTTGATGCCTGATGTCTTTAATTTTTATTTAGAAACACACCTACTATTGAGACTAATTCTTTTTGTCATTCAATGTAAATTTCCCCTAAGGAATCTGTTTTTATTTAAAAGATACAAATAAATAATCTCATATTTTATAGTTAAAAGTAAAATGAAGTCCAGTTGACATTTATGCCTCCAACAGAGGAATATAATAAATTAATTTAGAGATATTTTTTCTGTATATTGCAATATCAGTAATTTAAGAACTATTTAAAATGTATGTAAAATGGATGACTGAATTACAAAGCTTATGCAAAACAGGTAATTAAGCAGGCTTATGCTATGTGCATAAGATTTCTGTGTTTATGGGGATGTACAGGCATTGCAATTGACATGTTTATCTCTGATACACCTGCTTTATAAATTTTAGGTTAAATAAGCTTATAAAAGTTTAGTAAATTTATAAAATCATTTTTTTAATGACCTGTTTTCAGTAGGACTTGGACCTTGGTAGATTTTCTTAGTTGTTAAAATGGTTATGAATCAAATTATGTAGTATTTCATGAAAAATTTATTTACCTTTTAACTAAATTAGGAGGTTGGTGAGATAAGGTCATATTTTGGAATATAAATAAGCTGATAGATGAAAGAATCAAATGCACAGCCCTAAGATTATTGATGAAATTTATATAGAACATTGAACGGGCTGAGCTCTTTCTCAAATGAAGAATTTCAGACCAAACTCCTGAAGGCTCATTACTTCTTTAGTATTTGGGTTCCTATATGTTTGTTGTTGGGGACTGAGATGTGTGAGGATTAAGTTGCTAACCACAGTGCTCTGAAGACAAAATAACACCACAGACGATACAGTCAAAGGCAAAGGCTCTCAATTCCTATTCTAGGGCAAAACTGTCAATCTTACAGATAAGTCCGTTCTCTTAATTACCAAAATTTACTGCTGGAAAAGTCTTTGTTCTAATCACTCAAGGTCTTGCTTAGTTTTCCCCCTTTACCTCAGCTTTTCTCTTCACTTTCCCTCATGCCTCTCCCCGCCCTTGTTTGAAATCCAGTAGATACAGGCAATCCAGAGAAGTCTTTGTGTTATTGCTAAGAGAGTTTTGACCTTCCTGGACCCCACAGACTGTATTACATTGTCTCTTATATAAGTATTATTCATACACTCATCATAGAAGACTGAGGGCCTGGCCAAGCCACTGATAGTTTCTGACCATGTTTCCACTGAGCTTCCACGGAGCTTCCCTGGTTATAGTAATGTATACCCAAGAATGTAGTGAAAAATGATGATGTAACTGAGACATTTCTCTTTCCTTATCCATTTTTTCCCAAAACTGAAATAAAACCATACAATTTCTTGCTCAATAAATTGGTTTCCCAATTTACTTAGGAAAAAAGTCTAAGTTTCTTATTGTGTACAAAGAATGACCTACAAATAAGGTCGCTAAAATGTTCTCTCTTCCAGAAATGGCTTCTGTTTTCTTCATTCTTTAATGAGTATAATTTTGTGATTTGATTTTATCTACAAAGTATGAAGCAATGTCATTGTGTTTATTTCAGCCTTAGAAATTAAGAGGCCCTGTGCTATGTAAAAGCAACCACGGAAGAATTTCAACTGCCTTACTGTTTAGAAACACACACACACACACACACACACACACACACACACAAAGATAGAAAGGGAGAGAGGCAGAGAGAGAGAGGGAGAGAAGGAGGGAGGGAAGGCGAGAGAGGGAGGGAGAAAGGAGAGAGAAGAGAGAGAGGGAGAGAGAGACGCTTTGCCTTAACCCCTCTATCCACCTCTGTTAAGCCACTTGCTGGGAGAGTGAAGCCGTATAGAATCTCTAGGCCCAGTTGAACTACTGTGAAAAACAATATACAAAGCAAATAGGAAACACTACCACTAGACATTGCCAAAATTTCAGAATTGTGGGTAAATAAATGGCTGTTGTTGACTTAAGACAGAAAGAGCTGGGGCATTTTGTTACACAGCAGTAGATAGATAGCTGATGTGCTGTAATTTTGCCTGCACCTGCTCAGACTCCTGGTTAATTCGATGACCTTTTCTGTCAGTCACTAGTTCAGGAGTCACCAAACTGCAGTTCAATTATCAGATCCTACTTTTGTAAATAAAATTTTACTGGAATAAGTGATTTTTATAGCCTTTTCATCCTGCAGTGGAAAAGTTATGTAGTTGTAAGACAGATTTATTTGCACAACCTAAATTACTTTTCAGTAGGCCCAGTGGATTGAGCTTATTAAACATTATGATCAGGGTTTGGAATTAGCTATGGAGGGAGATTGCTTAGGCCTTCTTCTTTGATGAGTTAAGTGTAACCTAGTTGGCAAGAATTCTTCATTCAACATAGACATTCATAACAACGGGATTTAAAATATTTTTTTATCCCATTCCGTGATTTTCTTTATGAATGTCTCCTTCAAGGGCTTTTAGAATTCTGTCTACAGACCAGGACCGAAGTTGAATATTCCTGCATGCACTGGATGTAATACTTCATCAAAATCTCACTCTGATTTCTAGCATTTGCCATAGTTTAAGCAGGCCCAGTTCATTTGCTAAGGGAACTAGAAGTTGCGAGGTAAATACCACTTGGAGAAAGCAAAGATTAATCAATCATTCTAGCTGGTGAATGATTTTCTACTTCTTGTGAGCAGACTTCATTAATCGTCTCAGAAAAAGATTCATCTCTGGAGTCAGAAAAATCATGCACCCAAGTGACAAGTACAAGGTGTATCATCTGCTTTAAGAGCTGGCACCTCTCAGCATATGCTAAATTCTAATCACGTGTGAGTCAGTTGTTCAGATTACCAGTGACAAAGTAGCGTAACTGTTATTCAGTCAGATGCTTCAGGTTATATTCCTTAGTGTTCTGATTTCAGTTGCATCTAGTAGTTAGCATTTTCTTGGAATTCATATGGTTTGTCTCTGATGTCCCAGAACTAGCCTCATAACCTACTCTTGAGTTGAGTCTTACATATTCATTGAATAATGCTTTATCCTGTATGTGGCTTTTAGAAATGGGACCAAGAGATGTTACTGTAAGAGTAGTTGGTATGGTCTTTGTCAGATTCTGCCACGGCATACAGGGGTCAGGGCCAGAAAGTGCAGAAAGTGATGGTGCAGCCCATCAGTCTCATCTTGCAGAATCGATCCTGGATTTTGGTGTGGCTATGTGAACAGAGGGCTGTATTATTGGCTTTGATCGGTACTTGAACCTTGTCCTAGATGATGTAGAAGAAACTCATTTTAAAACAAAGTCAAGAAAACAATTGGGTCAGATCATACTGAAAGGAGATAATATTACTCTGCTAGAAAGTGTCTCCAACTAGAAATGATCAGTGAATTAAGACAGCAGTGAATGAGGCAATGGCAATTAGGAAAATATGTAAAAAAGGGCAGTTGATTAAGTGGTTTGCCTGGGAGTATTTGTAAAACATTTGTTCATATTGTTTTGACTATAGTTATGTTTTTACTGGAGGCCAATAAATGTAGAGTTGTTTTTATTTAAAAAAATGGGACCAAGAGATGACAGGAGGGGGAAGTGATAAGAAGAGGAGAGGACAAAAAAGAATTAAGATGTGTTATATACATGCAGCAACTCCCTCAGAGGAATGTAATTGTTCCTCTTGCAAAAAGTGTACTAACAAAAAAAGTTAAAATTTGGGGAAGAAAATCTGGACAGTGGATTTTTATATAGTAAAGAGGAGAAATCATCAATGAATGAATGAGTAAGAAAGAAGATTTTATTATAAAAATATGTCATGTTGTTGGGTTTTGAGGTAAATAACCTCAGGAAAATCATTGCAAGGCCAAAAATAGATATAATTTGACATAGGCTTAGATCTCATATCTAAGATCTTAGATCTCAGATCTTAGATCACAGCACCCTGTGGTCTTGGTACAGAATCATCCAGTAGAGGTACAATAGAAGATACGTACATAATTTTTTATTTTCTATCAGTCTCATTAAATGAAACCAAAAATTAGGAGGTAGAATTAATGTTAGTAGCATATTTTGTTCAATCAAGTGTGTCCAAAATGTCAGAATTTCAACCTGTATAAATACAAAAATTATTAACAAGGTATTTTATTTTTTTGTAGTGAGGATTTGAAACTCAGTACCAACATGGCGTTTTTACACTCACAGCACATCACAAGTTAGACCGGCCATATTGCAGCACTGTAACGAAGGTTGCTCTGAGGTGAAGGACAAAGTATGAAGTTGAAGTGGACTAGAATTTGTAGCTGAGACCCCACACATCCTATTGGTACATTGGTGTATGCAACCATTCATCCCAAACTCCTTTTAAGTTAGAGTGAGATCATGTGAAAAGTTTTATTTCTCTGAGAAGTTAAGTGAATCACTTTAAAGGCCAACCCTTAAACGGTCTCATGCAATTCTGAGCTTTCTCCCTTCTGGAGTGACGTAGAGGCCATGTGGTTCTGATGGCATCACGACAAGGTGACCCTTCAATCAATTCCAGTGATAATGTGGTTAGTAAATAAGCTTCTGTTGTGAGAATTCACTGAGGTTTTAGGACTTGTTTGTTCTAGGAATCAGAACTGAGTGTTTCATTTGTGAATTCTCAGGCTTTGGAAAATGGATACCAGTGGATGTTAAATGAATTATGGGAGAGGGAGAGGGAGAGGGAGAGGGAGAGAGAGAGAGAGAGAATTTTGTTTTTCAAAAAAATAGAAAAAGGAAATAGAAAAAGTAAAATAGAAAAGGAAAGAGGATGCTACTATTATCTAATGAGACTTTAGCCTTACAAATGCAGACAAGATGTGGAATCTATTTGAAGAAGCAGGTTGAACTTTATAAAGCTCAGCTAAGATCTGGTGGAAAGAAGATGGGAATCTCAGAAATGGAAATAGAAATGGAAACCTGGAGGATATGGAGACATAGGCATCTGTTGCAGGAAAAATGCGATAGAAAGGAATGTTTTTTTCTATGAATGCAAAAAGTCTTGGTTTATGTGAGTCTCAGAAGAAGGCATAGTCTGAAAATACTGAGACTGGGGAAATTGTCTATAACTAATAATATATTGGCTGTGAACTTTGCTTATTGACTTCCTTGACAGGTCTAGCAGGATGACACAATCTTAAGACCAGAGAGAAGTGGACAACCTGTTATTTTAAATACACAGGAAGGACAACAAGGGAAAAGAAGGAGATGAAAAAGCAAAACTTGATAAGTTGAGGGATCGTAACTTCAAACTGTATATTTGCAAGAATACAGGATTTCAGAGACAGAAACAAATAGATACCCCCCAGGATGTGGAAAGCAGTGTCATAATTTACCTTTTTGCTACCACATTTACATATTTGTGCAAAGGTTAAAGGTTGGATTGTCTTCCTAATCCATTTCCATCATGTTAAATAGACTAGGGAAAATATTGTTTAGATAAAAATATCATGTCTATATCTTATACTGTGATTAACTACTACAAAGACAACAATATTCAATACATCAACTATTGTGTTTGTCCTACTAACCTGTTTTGAAACTGGATTTCATTGTTTGTTTCTCTATTTTCTCTTTAAAATGAGAAGAAAGAAAAAAATACAAATTTGACAGTGGGTCACAGAACTCCCCTTAAGGAAAAACTGTGTTTTTATGCAAAACCATCTTCATGGACATATATAATTTTGAAGATGAAGCTCCCACTTGGATACATAGGGGTGGTTAAAGAGAAAGCAAATGGGATTATTGGAATAGATAAGACCATATGGGTGCTTGGGGAAAAGATGAAATACAAGACAAATGACATTGTCAGGCAGGAGGTCTGGGGAGAAATAACTGACCATGAGAAATTCCTAGTATGCACAGGACTCTAAAGAGAAGGGATATTTCATTTGAATGTGCATAGCTGCATTTTAAAAATAATGCATAATTTGTTATGGGCCATTCTCACCTCCCCCTTAGCCTCTAATAGTAATGCAGGTGCCACATAGGTTGGTGTTCTCAAGAAAGCAAAGAAATGGGACTCAGTTGCACATGGAGGTGAGTGAAAGGTTAAATAATGAGAAAAATCAAAGGATCTGACATTCAGGGAGTGGAGTTCTGAATTTAGGGTATGCAGAATCGGAGAGGTAGCACTAACAGCTCCAAGTTCAAAGATTTGCCAACATCACTTGGAAGTACTGGCCTTCCATAGGTTGGCAAAAAACTGCTTTTAGTTTTATTTATCCTGTAAGGGAAAGGATAACTTTTACTGCTATCTGGGTTGTCCAATAAATTTCCATCCATGTTTGTCTTCTAAAACCTTCTGGACCTTGTCTCTTATTTCTGTCTAATCTGGTTGTGCCCCATTCAAATTTCCACAGTTTGTGCTGAGACCTTTGCTCTAACTTCTGAAATGGCCCTTTAATTTCGAGTATTCTTTCCTTCAAATATCTTTGAAGTATGGTAGCTAGAAGGCTCCTTGAGAGAATGAATAAACGGTGAGTTACATCTATGGTTTAATAGCTTCCAATCATCCATAATATACAGACCAAAATCTGGGCCATCTTCTTTAATCTGTAGGGATCTGGCTAGAGAAATGGACAGGAAGAACACAGGGAGTATCTGCAATATGATTTGCTTGCTGAACTTTGCTTCCATGTGCATAATATTGTTGTATGAAGGAATTGATTGGAGCACAAGCAAATATCATGGCTACACTGGACCCTAGGCATGAGTTTCTGCCTTCTGATGATTAGTGTGTGCCTTGCTTAGATGATGATTTTCAAAGATAAACTTTACAGCATTTTAGAGACCAGGGAGTGAACCAGTACTTTCCCACTAGGTGACTACCATGGGAGATAGCTCCAGAAGGTAAAATACTCCCAGTAGAAGGCAGCAGGCAGGTAAATGCAGAAGCAGCAGCTAGACAGAGGCATACACTGAACTCAGGTTCCTCTGGATGCAGTTGGGACCAGGAGCTTGTTTGGACTTTTCATCTCAGAAAGGTAGCCACATTTTATTTTTACATGCTCAGACATCCTTCAATTCAGAAGCTTTGTCTGGCCCATCCTTCATGGCTCTAGTAGGTCTGATAATCTCAGCATGTTTTCAAAATCAGGCTAATCGCATGCACTGGGGGCAGAGATTGGTCCACTGGATGAGTAGGGGAAGTAAGACAAGCCAATCAAATAAAGACACCAAAAAAGTCAAAGATATTGAGAAAGACAGACAGAGAGAGAGATTTCACTGAAGTTAGAATCAATTTTTGGTTATAATCTATCTATCTATCTATCTATCTATCTGTCTATCTATCTATCTACCTATCAATCATTTATCTATCTATCTATCTATCTATCTATCTATCTATCTACCTATCATCTGTCTCTATCCATCTATCTAGAAGTGATAAAGATAGGATATTTGGTATTTATGGGCTTATGTCATTTCCATTAGACTTCTAAGCAGTCTGGAGTATATGCACTGTCTACTACTTGAATTTACATAATGTATCTGTAATAGTAATAAGTGAGAACTAAATGAGAGTAAAGATTATTCATAGTATGGTCCATTACAAGTCAGAAGCTTCTGGGGGCTGGGGATTTAGCTCAGCGGCAAAAGCGCCTGCCTGGCAAGCGCAAGGTCGTGAGTTCGGTTCCTGGTACCGGAGAAAAACCACAAAAAAAAAAAAAAAAAAAAGTCAGAAGCTTCTGGGATGTTCACAGAGAAAGTAACCTGACTTTTAACAAATTTCAGTGGGTACCCAGGAGCAGGGATGTGTGTTAGGAAGTGATTACCTGACAATGAAACATAATTTGTTGCTGTTTCATGAATCTGGCTTGTGTCAAAGGAGGAAAGGACCTACATGTACCTTATTAAACTAGAATATTCATGGAATGCTTAACAAAAGAAAAAAATACTAGGATATCTTTATCAAAGGGTGACACAACAATATTCCTTAATATTTTTCTATTTTTTTCCCCAGTTCCAACAGTGTGCTGAAGTTAGCAAGCATTTTTCCTCGGGGCATGAGTATGAGTGAGGATAGTGGCTTTTCAGTAGAGTAAAATTGAAAATAAAGAAATAGGTCAATACTTGTAAGCTAATTTAATTTTTGACAAAGATGCAAAACCAATTTAATGAAAGAAAGGTAGCCTTTTCAAAAATTGGAGTAGTTGGACACTCTTAGCAAAAAAGTTGATCTTTATCTAAACCTCACATCTTCTGCAAAAATTAACTCAAATGAATACAGAAATATAAAAACTTAAACTGTAATATTTAAACAGTAAATAAAGAAATTTAAATATAAAACATGAAAGTATAACATTACCAGAAAAACACAGGAGAAAATTTTGTTATCTGAGAGTAATTTGGATCTTAGGTTTGACACCAAAATCATAATTCTTAAATGGAGAAATGAGCTGCAACTTCATTAAAATCAAAAATTTTTGTTTTGTGAAAAGTCTAATTAAGACGATGTAAAAGCAGGCTGAATACATGAGGCAAATATTTGAAAACCACGTATCTGGCAAAAGATTTAGTATCTAAAATACATAAGGGACGTTCACAACTGAACTGTAAAACCAAAACCTCCAATTAGAAAATGAACAAAAGTGATGAGCAGATATCTTACTAAAGCTGATATACAGATGGGAAATAAGCAAAAAGATGCTCAACGTCCTTAGTCATCGGGGCAATGCAAATTAAAACACAGTGGAATATCACAATGCTTACCAGCATGGCTAGTCTAAATGAAAATAATGACAACACCAAACAGGCAAGAGAAGTAGGATTGCTTATACACGACTGGTAGGACTCCAATGGTGCAGATTTAGAACTCTAGAAAATAGTTATGGACTTTTTAAAAAAAATTGAACAAGCAACTCTCAGGCCTCACATTTGCATTCCTGGGCATTTGTTCCAAATAAGTGAACAAAATTTATCTGGTCAAACAAAATCTATAGATCAGCATTCATAGCAGCTTATACACAGGACTTAACATCTGAAATCAGCCTAAATGCAATTCCACAAATAAATGGATAAATAAACTATAGCAAATAGACAATATGGAATACTACTCAGCAGCATAAAGACCTGTTGACATAGGCAACAACCTGGATACATTTCAAGGGAATTATGGTACCTCAAAAAAGCCAACCCCAATGATTTAGATAATGCAAGAATTCGGTGAAGAGCACTCTTTTCTTTTCTTTAAAATTCTTCCTGTTATTACACATTTGTAGTACACAACGATTGCACTGATCATGCATGTTTGCACATGTGCACAGTACATCTTAATTTTCTTTCTCTGTTCTTTTCCTTCTCATGTCTCCCTGCTCCCTCCAATTCTTATTCCTCTTCCCGTTACCAAAGCTCCATTTCCATTTTTCTTTAATTTTCTCTTTCTAAAAATCTATTTTTCCTTCCTCCCCTTCATTTCTTGTTCCCCTTTGCATTTAAAAAAAAGATGACTCTACTTCCTTTTATTTATCTTTTCCTTTTCTCCTTAATTATACTTTGGGTTTCTTATATAAGAGAAGCCATACAGTACGTAAACATGTGTGTCTGGTTCATTTCACCTCTGATGATGGTCTTGAGCTATATCCATTCATGTACAAATGCAAGTTCATCTTTATGGCAGAATAGTACTCCATTGTATATAAACACCCAAGTGGATAACACTCTTGAAATGACAAAATTTTAGAAGCAGAAAATATATGTGTTCGGTAGATTAGGACTGGGGTTTGGAGAGAAAAGAGAGTAAGTATATTTATAAAGGGGAATGCATAAATCAACTTTCTTATAGCTGAGGTGCAATACACGGACCCAACTTAAAAGGATGAACATTTTTCTTTAGCTCATGATTTCAGCCCCCTTGGCAGAAACATCACGGCTCCAAGGCAGAAGTACCACTGAGGAAGGCAATGGTAGAGCAAAGACACTTAGTTCATGGAGGCTGGGAAGCAGAACATAGGATCACTGGCAGAGAGGAAGGCCCATGGACGAGACAGAGATTCCAAGGCCGTGCCTTTAGGACCCACCCAGATCACCCAGAAATGTGCTCCTTCAATCCACCAGATGGCCACCAAAGCCCACCAGATTGACGCTCCACACCAGCTGCCTCAGGGAAACATGAAGACTCCTGAAGCAATGGAACTGCTCTGTGTTTAACTGTGCAGGTAGATATGTGAGCACAGAGAGATGGACTGTAAAGGACCAAAGGTGTGTGCGTGAATGTATTGAGGCACATATGCAGACATGGATGTACGGGTGGATTGCATTAGTGTTAATATCCTGGTTTTGATATTGGTTTGCAAAATGTTATGTTTGAAGGAAATTGGGTAAGGGAAATCAGGGTTTTGCTGTATCATTTCTTATAACTGCAGGAGAGTCCATAGCTATCTCAACATCAAGAAGTTTAATAGAAACATCACCTGGTGTACTTTTCTCTCTAACTCAGACAAATTATCACCAGAAACATTCTCAGCTTTTTTTTTTTCCCCACTTTTTTTCCAGTACATATCTTAAAGTACAACGAGGGTTGAAAGGTTGAATGTAGGCTACAAAGAGTATTTTGGCCTATGTGAAATTCTACAACTCAGTGTTCCTGTTTCATGTACTGAGCATGGATAAGGAAAAAGCATTGCTTTTATTTTTTTTCTGATGTTCTTTGTGTGTTCATCTCTGTAGGGAGACTGGTGAAAACAATTGCCTCTTGTCTAGAGGGCAATTCAAATATTCTTGTGTCTCCTTATTATGAAATCATTTCACTCAACTGTAAATTGAGTTATCAGTGAGATGACTTTTCTTTAAGTTTGGAGTCTTCTACCAGTCACTCTAAACTCACATTACGATACTATTCCAAAGTCAGCTCTTTAAAAGTTTTAGATTGGCTATAATGGTACAAGAGAACTTGACAGATTCTCTATATAGGAATCAGTTTGTTGTGTTTTGGAAATACCTATACTTTTGCACAATCCTCCATTGTAATGAACTCTATATTTTTTTTCTGTGTGTCTTTCAGAGACAGAGTCTCACTATACAGTTCAGCTGGCCTTGAGCTCACTTTGTAGCCCAGGCTGGTCTCAAATTTGCAACGATTCTCCTGCTTCAGCCTCCCAAGTGCTGGGATTACAAGTGTGTGCCACCGCACACAGTTGAACTCTATATTGTTGAATCTTTGTGTGTCTGATTCTTTGGTGAGGAGCAAATGGAATGGACAGACAGCAGTTTTTAAAAGTCTTCTATTCTGAGGCATATGATAGAGAAAGGATTGAGAGAATCAGAGTATTCTTTGGTGCCCTCTATATTCACTGTCATTTAAAGTCATCCACTTTGCCACAGAAGGTCTTTATTTTGCTAGAACTCTACCAGGGGTCTTTGGCTTCATACATCTGTTGCTTTCAAAAGCCATAGTAGTAGCCCTGAGATTTCAAACTAGCTTCTTACTTCCCAGGATAAGGTCAGCAAGGTACGGTTCAGATTGAAGTTATTCCAATCTCATGGATTCTACAGCTTGAAAGAAATTACCTACCCGGGCAAATTTAATCAAGTTCTATGTTTATTTTTTTAAAACACCAGTGTAACCTGCTACTTGCAGAACAGGTAAGAGAATGATAAGGTAAGAGAATGAACTGGTAAGAGTGAACTGGGTGATAGTTTTTGGCAGAGGGTCCTGGGTCTGGTCAGCACAAGAGGAAAGATGGAAAAATGGAACAGCTAAACTATATAGAACCTTCCTTCAATCAGGATATGTCACAGAGAGAGATATAGAAGTGACATGCACAAGCAGCATCTGGAACTCAAGGTATGGCGAGGGAATATTGAGATATGATGCATTTATGTGTACACTTCCTGAAGGATGGTAGGTCCTACATTTACCTTTTAACTTTGCAAGTCCTATATTTTCCCCTCCATTAGTGATTTGCAGGTATAGCTATGAAATTAAACTCTCTTTTAGCAACATTTGAGCAATATATGCTTGTGAGTGCTGAGATCACAGATTTAGTAAGTGAAGCAATGAGACTCAGACTTACACACTTACAAAAGCTCGTCAGCCATTACTAATGTGCAGATCAGGCTGAGAATCCTTCAGGTCTCATGCAGGCCTGTATTCACGAAGACTGAAAGGTCAGGTGCTGACATTGGTGAGGGTGATCTGGAACACACTAATATACCAAGTTGGGTACTGGCTACTATGGAGCACCCATATTTTCCTTGGAGACCTACATTTGTAGTAAGCCCCACATTCCCTAGAATGTCCCACTCTCAAGGAATTACCCTCTCCCAGAACCCAAATTAAATTTTTATTGTAATTTTTGTTTTTAAATTCCTTCATTCTGTTTTATTTCCATCATATGACCACGTGTTGGTGTACAACAGTGAAATAGACAGCTCTCTTGTGAGAAAGAAAAGATGCTAAAATTTGTCCTAGCTTTGGCAAAATACCAGTAGTGCAGGTATCCTAGGCAATTCTTTTATAGGAAACTTACCTTCTCCTTTATCTGGTCCTCAGGGACACACTTTGAGATAATCCTTTGGCCTGTGAAGAATAAGCTGGTTAGATTTATCGGGTCTATGGGAATGGTCTTTCTCCTTTCAATTCACCATACCCCACCCAAGATTCTCAGAGGAAGTGTCCCATAAAGTATTTTTTTATGTTTATTGGCTGTTGTGACCAAATTCTTCTTTTCTCATTTTTTGCACAAAAGGTTTGTTAATTACTTCATTTTGACTATTTGGGTCTAACTATTAGTAAACTGGTCACCAAAGAAATTTCCAAGACCATGCAGAAAGGACAATCTATGCCCTTCTTAAAGATGGAAGCAGTACAGATTTTCTGGATCAAATGTCCTTTTTATTCAAATAAAAGAATATCTCCCTTGTCCATTTGAACAAGGTGAATAGAATCAGATCTGCAGATTTTGGTCTTGACATTTTCAAAGTCATGAATAAAGCATTATTTTCTGGGGTGAAATGAGACTTTTATTTTCCAGACTTGACCAGGAAAGGTCAAAGACAACATGCTGGAATTAACAATACATTAACAATATTTACTTAAGATCACTTGCATTTCCTATTATTATAGCATTTAGCAGTTGTATTAAAGGAAGTGAAACTGTGTTTATAGAATTAAACATAACTGTCTCAGTGATGATCTAGCATAGCCAACTTCAAAACTTTTTGAGTGATCTTATTTAAGTCACTGAACATTTGTCTATTTTAAAATGAAATATAAAGAATGTGGATATTTAAACAGAAATTTCTTGTAAGAGTCAAGTATAATAACTGAAATTGCTATTTGAATAAAATGTTACAGTAAACTTTTGTGGGTTTGTAAACTTGTATTACAGTAGACTTCTTATGGTAGAAATTTAACCAAATGACCATTATTCGCTGTCATCACAACCTAGGAATTCAGGGAAGATGTTATTTCACTGAGATACTTGACATCTAGGAAATCTGTTTTAGTTTTAAATATAGCAGAAGGTTATTATTGGAAGTAATAACCATATAGAAAACACACACACACACACACAGAAAGAGAAAGAAAAAGAGATAGAAAGAGATCTTGCTCCTGGTCTTAAAATAATTTTAATTTACATTTTGAAAGATAATACTTTCTTCACTAATGGTCCAAATTTGTGCAATGAGAAACATTATCTTTACTTGTAAAATTATAAATAAAGGGAAATTATTTTGCTTATTCATTACAGAATTTACTAAAGCTAATCTCATTTAAATAAGCTCAATGGCTTACACTTTGTCAAATAAAACATAAAGTAAATGAAAAGAATATCTGAATGGGGCCCCAAACATAGCTTAGACTTGTGCAAGTATGCAGGCTTCTCTTTTACTTCAAAGTTTCGTTCAGAGTTTTTTGGGGGGTGGGTCTCTGCTTCCCAAGGCTGTCTGGGGGGGGCCACTCTTCTGTTCCTTCAAGTGGACACTGTGGCTTGTAAGAGTTCTGCACATGGAAATAAAGTTTAGCAAAAAGCTTACATAATTTATGACTAGAGAGCTATCAAAACCAAGCTTTTGCTTTGGGGATGATTTTATAACTCAATAAAAAGCCCATATTATCTCATTAGCCTTTTACCATAAGCATGTTTCTCTCCACTCCTTCACTTTTTCTCCTTCTCCTTTTCTCTTTGTAACTCAGTAGGAGACACCGAGTTTGATTGATCCATAGTCTTTTCACCAGTCCAGGTTCTAGATGAGACAACATTTAAGAATGCTAGTGCCAGGATTCAGTAATCTAATACACTTTTAACAAATACATATGTAAATTTCAGTCATCTGGGAAAGTGAATTTTATGCTGGTTAAACAATAGTTCTCCAGAAGATTTAAGTATTATGTTTTACTTACAGAATTCCATGCCAGAATTTTGGCATAGAGGTGCAAATCTGTATTATAACTTCCTGATCTGTGACAGTTGGAGAAGTATAACTGCAAAACTCCCTACATTACTTTGTATCCTGATTCTGCCCCATTGATTGATAGAGTCTCATTTTTCATATGGTTAAGAAGACATACTCAAATGATGTCTTGGAATAAAATAGAGACAAAAAGTTAAGCATTAATTTCTCTCTATGAAACAGGTAATTCAGTGTGTTTAATACATTTGTACAAATGAAGTAGTACTTAGGTATTTTAGGATAAGAGCATGTTTTTATCCTATACATGCATTTACTTATGCACAATTTTTGATTATTTACCAAAAGATTACTTTGAATGATCAAATATTCTCATAAACAGCACCCAAAATACATTTAATATACTAGAACAAGTATTTTAAATTAGTAAATAAGCTATCCATTGTCACAAAGATTATTTATGCATGAATTTATGGTGAAAGCCCTTGACATAGTTTAGTTTCTTTGCTAAATAAAACAGAACACTTCAAACTATTTCACACTATGTATAGTCCGGAAATCATCTTCTGAAATGAATAGCTACATAGCCCTTCCTTGCCTAAATTAGGATGACCTACAAATTATTGAGCTCTGAATTGCTGGTTTTTATCCTATTAATATTTTAAAATATAGGACCATATTAAAATGAATAATAAAAATATCTCTTCAAAAGAAATATAATCATTCTTAATAATTTAGTTTAAAATTGTGCACAAAAAGAAATAAATGCCCCTTAAAAATGCTAAAAGGAGATGCCATTACATAAAGGAATGAGAAATCAGTATGGAAGTTCCGTAAATTTTTAGGTCAACTGTGGAAAGATAGTGGGAGAGAAACTGTTGATTTGCTCTTTTTCAGTTCGAGAATTATAACCTTGGACAGAGTACCCAGGGAATCAGCTTAAATTGCTGTGACAGAGCAGGAGAAGAGAAATATCCTTCAGCTTTTTCCAGAAAACATTTTATATATGTAATTCTGCCAAGAGATGAGCTACTCTATGTGAGTAAATATTCTGGATAAGTAAACCTATATATTTCCCTGGTTGATTTAGAAAAATACTGTATTTTCCCTTAACTTCTTTCAATAGTGCTAAGCTAACTTGATTATTTGCAGTTCGTCATCTCAGCAATATTAACATATTGATCTCTGAGGACTTCCAGGACTGTCTCCAATAAGCCATGCCACCTGGTCCTGCCACATTCCAAACTTACATTAACTGTCCACATAATGCATTTTCTCCTTTAATTAATGTCATATTTATTTGCAACAATAACGTACTAAGGGATATATTTTAAAGAATTCAAATGACAGTATTCATATAAATAGAAAACAAACCCTTGTCATAGATTTTAATACATGCATAAAGAATTTTTATGCTTATTTCCAATTAGTTTTTTTAAACAAAAACAACTAAATCCTTGAAATTAAGTTCAATGGTACCTCAGCTTACAAATGCTTTTGTTTGTGAAAAATTTAGTTCACAAACAAAAGCATTGGCAAAAGATTTTTCTTCTGTACTTTGCATTGAGTGATGAGGACAAATGTGGCAATCTGTCCAGAACTGTGGGATGAGTTCATAAACTGAGGCACCACCATACGGTATTTGTGTGTAAGGTGCTTAATGTTTTAATGAAAGCTTTGAAAGTCATAATTTTTCTCTGATGCCCTAATATCCATGTTTTGGTAGTCATAGTGCAAATACTATTGTGATGGTCTAATATTTATTATTTGAAATGCATAATGGTGATCCTATTAATCATTTTTAATTTTCCCTTCTGCCACATAGCATTCTTAAGGATATTACAAAAATATAAAATTTGCTTTTCTGAAGATTTTTAAAAGCACTAAAAATTTAAAAGAAATGATTAAAAAGGCATTTAATTTTTTTAATCTTAAAGAGAGCAGTAAATGAGGCACAAACAAACAAAAACTAGAACAATAGCAGCATACCAGTATCACAAATGTAAACAAACCAAAGCAAGAGCATTTGAAGTGATACAGGGTTTCAAGACAAAACAATACGAATTAACAGTGGTTGTTATTTTACATATCGCTATTCTCAACTACATTGCTCAGATTACCAGATATGAGAATGGAAGGTTGTCCAAACCATTAAAGTGAATAAGAAAATAATTGTTAGATAAAACATACTAGATAATACAGAGTTTCACTGGACAAGATGGTAGGAATTCACCACGGTAATTCCATTTGAAGGTTGTCACCTTCAAATCAGCTGTCCACATTACTAGACACAAGCATGCAAAACTGATCAGAACATAAAAAATTTTAAGCATTAACTATTCCTTTCAATATACCATCAGACAACAGCAATAGAGTTATCCCAGCTATTCATATATATATATATAGCATTCCTTCTTTCCTTTTTCTTCTTTCCCTCATCCCAGTCGTTGCTTACTTTGAGCCATTTCTTTCCCTTTCCTGTCATCTATTGTACGTTTTGAGTTTTACTTATTCTTTCAGGTTCCTGCACCAAGGAGACAATATGGTGTTTACAAATGTGGGTTCGATTTATTTCACTTATGAGTATGGTCTCTAGTTGTATCCATTTACCTATAAAAGCCTCGAGGTAATTTTTCTATAGCTGATTAATACTCCATTGTATAAAAATACCACATCTTTTTTATCCATTCCTCAGAGGATGGGCATCTGGGTTGCTTCTAAGATTTAGCTTTAACAAATGGTGCTGCTGTTAACATGGGTGCACATATATCGCTGTGGTATTGTCTTTAATTCTTCTGGGAAAATACCCCAAAGGGGAATAGCTGAGTTAAATGGGACTTCCAATCCTAGTTTTGTGAGGAATCTCCAAATTGATTTTCACAGTGATTTCACCAATCTACACTACCAATCCCACGAGCAGTGGAGTAGGGTTCCTTTCTCCCCACAGCCTCTCCAGCATTTGTTATTGGTTGATTTCTTGATGATAGTCATTCTTTCCGGGGTGAGATGGAATCTCAGTGTTGTTTTAATTTGCATTTCTCAAATGGCTAGTGATGTTGAACATTTTTTCATGTATTTATTTGCCATTAGTATCTCTTCATTAGAGAAGTGTGCATTCATCTCAAAAGCCCATTTTAGGATTGGGTCTTTTAATTTGGGGGGCCTGATTTTTTAAAATTCTTTATATGTTGTAGATAGAAGTCCTTTGTCTGAGGGGCAGTTGGCTAAAATTTTTTTCCCAATTCGTGTTTTTTAAAACTCCATTGGTTATTTCTTTAGATATGCAAAAACTTTTCAATAAGATGAGATCCCAGTTGCTGATTCTTTGAAGTATTTCCAGTACAGTTTGGTTTTTGTTCATGAACTCTCTGCCTATCCCAATATCTCCAAGAATTTTTACCTACTCTCTTCCAATAAATTTAGTGTTTCTGTTTTAATATTTAGATCTTTGATCAGTTTTGACTTTAATTTAGTGCATGGTGAAAGACATGGGTCTAGTTTTAGTCTTTGGCATGTGGAAAGCCAATGTTTCCAGCACCATTTATTAAAGAGACTATCTTTCTTACCGTGAACGTTTGACCCTTTTGTCAAACATAAGGTGACTGAGTGTGCTTGTCGCTGTATCTATATCTTCCAATCTGTTCCACTGATCTTCAGGTCTGTTTTTGGGCCAGTATCATGCTGATTCTATCACAGCAGCTTTGTAATATAATATCAAGTCAGAAATTGTGATGTCTCTTGCCTTTCCTGTGTTTCCCAGGATTGCTTTGCTATTCTAGGCCTCATCTGGTTCCAGATGAACTTTAGGAGTGTTTTCTCTAGATCTGTGAGGTATACTAATGGTATTTTCATTGGGATTACATTGAATCTGTACAATAATTTTGGGAGTTTGGCCATTTTCACAATGTTGGTTCTTCCTCTCCATGAGCAAAGCATATCTTTCCATTTTCTGATATCCTCTTTGATCTCTTTTTTCAGAGCACTATAATTTTTACTGTAGATCTTTTACTTCTTTTGTTAGATTGATGCCTAAGTATTTCATCTTTTTAGATGCTATTGTGAAAAGTGTGGTTTCCCTAATTTCTCTCTCAGTCTATTTGTCACTTGTGTACAGGAATGCTATTGACTTTGGGGTGTTAACTTTGTATCCAGCTATGCTACTGAATTTGGTTATGAAATCCATGAGTGTCTTGGTGGAGTTTTTGGGGTCTTCTATGTAGAGTATCATGTCATCTGTGAATAATGATAATTTCACTTCTTCCTTTGCTTCCTTATTCCTTTTATTTCTCTCTCTTGTCTAATTGCTCTAGTTAATATTTCCAGGACTATATTGTATAGGAGTGGTGACAGTGGAAATCCTTGTCTTTCAATTTTTGACCATTTAGCATGACGTTAGCCATTGGTTTATTATAGATGGCTCTGATCAGCATGAGGTAAAGGCCATCTATTCCTATTTTCTGCGGGGTTCTTATCGTGAATGAGTGTTGCACTTTACCGAAGGCTTTTTCTGCATCGATGGAGATGATCTTGTGATTATTGTCTTTGGCTGTATTAACATGGTGTATTACATTGATTGATTTGCATATATTGATCCATCCCTGCATTCCTGGTATGAATCCCACTTGGTCACGTTGTATAATCTTGATGATTTGTGTATTCTGTTTGCTAGTATTTTACTGAGAATCTTTGCATCTATATTCATTATGGAGATTGGCTTGTAGTTTTCTTTTTTGGTTGGGTCTTTCTCTGGTTTTGGTATCAGGATAATACTTGCCTCCAGGAATTGGTTGTGGAGAATTCCTTCCCTTTCAATTTAATTAAAGAGTTTGAGTAGAATTGGTGTGAAACCTTCTCTAAATTTCTTGTAAAATTTAGCTGTGAATCCATCAGGACCTGGGCTTTTCTTCATTTGCAAGTTTTTTTATTACATTCTCAATTCACTGGCTGATATTGAGTTATTCTGGATTTTTGTATCTTCATTCAGCTTTGGTAATTCACATGTATCTAGAAATCTGTCCATTTTCTCTGTGTTTTCCATCCTATGAGAGTAAAGATTTTCAAAGTAGGTATTGATGATTATCTGAATTTCTTAAGGATCTGTAGTGATTTCACCTCTTTCCTTCCTTATTGTGTGTATTTCAGTATTTTCTTTCCTTTTTAAAATAAGGTTGGCTAGGGATTTATCTATTTTATTTATTCTTTCAAACAACCAACTCTTTGATTCATTAATTCTTTGTGGTTTTTTTTTTAGTCTCCATTGCGTTAATTTCCACCCTGAGCTTTATAATCTCCTGTCGTATTTGGGCCCTGGGTTTGACTTGCTCTTCCTTTTCCAGGAAGTTGAGGTACAGCATAACATTGTTTATTTCTGCTTGTTCTGTTTTCCTGAGGTGGGAATTCACTGCTATAAATTTCCCTCTGAGGACTGTTTTTACTGTGTCCCAGAGGTTCCTGTAAGTTGTATCTCCATTTTCATTTGATTGTAAATAGTGTTTAATTTCTACTTTGATTTCATCTGTGACCAATTTGTTGTTCAGGAGGATGTTATTAAATTTCCAACTGTTTATGGAGTTCTTGTGTTTTCTTTTGTCATTAATTTCCAATTTCATTGCACTATGGTCTGATAGTATACGTGGGATACTTTCAATTTCTTTCCATTTACTTAAACATGTTCTATGTATTAGTATACAGTCTATTTTAGAGAACGTCCCATGTGTAGCTGAGAAGGATGTGTATTCTGATGCTGTTGAATGAAACACTCTGCAAAGGTCTACTAAGTCCATATGTTCACAAGTTTGGTTAAGTTCTGTTATTTCTTTCCCAATTTTTGTCTAGTTGATCTATCTCTTTGTAACAATGGTGTGTTAAAGTCCCCTGTTATGATTGTGGTGTTGCTTATTTCATTTCTTATGTCTATTGATATTTGACTTGTATAGTTGTGTGCTCCCATACATGGTGCATAGATATTTTGTGACTGTTATCCTTTCCTCTTGAAGCTTTCCCCTCACAGCTATGTAGTGACCTTTATCTTTTTCGATTGTTCTTGGTTTGAAGTTCACCAAGAACAAACAGAATAGCTACATCCACTTATTTCTTGGTTCCTGTAACATGGAGTATTGTTTTCCATCCTTTAATCTTCAGTCTATGAATTTCCTTTTGAGTTAAATGTGTTTCTTGTATACAACATATAGTTGGATTTTGTTTCCTGATCTATTGTTAGTCTGCTTCTTTTGGTTGGTGCATTGAGACCATTTACACTGATGGTTATAACTGATATGTACTGGCTTATCTTTGTCATGTTATTTTCCTACTGTTGGATTCTTCTTGTTCCCTCTGTTTAATTGCTTGCTGTGCTTGGTGGTTCCTTTCTGTTGTTGTTCTTGAAATTGTGATCTGTTTTATCTCTTTCTAGAATATCTTTTAGTATTCTTTGTAGGATTGATTTGGCCCTCATGAATTTTTTCAGTTTTTCTTTAACATGAAAATATTTTTTTCTGCATTAACTTTTAAGAATAGTTTTGCAGGGTATATCAGTCTGGGTTGGAAGTTGTTTTCCTTCAGTACCTGAAACACTTCACTACAAGCTCTTCTTGCCTTGATGGTTTGTGTTGACAAATCTGCCATGATTCTGATAGGCTCTTCTTTATTGGTGATCTGTTTCTTTTCTCTAACGGCTTTTAATATTCTGAGCTTTTGTTAAGTTTCCGAGATCTTGATCACTATATGTCTGTGTGTAGATTTATTTTGGTTATGATTAACTGGAGTTCTATATACTTTACTTATCTGTATATCTGATTCTTTTTCCATGCTTGGGAAATTTTCTGCTATTATTTCTGCAAATAGACTTTTTATCTCATTTGTGTTGACACCTGCTGTTTCATTGACACCTATTAATGTGACTTTTTCTTTGCTTCATCTTGTAACTGTTGAATTGTTATTTCCTGGTTCCTTGTTGTTTTTAAGAGACTCCTCCTTTCATGTTCATTAGTGGCAATGCTGTCTTCAAGGTCTGAAAGTCTGTCTTCAGCTTCTTTCAGGCAGTTTTGCAAGCTTTCAATGGAATTTTTAAATTCCTGGATATCTGTTTGCATCTGCTTCATACCTTCTAGTTCTTTTCTATATTGTTCACTGAAGGTTTCCATGAGTTGTCTATGTTATTCTATTTTCTTATCCATGTCATCTTTGGATATGCAGAACACTTCTTTCATTATTGTTGTCATTTCTTTTTTCACCTGAAACATTATTTCTGATCTGATGTCTTCTATGGCCTGATGGAGTTGTTTCTTTACTTCAGTTGCTAACATTTCAGAAATTTCAGATGTGTGATTTCCAGGCTCTTCTGTGTTGATGTCTTCTGGACTTGTTCTGGGTGGTGTGGAGGTCTGGGATGCATTTTGCTCCTTTATTTTGTCATTTTTGAAGATCCAGAGGCTCCCTGAAGTGCAGTCTCACCCTCCTGATTGTGTGTGAGCGACAGGTCCAGTGTCTGAAGATCCACAGTGCTCAGTGCAGCTCCTGTGCTGGTGAGTGGTGGCCAGGTGGGGTTCCAGATGCTCCTGAAATTTCTTTCATTCAGTTGGCTCCCTGGGGTGTGTAGGAAGGATCGGGGAGGCTTGCTGGAGTTGCTGAAGCTGTGTAGGGTTCGGCCCAGCTTCTACAAGAGTAAGGGGGAATGCAGATCATGTTTACTGAGGCTTCAGATATTTCCCAGGACAGAGCCTACCTCCCACACTGGCAGGGGAGTGGTGAGGGTGGACTCCTCATTGCCGCTGACTGTGTCCAGGTTTCAATTGAACTCCCAGGGGTGGCAGGTTGTTCTGGCAGTGACCACCAAGGCCCCAGAAGCTGTACAGGGTTCCACATGCTTCACACACTGGTGGGGGAGGGACAAGAGTAGCTCACTGGGGTTCCTAAAGATGTCCAAGTTTCAGCCCAGCACCCGCACACACTATGAGTGCACGGTGTAGCCACCAAAGCCCCAGAGGGTGCCTGGGGTTCCGCATGCCTTGCACGCTAGCCAGGGAGGTGCATCGGTGACTCACCGGGGTTCCTGAAGATGTCCGGGGTTCAGCGTAGCCCCCAAAGACACATGGGTGTGGTGAATAGCCACCAAGGCCCCAGAGGGTGCCCGGGGTTCTGCGTGCCTCGCACACTGGTCAAGGAGGTGCAGCGGCAACTCACTGGGCTTCCTGAAGATGTCCAGGGTTCAGCCCAGCCCCTGCAGGCACACTATGGGTGTCTAAAAAGACATTTATTTAGGTCGTCTTTAAGCTAAAGTATTATCAGAATGTAAGTTATAGAGCCATTTGGAAATGCTGTAGCTTTAGAGACTTAGAACTGGAAGTAGTAGGTAGATAAGAAAGCTAATACAGAAAATATGGTTTACACAACATGTCTTCAATTAAAAAGTATGAGAAAACCATGTACTCTTTTTTTCCTACCCTTTATGGTATACATACCATTTTTAACATAAAGAACTTGGGAAATGCCAATAAGTGTGTGAATTTAGCACAGCTATCTTTAAAGATTCTGAGTTATATTCTCTCTGAGGCACCAATATGGCAAAGTATGGCAGGTAAGTTTCTGCATAGTGTGCCAAGATGCTCTGGGTGCAGAACTTTGTACATCTGGGAACAGAAAAGATGCTTTCAATTCTAAAAATTATGTTTAGCAGAAGGGAAAGAGACTGAGAGATGAAGGTAGGGGGAAGAGTGGGGAAAGGAAGGAGATAGCAAAGAATTAAATTGGGTTATATATATGCACCACCTCCCCACAGTGAATATAATTGTTATGTGCCGCAAAGATGTACTCATAAAAATAAATAAATAAAAATTATTAGTTCATGTAATTCTGGACCTGCTGTGCTTAGTACTCAGGAAATCAGTTTCAATGGCACAAAGTAATGTAAGAGTCAACATATGAGTGTAGAGGAGTTCCTACCTGCTTTCCAGTGCAGCAGAACTCTGCCACTATTCACAAATAACATCTGATGGGGAGTTTTTACTGGGGCGGGTGGTTGTCTTTGAAAATTAAAAGTCCCTAGGTGAGGCTGGGGATTTAGCTCAGCGGCAAAAGCGCCTGCCTGGCAAGCGCAAGGTCGTGAGTTTGGTTCCCGGTACAGGAGAAAAACCAAAAAAAAAAAAAAAGTCCCTAGGTGAGAAGTTACCTTTTAGCAGGGATGCAATGGAAACAGTGTGATTAGCCCTTACTTCTAAATATTTGTGCACAAAGACCACAAATTAAAAGTGCATTTAACTATGTGAACTGTGGTAAAGTTTTATTCTAGTTAATTAAATGCCTTATTGACCTTTCTCTAAAAATGGGTACCGATTCACTCAATTTCTAGCCATGCAACTGAGTCCTGGCTTGTTCATATGTAGTGAGTTTCTTAATGTTGAACCACTTCTAAAAACTTTCATGATTACCCTTTCCATTCATATAACAGGGTGGTTATTTACTGGTGTTATTGTGTAAAACTGAAGAAGTTACATGAGGAAAATAAAATCTAAAGCCCTTCTTGTATTTAAAAACCATTATATAAACACTCCTAATTTTCAATGAAATGTACTTGAATTAAAATTTTTTCTCTTGTCATTAAAAAATCTAAACAGTTATATCACTGTTTGATTACAAACAGAAACAGAATCTACTATTCCAGATTTGTTCCTTACAGATGGTCAATTTAGAACGGAACTTCTTGCAAAATGGTTCCCTTGTATAAAACATATTTTGAGACTCATTAGACATACATAATGAGGAAGTATTATGTAGAGTAATTTCAAAGGGAAACAAAATCCATGAAAAATATAATTTTACTATGCATTTATAAATAATGGTGAGGAAAATTTAGGTGTTTTAGATGAGGTCAGAAAAGCATCTTAATACTGCTTCTAGTTATTATCCATATTAGGGATGAAGGTGGCTAGTGGTATGGAATTAAGCTCCACTTGAAAGGACGTGAATTTGATCCTAGAGAAAATTATACTCAGAGGGGAGACTCAGGATATTGAATTACTGCATAGTGCTAGTTCATGACAATGTACATAAATTGCATTACAGTTTATCTGTGTTTCTGGACTTGGAGATAGTTCATTCTGCTTTTATTTTGCGAAATTCTGTCACAGATGCACATACAGATGTGGTCCTATTATTATATTTCAATTCAGAAGTTTAGGGATTATAGGGGGAAGAATGTGTACACCCTTGGAAGAATGGTACATAGAATATCTGAACTAAAGCTGATCTGCATTTTATCTTCTCTGGAGCTAGTAGATTAGGACCAAAACTAAGTCTCACTTTGAACTGGGAACCTTGGAAAATCATTATTTTCCTGTTTAGCTTTTGGTTCCATCTTAGCCATTTTTGAGTTATCACTACTAGATGAATAATCACTGGATTAAATTCACTTGTATACTACTGAAGCAAATGTACTCATGAAATACTATGATTAATAGATATTGTGAATAAAATGACTCAAGATCTTGAAGATGATACATAATTATATTCCACTGACATCAGTTCAATTATCTTTTTAAATGCTATTTATTATGTTATTATGTTATGAAATACTTTTTGTTATGGTTCTGTGATTGTTGACCTGAATATCAACTCCTAATAAGGCTACAGTGTGTTTTAGTTGCAGTTACCAAACTGAAGAATAGGTAAAGATTGTGCTCTGGGTAGGTTGCAGAGAAGACTAACGTCAGTCACAATTTTAGATATTATTTTAGGGAGCAACACTGTCTGATTGCCTACTTACTTTGTGCACAACCTAAACATGGTTATTCTCTCCCAATGCCATGAGCAGTCAGGACAGCTATCTGTTTGGGTTTCTCAAAAATATTTTTCAGCAAAAATACTAGATTACACATTATTAGAAACTGGTGTCTATTTCTCAGTTCCTGGGGGTTTCTATGAATAGTTTACTTTAACTTTTGGGGAAGTTACTGTGTATTGCTAATCTAATAGCTGAAACCAAACCAATCTATCAGGAAACGTGATGAAAATGGCCATTTACAGGGAATGTCACAAATGAGCTTTAATTATTCCTGCTGACAATTATTAGGCCCTTCCAGCTGATATTCTCCTCTCTGCTTCTTTTCAATGAATCAGAAATAGCTAACAATCACGCTTATGGAATTTACATTAATTCAGTGTGAGCTTTAAAAATTGACACATTGAACTTGTAACAGCTCCGATGATGAAATTTTACCTCCTGCTGTCCACCTCCAATCATCATAACTGCACAGACTGCTGGCTTTCCACCGGTTCAGAGATCCTTGATTTATTTCCATAATATGATCTGCTTTTTTGTAAATGCTAAATAGTTCTGAGATCTGCTATTTGAGTCAGGTACTATTACCTTTTTATATGAGTGGACTGGGCAGATAAAAATAGGGAATGGAAATGACCACAGAAAAGAAACAGAAAACATTCCCCCTGCTTCCCAATACCAGGGTCTGTCTCTGTCTCTGTCTCTCTCTGTCTCTGTCTCTCTCTCTCTCTCTGTCTCTGTCTCTCTCTCTCTCATCCCCCCCCTCTCTTTGGGACAGAAAAGAAAAGGAAGTAAAGGTTGGCAAGTGCCAAAGGAGACAGACTATCATTACAGGGTGAAACCAGGGTGACCATGTTAAGTACTTCCATTACATTAAAGAAAAGTGCTTGCTTCATTAAAATAGATCTCTAATTCTCTGAGTAGACCATGAGCCTGTGCCAAACAGTATTCCTGTGCTCTCAAGAAGTAATTACCATGGCTATAAAAGGGGAAATTGCATGTGTTTGAGGAAAGGAAGCAGAGGGGAGAAAAGAAGGAAAATGAATTCATGCAAAGCTGGAGCTAGAGTTGAGGAGTTGTGTGTCTCCTTTTTTTTTTTTGGATAGATGAGGAAGGAATAGCGCGCATGTGTTAATATCATATCTTCTGTGCACACATAGAGCGGAGGACTGTCTACTTTCTTATAAAAAGCAACTCTTAAGAAAGCATTACAATGAAGCCTAATATAGTTTGTGTTCAGATCAATGCTAGTATAAATGATAAGATCGTTCAAACTGTGTTAGACATTTTATAATGATATTTGATATAATAAATTTAATGTGTTAAAAGTTCCAGGTTAACGTTTTTCAACTTGAAGGAAGTTCTTTCCTTTTATAATAAAAACTATGGAGAACTTCTAGGTTTGGTTAATCCAGCAGTTCAGAGATTCTACCTAAAATAAAGTTATTTTTGTGTTTCTGTTCTGTCATCTGGACTTGACAGACGGGTGCTATTCTCACTGTTATGATTAGACCAATTTTACTTTCACGTGACCACACCTGGAGACCAAAAAGGTGTTATTTTTCCTGTTGACCACTTATTTTTATTCATATTTACCCTATAGGGAAAGCTTCTTTAGAAGTTCCCAAACTTCCTCTCATATTCTTCACTCAGAATTGAGCTATATAAATTAAACACTAGCAGAGGAAAGGTAATGGGAATACGGAGAACAATAACATGGTAAATCACCCCCAAAATTTAATTATACTTTCTCATTATTCCTCATTCTCGCCCCAGCTACCCTCACACGAGCATTGATTTGTTTTCTATCACTGTCGGTTAGCTTGCATTTTCTAAAAATTTTAAACAATGTAATTAGAGACTGTGTGTTTGTTTAGTAGTTTTTCAAAGATTTCCAGGATTCTTCAATGTAGTTACATAACAGTAACGTTTTGTTAGTGCTCAATATTTTCCTAATGTAGGGAAATTTGTTCAACTTTTCACAACTTTATAGTCATTTGCATTGTTTCCAAATTTAGGCTAACACTAATGAAGCCGATGTAAACATTTCTGTGTAGATGTAGCTTTCAAATCCCTCAGGTAAAATATCAGAAGTGGAATGGATGTTTTTTTTTTTTTTTTTTCCAGTACCTGGAACCAAACTCACGACCTTGCACTTGCCAGGCAGGCGCTGTGCCGCTGAGCTAAATCCCCAGCACGAGCAGTGCAATGGATGGATCATAGGCTTAATATTTTATAAAGTTTCCCCCAGTGTTTGGACTGATTTTGTCTTAGTCAGTGAGACACAATACCCGATACCAGCTACCTAAGGGAGGAGAGTTTAGCTCAGCTTGCAGAGGTTTTATTCCTTAGAGTGATGTGGTGGAAGGGGCTGGAGAATGCTGCTTCAGTCAAGGCAGGCGGGAGGCAGGTACCCAAAGGTAGAGCCATGGAGGGAGATGTACCATTTCTCGTTTCGCCTGCAGTGATCCATGTCTTCCACCAGACCCTACATCCTTACACCAAGCCAGCTGTGGTGCTCCCCAACCTAATCACCTTCCAGAAGCCCCATAGCTGAGTATATGAGGCTTTGGGGATGCTCCAAATATAAACCATAACTGTTTCCTATTCTCATCATGGGTACCTGGGTGTTCCCTGGACAGAATTTTGAGCTTGTTTTGCTTTTCATTTCTATGAGATTTTCCTTAATGTATTTTTCAATAGTCTTATTGATATTCAGATACATAAAATTTGTCCTTTAGTGTATGACACACTGTTTCAGTATATATCTAATATACAGCGACAGGTGTACAGTCACTGCTATTGTGCATTTTTACCAGCACACACAGAAAATGCTTGTACCCATTAGTGATCACTATTAATTTTCCTATGTTATGAGCACCTAATATACTATCTTTCTGGAGGATTTGCTTTTTCTGGACAATTGGTGTGAATACAATCCAATAATATGTGGTCCTCAGTGAAAAAGTATAAATCTAACTCTTGCCATTTTCATCTTGGCTGGAAATTAAAAAGCAAAAGTAAAATTTGTAATTTGATATATTTAATGAAATTAAAAATTTCTAGACTTACAAAATCGTTGTCATTCACTATTTATTTAGGAATAAAAAAACCTGTACAGTTTGGTTGTCAAGTTTACAAAATATATTTTTAAACCACCAGTGAGTTTGAACACATACTTTATGTGCTATCAACAGTGAATGAAAATATATGTATCTTGCAATAAAATTGCACTAAAAAGTAAAAACAGAATTGATGGAAAGTCAGCCTCAAGCAAATGAAAACATTATGTGAGAAATGCTAGTTTTACTGTTTATTTTCAAATGTCCTTAAGAGAAAACCTTGAGCTTGCTTTTAGTTTTCGCTGTTCAGTCAGATGTTTTGGCATTATTCAAAACAATTCTCAGCTCTAGATGAGAACTGTGGAAGAAGGTTTACTTTCTGTAATGCTGAACATAAGGAATCTTTAGCTTTAAAATAATCTGTCAAAAGAAATTGTGGAAAGAACAAACTGACAAAAATATTTGCCAAAATTACAACAGAAAATGTGTTGGCACTTTGTAGAAAGAATATATGAATAAGTACATCTATGAGAAAAGAATATTTAAGTTCAGTATTGAAACATGCAAAATAAGACTATTAAGAAAATCCTTTTCAGTTTTTGTTTACTTGTACTATTAATTATACACTTTATTGTTATTTTAAATAATAAAACCAGTACATTTTCATTACAAAAATTAAATACTAAATTTTAATCAATCTAGAATCTTTCACTTTGAAGCATAAGCTAAATTTAATTTAATATTTATAAATTAAGAGAAAAAGAATACAATGAATTAATCCATTTAAAATCATGATTAAAATGTTCTAAACATGTGTTATTGTCTTTATAGGTGATTAAGAGGTATGTCAATGAACAAAGCTGTCTTTAATTTCCTAAATCATTTTCCAGTCTATATTTCATTTATAACATAGTGCAAACCATATACAGAATTGTCCCAAAGGATTAAATTATTTCATTCTCCAAGAACAGTATTTTAAAATAATTTACAATCCTTCTGTGGTTTTAACATGAATTTCTCTAGTCAGTATATTAGTCATCTTTTCATGTACTTACTGACCATTAATTTGTCATCTTTGCTAAAGTTTCTATTTAACCCTTTGACAATATTTTTTATTGATCTGTTCTTTTTGTTGAGTTTTAAAAGGTCTTTATATACTTTAGATACAAGTCCTACTTAATGTTTTGCAAATGTTAGTTGTACATTTTGCAAGTATTATTCTCTAGCCATGCACTTTTGATTAAGCATTTTGAAGGACAGAAGTTTTTAATTATTAAGGAAATCCAACATTTTCCTTTACTTATGTTTCCCAGTTTTCTTAGGTGTTAAAAAGTCTTTGCTTATTTCATGGTCAAAAGTATTTTGTGTTTTTCTGGAAACTTTAAAAATTTAGCAATGAAATTTTCATGTAGGATCCATATTAATGTATGGTTTCAGTTAAGGATTAAGGAAATCTTTTTCTACCTGCATACAATAAAAAGATTTTTTTCTATTGAATTCTTTTGGTATCTTTCTCAAAAGTCAATTGAGCATTTGTAGGTTTCTTTCTCAACTTTTATTCTGTTCCATTTGTCTATGTTTTCCTTATGCCCAATGCACACAAAATTGATTTCTTGAAAGTTGAAATCAGGAAACATGAATCATTACAATTTTTTTCTTCATTTCCAAAATTATTTTGATCAAGTCTAGTGTTTTATATTTTCATAAAAATTGGAATAATTTTACCAATTTCCACAAAACCGTCCTAGGAATTTTTATTTTAAAGAGAAAAAAACAATAAAAATGACATAGTAGCAACTACTTTGAAGATAACAATATGCACTATAATAACCGTTATTAATTTCCTATCATCTTGTTTTGAAATTCTGAATCCTAGGATTTTGATTGGGATTACATATGTAGTGTAGAGACTGTCAAGTTCTAATGTATTTGTGGGAATGACTAGAACTTTCATTAATTGATATGAAAATACAAAATAGTACTAAAGCATTAAAAATAACTTGACAGGTTTTTGCAATGTCGGATGTACAAGTGGTACAGCAGTCTTTCTCAATGGTAATGATAACCAAAGACTTGTATGACAACATATGAATTAAACACCAAAAAATAGAAAAAAATGCAAATGACCCTCAGTCGATGAGCAGGTAAGCAATTTGTGATGTATCCAACTTGGGTAGTAGTACATAGCAATATGAAGGAACCAATCATGATATATGCAAGATCCTGGGTGAAAGTAAAAAGCATTATGCTGATTGTAAGAAACTAGTCAAAAAGGATTACATATTGAAAATTTCCACTTATGAGAACACTAGAAAAGATAAAGCAGTAAGGAAATATAAATTCTAAGCCAAATGGCTGGGGCGGGGAAATTGACTGTAGAAGAGTGGAAGGAAACTTTATGGATTAGATCATAGTTTGCTTTCTGTTACTGTTACAGAATACCTGAATCTAGGCAATGTATAAGGTCAAAGAATTTCTTTAGCTTGCATTTCTGCAGGTTCAAGAGCATAGTGTTAGCTTTTGACACAAGAGCATAGTGTCAGCTTTTCTGGGAGTCTCATGGTGGGAGGTGTCACAATGCGGAGAATGCACATCAGCTAGTCTTTTTATATAGCAAACTATTCTAATGGGCAGTAACCAGTATCTCATGATAATGATAGCCACATTAATTCCTTCCCCATATGATGGCACTGGTGACCTAACCACTTCCCAATAGGCTCCATCTCTTCAACCTTCATCTCTAAGTACTCCCCCACCTGAGCTTCCAGCTTCCAACCCTTGTCGGACACAAGCAAATGATTGCCAAACCATAACAGGTAGACAAAAGTGATTTATATGTTGATTGTTGTAGTAGTAACACAGCTGTATATACTTCTAAAGAGCAAATATTATGAATATACATTTGCAAGGCTATTCATATATATATATATATATATATATATATGAATTGATGCACACACATATGTTGCATCTTGATGCTCTTTATTTTCTCTCTCTGTGTGTGTCTCTTTGTCTCTCTGTCTTTCTCTTTCTCTCTCTCTCTCTCACCCACCTCTGGTATCTCCACAATATCTATCTCCCTGTACCCTATCATCTATCTTTACTTTACTCTTTAAAGTATTTGTACTTTGTGTTTCTCATATAAGAGAAACTATGCTACATTTAATCTTCAGCATCTGATTTATGTCACTTAGAATTATTGTCTCCACTATATTCTATGAGTTTTATCCTTGCATATCTGCAAAATTGATCCTAGAATTATTGACAAATCTACATGTGTTGAGGTTTCCTCATCAGTAAAGGAGTGAAATAAAGTTTAGTGTTGGAAGAATGATGAAAAGACTCTAAATATCTTCTCTTTTGTCTGCCAGAAGTAGATACCTATTTTAATATCCAAATAGCTGTTCTTCATATATCAAAATGATGTAACATGATTTTGCTAGCATCCTGTTTATATTTAAGTAATTTTAATAAATCTTTTAATATGTCTCTATATTTTCCATTAACCCTAGTTAACTTTCTAAAACAAATATTCAATATGTACTATGGAATAGATTTTCAAGGTTCTCTGACTCTCTGTAGACTTCTTGGCCTACATTTAATTTGAAAGCTGTTATATAATTTATTCTCAGTGAAAGTCCTGTATACAGTATTTGGTTAGTAATCCTTTTGAACACATTCACAAGTATGTAAGAAACATGACCTTTGCAAAACAAACTATTGTCCTCAAATGCTTTTGATGGAAATGGTATACTGAACCCTTAACAGCTGCCATTTAAACATCTTACAGAAAAAGGTCAAGTATTCATCGTAATTCTTGTCAATGATGGGAGAAAATAAAAGCCCAGAAAATGTATTTCTCTTTCCCACTTGCCAACTTTTCTTTTTATAGAAGACTACACATACACAATTTTATTTCTATTTGTGTTTATTTGACAATTTACTATTTTCTTTTTCTTCCTTCCTTTTTTTTTTTTTGTAGTCATAGTCCATAATCATTTACCAAGTAGTTATCTGTGGATGCAAAATCCAGATGGCCTGGCAGATGGAGCTTAGGAAAACTGGTTGAAATGGCCCAGGCATATCCATCATTTAAACATTCCATAGGAAATTTGAATAAAACTGAAGATCTGAAATTCTGTGGACTGTAGAAGGTAGCCAGCTGTCAAGTTCACATTCAAACATGTGGTGTATTTTTACTACTCAGAGAAACTTTACTATATCATGCTATTTATGCATTATTAATCACTGGACATTTTTAAAAACTACTGAAATTCTTGATGGTGGCAAACATTACTTCCTTTCCTATTTCTCTTACGTTTTTGTACCTATTTGGTAGAAACTTGTCTTAGAGGGGAGGGAAAGTCTTGTAAATAAATTGAGGTTGTTGGAGATGTTCTTTTCTCGTACAAAAACAGGTAAATATTATCCTTTTATGTGATGATGTTTCATCAGTCACATTAGTATACAGATAATGCTTTTTTGTATTATGTTGGAAGGAAGTTTCTTTTTCAAAGTTGTGACTTAATAAGTCTCATCATCTACTAAATAGTGAGTAGGTTTTCCTTAAAAGAGCCAAAATTGGTACTGTGGTTTTACATAATAGATACTTCATAAATATCTGCTCATTCCCTTGTACTTGTTATTTTTCATATATGTTAAAACCCAGGCTGATACTAGAGAATGTCTAAGGATTACTGTGGTCTCCTGAAATGTATCACCATCAGTTTAAATTTGAATTTGAAATAAGCAAATATTTTTTCCTAAAAATTAAAAGAGAAATTACGTATTGGAGATTTTTAAAAAATCTAGTGCTAAAACATGGTGGCACATTCCTATAATTCTAGCCTTCTGGAAGGTGGACACAGGAAGACCAAAACTTGGTCACAGGCTGGGCAACTGAGTGACTTAGCAAGACCGTGTCTCAAAATAAAAAATAAAAGTAAAAAAAATTGAAAAGAACTGGGGATATAGCTCCATGCAAAGAAGGTGCCTTCAATCCCCAGTAACAACACAAACAGACAAAATAAAACAAATAAACAAACAATCTCAAAAAACTAACAAAAAAAGAACACTAATGTCTCAATATTTTCAAATCTGAGTAAAAAATTTTTGGAAAGAGTTAATAGCTACAAATATCTCATACTGAGGATGTAGCTGAACCTCACAGAGCCTGCCTGGTAAGCAAGAGGCCCTGAGTTTGATTCTTGGCACCAAAAAATTATCTGTCATATAGGTTCTTTATGAATAGTGAGGGGTTTGCTTTAGGATAGTTATAAGCAAACACCTGATGACTTCATGTTTACTAAGACATTGAAGGTCATGGGCAATCTGATACTTATAGAATTTTGGGGATTTCTGGTTTTGTTTCATATACACTATGTCCCATCTCAGGGCTTTAGATTATGGAATTGGTTATGGAATTGCTGCTGTAAAGAAGATGATTTTAGGGAGCTTACCACACTGTATAGAGGGTGTCAGAAAGGAAATCTTAGCAACTTTGTTCACAAAAGCCAGCATTTGTTCTGTAGTAAAATTTCAAGTACAGTCTTTCAGCTTACACAGAACAGAGAATTAGGTTGGGGAGTGGGTGAACAGCATGACCTTGCATATCACTAGAGATCAGGGTAGGGATCCTGTAGGAATTATTCTATTCTACCTGCACGAAGGGCCAACTTTTATAACACTTATGTCAAGAGATACTGTTATTCAGTTCATTTTAATGACATGCCTACTTTTAATATGTTTAAAATTAAATAACAGTGTAGACTGTGACATAAATGTGAACATAGATAGCAACAGGAAAAGCAGAAGGTAATAAGTATGAGAATAGCTTCTGGGTATGAATTTAAAGCTGTTCTCCAACTCCTGGACTCATAAGTTCACATCCGTAGGTGCAAGTTTTTCCTATTTCCTATGGAAAATAGTTTTGCTTCATTGCTTAAGGAACCTCTTTCTTTTCCATTTTGAAAAGTCTCTGAAGCCTTTTCTGAAGGCCATTTCCAATCCAAAAAGGTTGGTTTAGTAACTTCTTTCTCTTTCCTGCCATATGTTTCATTTTCCCCTTTCTTACATATTTTTTTCCTTAAAAGAGAGCTAAACAATAACATTTTAAAAATATAAGCCTCCTCTCTTCACTCTACAGTCATGGCAAAGACATTTCAATTTCCATATTTCTTTCTTGGTAGTTCTATGTATTTGAAATTGATTAGTCACTCGGAGATCTGTCCTCTGCCAGCCCTATTCCCTTGTGGCTTTGCATGTGTCAGTGTTACCAGTTTGTTACCTTTGCTTAATATCTTGGTCTGCAACTTATAACCACCTAACAAATTAATATTTCGTATTTGACTGGTAATATATAAGATGGAAAGGACTTTCCCTTTCATGACTTCTTATTTTTCTTACTATATCTGGGTTCTACCCATTTTATTTTATCCTTTGTAAAAGAAAACCATATACATGCATTTTTGGGCTGCAGTATCTGTGGTCTGATTAAATGGAGATTGAGATGTGATTAGTCTGCATGGTAAAGGAGAAGTTGAATTTTATGCCACACATTTTGCTGTTCTTGAATTTAAATATCTTAGGTTGTGCTGATGTATTATTGCTGAGAGAACTACTTAGAAAATCACTGAACTGTCAGTCCATGATTGTAGGAAATGAATCCATAGACATTTAAAGAAATGGCTGAGAAATAACATGGTAAAGCCGTGGGTGGAAGAAAAGCAAAGACCAATATCCTGAGAAGTTAATGTAAAATAATTTTAACCATGATGAAAATTGTATAAACAATCATTTGGACATTTGTGAATGTTTATGAGCTTTATTTGAGATCTTCATTTGCAAAGGAGAAGAGTAGACTTTCAGAGTTCTTAGAATAAATATACGAAATCTAATGTAGAGGTATGGTTTTATAACTAGCAAATTAAATGGCCGGGAACTTCATTTACAGGGAGCATTTGTGTCTGTCCTGGAAATGGCATGTTGATATTTTGCTGCTGTGAGGAGAATTTGCTGTGTGCTGTGATTCCAGAATTTTGTCTCAGAGTACGATTGAGTGAAGTCAGCTGCGGAACGAAAGTATGTATGTGAGCCTTACATAATTAGTACATGACATTATTAGTTGGAAATAAATGTGACACCTCTAGTCTCTAAACCTGCTTCCTAACTTTTCATTGAGACAATAATAATTTCATAGTAGACTTGCTTCGATTCGTGGTACTTAATCTATCATCACAGACTCAATCATATCAATAGTGATGTAAATTCAAGCTTCTCTTTGTCCTACTGAGTCAGAAACTGCGCGTGTGTCCTCCCAAGCAATCTGGGATTGCAATAAAACAAGCAAAGCTTTGAAGGTGCTTTTGATGAACATTAAACTTGGGGTGCCAGTGATGGTAGCTATTTTTACTGGAAGGGGCGCACAGCAGCCCCACGCAAGGCGGTGTGCTTCGGGCTCATACAGCTGGCAGCGGTAACATCAACAGCACAGATGTTAATAACATATAATTAAATAATTAGAAAGCGGTGATTTGGGAATATTTATTTCCTTTCTTTTTTAGTATAACTTATTTAATGTTAAGTATATATGATCTAATTTTTAATAAAAAATGCTTCTTTATTGCTTTCCAACTAGTTTGCCACTTCCTGAATAAACTGACAATTAGTTATCCGAAGCTTGGAGGAGCCTGCTTGAGCATGCTGCTTGGTTAGCGATATTTCTGTTTCTTATCATCTTAAGTTTATCTCTCCCTAATTAGTCAAATACCAAGCACACAGATGTACCGCAGAGGAGTTTATGGCACTGAGAAGCCTACTTAACCAACGCATCACCTCAGGTGAAGTTGTAGAGGAGACATAAAGGAGAAATCTGACCTCCGAACAGGTGGCATAGTAGGAAGTTGAACCAGGCCAGCAGTATTACATTTTTAACATTTTTCTATCCAAACTGATTAATTATACCATAGTTCAATACTGCATATACAGAAGAAGCCATATCCTTCTGTGTCCTATGGAACATTTTCTTCTCTTCAGAGATAATGGAGGCTGATCTGTTCTCAAAATGGAGCTCTCCTCATCCCTGCAGAGCACTTGAGTGTCATTTCAGAAAGGTGCTGATACTCATGTAAACTCAATCTGTTCAAAAAATCTGGGGTCAGAACAGACATATTGGATGCAAAGTTGAAAAGCTACTCTAAGTCCCTCTGGAAAACGTTCTCCTTAGATAATGAGTGAAAAGACCAGAAGAACAAAGATCCTGGCTCCTTGGAAGGCATGGGTTTGTTATCTCCATCACAAAATCCAGCTTCTACTTGGTGTCTTTCAGCATCAATATGTTACTTGCTAATAACAGCAAACTGAAAAACCTAAAAAGTGTGATAGCAACATTAATAACATACAAGTACTTGGGGGGAAATATGTAGAACTGCTTAAGTACAGTTCCTCAGCATTCATTTCCCTTGAGAAGTTCAGGAGCATATTCAAGGGGAGAAAAGACAAATCAAGGTAAAATCACTCTTTCTTATTAGGCACAGATTTTGCTCTAAATATCTAGATGGGTCTAGGATAGACCACATGGAGTTTTCCCTCATCTACTCATGAGCAAGCTTAAGTAGCTTCAAAGCAAACACCATCCTTCAAGCCATGAGAATGAGACTCTCCATAATGGTGTTGCTACAAAGACAACTGAAAAGATGCAAATAAAGCATTTCATCTGTCATGTAGTAGTAGCACAATAGTGGTAGATATTTAGAAGGGACGAGCATGTTTACCACAATGTCTATACCCAAGGTGTCCTAGATCATGCAGACCTAGTGCCAGCTTCATGGTCACATGGTAGCAGATGACTCTTCAAACTGGCATAAAGAAAAGAGCATGGATCGCATGGGACAGTTCTAAGCTTCTTATAACTCATGTACTCTGGTGGAATAAGGAGGAAATTAAGAGGGGGAAGGAGAGTGAGGGGAGCACTAAGAGAACAAACTGTCTATGTAGTATCGTTATTTACATGGATAGAGGAAGATTATGGGCGGGACCAAACTAAACTAAGCTTTTAGTTTTCAGCACTTTTACTCACAAAATACAGCCAAGTCTGCTTCCATTTGGGTTCCTCTTCATCCCCCTGTTGTAGTGGTGAGGAGGGGCAGGCAAGAGGGCAAGTCAGGAGCACAGGGAAATTTTGCTTCCCCCAAAGGCCATCACACTGATTGGCGATGTGCTCTTAGAGAATTTAATAGGGAAGGCAGTCACTCCATGAGAATTAGCATCCAGCGACTGGGTTATCGTTATGGCAGAACATTAGCGTTGCCAGCAGGGAATGCCTGCTGTTGGGACGGAGTAGGGTGGAGTGGTATTAAGAAAATTAGGGCACCGGTTATACTGCATACTGAGGGGCTCCAACACTCCATGAGACCTGCCTGTGGCTGTGGAGTTGTTTCTTGTTCCTTTATGCATCTCCTAGTCTTTGTGTAAATGCACTCACTGGGTCACAAGCGAAAGCCATTATTCATAGGAGGGATTTCTCTCGGTTCCTTTGTGCATACAGCAGATAGTGGTGGCTCCCAAGTTTCTAAGTCCATCATCTTGCAGAACTTTCTCCCCGGATGACTGTGACGTTTATTTACAGGAAGGATGAGCATATCATTTATCATGCAGATGTTTGAAGGAAAGCAGGCATTATTAATAATTATACAGAGACAATAGGACTGTGTTGGTCACGAGTAATGGTCACCAAGTTCTATGGAAATATATAGTAGTATAGCACATGTATACTAGTATAACACTCTAAGAAAATAGAATTTATGATTAGTCTACTCACTAGAATTGCGGAAATTCTGGGGCAGCTGAGAAACCTGAATGATGGGGTTTCACTGAAGGCATTTGAGGACGGAGGCTGTCTGGTAGTTCTAGACACCCATATGCAGTCTTTGTACTATCTGACAACTAAAGCTATATAGCAGCTTCTGTTCATTAAACTCCTTAATACGAATCTGTGCTAGAGTCATCGGGAAGAACGGTCTACAGGGTAAGATAAGTACTATTTGCTTTAATGTAGTCACTGTTCCCCAGTGTACCATTGAGCAAATAATGTGTAAACTTTATAAAAAGAATGGAGTGAGTCCTTTATCACAGCTGCAGGCTTCTGGGAAGATACCAATTCACACTGGTCGCAGGGATAAAAAAGAGCATGATTTTGGAATTTTTATGCTAGAATTCTGAATCAATTTTTCTAACTAATAATTTTTCTTTTACAGAGATAAAAATTAGGTGGCACATTAAATAATCATCTCATTAGTTACATGTATTTATTTTATGCAATCAAGCTCACTTCACAGAAACACACAAATTGAGGTAGAAATAATTATACTGGCAAGATGTCCAGGAGCATTACAGTGGGGCAAATCATTAGACATTATTATGGAATTTTAGAGTTGGTGGACCTTACAGACTGTATCATTTTGTGCAACTTTAATTAAGCAATCTGATTATTCATTACTGCTTGGCAGTGTAAGGACTTTTTTGCTTTCTGTGATCAATTGACATCTTCATGCTTCCTTCTTCTTGTAGCTGGTCCTACAGTTCATTTTCAGAAGCTTGGATCACTAAGGACCAAGTTACAGCATTCTTCCTTCTTCAAGATGGAGCAGATCCCAACACTTGCAATATAATTTTAGATACATGTACAAAACAAAGGAAGAGGGAGTTAGCACTGGAGAGGGACTTACTGTGATATCTTAAAGTCTGAGTCATATATACCAGTGCAGTTAAGCTTTGTTGCCAGCTAGACACGAGTTCTTCTTTAACTTGGGCATTCTGTGCAGGACAAAAACCAAGCATCCGTTTTGTTTTTCCTATGATCATGTTACAGCCCACTTTAACACCAGAGATACCTGGGTTTGACCTCGCACATGAGGCAAGCAGTCTGGGCTGCAGTGGACAGCAGCTGGATGACCTCTAATCTAATTCACTGCTGACACTTTCTGACCTGAAGATAGTGGCCAGTTCCACAGGTTAAGGACTCGTCACCAAGCCTGACCTCCTCCCCTGCTTCCAATATCAGTCACAAGTCCCAGGTTGTTTTTCCTGTGCTGCTGATTGTTGTGCTATAAATTGAGGTTCCCACGACCACCTTGTTTGGTTTCATTGATTTGCTTGGCTAGCTCAGGGAAACACTATATTTATCATTTTATAATAGACTATTACAAAGGACATGGAGGAAGAGAGGCATGCAGGGAGAGGCTTAGAGGTCTCTTGCCTTCTCCAGACACACAGTGCTGTGGGAAACTTTGTGTCCTGGTATCTGGATTCTCCCTGGACCAACACTTGGCTTTTTATGTAGACTTTCAAGTGAATGCTGACTCACTGGGTAGGTGAAACCTTCAAGGCCTGTCTGTTTAGATTTTTCTCAGGTTCTCAGTCTAGCATTCCTTCCTCCAGGGTATGGAGCAGGTCCCCTCCAGTATGGAGCTTTCCTCCAGAATGTCTGAAAGGTTCGTTATGGGAGTTTCCTTATGGTCAGCTCCAAGACAGAAAGACAGTTTCTGTGACCTACCTTGGGCAAATGAAATCTCAGTTTCTGTGGTCTGCCTCGGAAAGAGAATTTTGTGCCAGGCTCTCTGGATGCAAAAGTGTGTATTGTCATAGGAATGTCCTTTGTTCTGCCTTGGGTATGTAGATTCTTTGCCCATTCCTGTACCTGGGTACATCTGCACTTCCAATTCTGTAACGCGAGAGTCCACATTTTAAATATATTCTCAGGAAATAATCTGAAAAGTGAAAAGAAAAACCCTCCAAACCAAGATGTTCCACTCTGAATTATTTAAAATAGCCACACATTAGAAATGAACATATTGTGAAAGGACATTTGTAGAAACGATGTCACTGCCTGCCATTAGAAATGGAGAAAATGAAATGGAGAAAAACAAGTCGTAACAAGACTGGAAAGACTTTAGATGCTTTTAATATTTCCAGTACACTTCTTGGTATGTTGTAAGACCATATATCAATGTCTCTTTCTTTAAAGATGTTTCAAAAAATAATATTCATAGAAGTATGAGATGAAGATTTACTAATGGCATTGTTTTGTCTGAAACAATTCATACACATCACAAATTTAGCTATATAAAAACAATTCTGTTGCATGGAAAACATTGGATAAAATGTACCAAATTATCAACAAATATTGTATCTTTTTATTTCCTCTTGAGTTTTCATATTTTTCAATTTTATAATGAATTTTACTTTTATGATTTAAAGAACTCATAACATTGAAATAACGATTTGGCTGATTGCTCCTTTGTTGGTGGAGCTTTTATTTAGAAATGTACATATGGCTGTATTCACTTGGCTTCACTATGTATATATCATTTGGTATATGTTTGTGCAACATGATAATTACCAGCATCTTGAGGAACTGGTACACAAGCATTTGGAATCTAGATCCTCTTCGCTTCCCCTTGCTGGCTCCATCCTGCCCACTCCATTTCAGACCCTCTCCTATCACGGTGTAGGGCATGTTTGCTAGCACAGCCCTATGCTCCAAAGCTCAGTCTGTTAGAATGGGCTGTCTTTCATGCTCACAATTACATCTTCAGCTTCTAGCACATTGCTTGATAGAAACTGGAATGTAAAATGAATACACAAGTGCATGAATAAACTATAAACCAAGTGTCCTTCCATGCTCCCACGGTTGTCCTCATGGATAAAGCCTACACAACTTCTCTTGTGTTGTTATATTTATTTACCCACAAGATTATGCAGAAAGGCTGACAGTGAAAACTTTATATTTCAAAAATTACAGATAACCTGGTTCATGAAACTAATTCTTAGTCAGGAGTTATAATATTTAAAATATATTAAACCTTTTAAAGGTGAATAGATTTTAAAATATTAATTTTATGTAAAAAACATATCAGTTGTTTTAGAAGCTATATTTAAATCACTCAAAAGAAATAACTAGGAAATAATTATTTTAGTAAGCTTTTTATCAAACAAATTTAAAATTAGGCACCAATTTTTTGATACTATCCTACTACCCTTATGATATAGTGTTGCTTTTATTTTAAAGAGAATAATAAAAATGAACAATAGCAAAATGCCAACAGCATAGAGAAAAATAAGACAAAACAACAATAAAAATGATACAGGGTTTCAGAACAAAGTGAGAGGAATTAACAGTGGCTGCTATATGAGAACCATGGGTGAATACCTACCATCTTGTCTAGTGGAATGCTGGACTGTTTTTAATGTTGTTTGTTTTGTTTTCATTTTTTATTCTCTTTCATGGTTTGATCAACCGTTCATTCTTACGTCTGGTAATCTGAGCAATTTTGTTGAAGATAACAATCTGCTGTTATTTTTGAAATGGCTCAGATTTACATTTCTTTCTTTATAAGGGACAAATAGAAATTCCAGGTTTGAGATGAATATTATTTTATAGGTGTATAAAACCTATTTTAAGGCCCACGAGTATCATCGTTTTTAATTTGAAAGTAGTTTATTGTTTTTATAATAATAAAATTTTCCTAAATACACTGTTCCATTGACTTTGTGTGGTTTGCATTATGCTTGAATGTGCTCCCTGCTTAAAATGGCTAATATACACTCCTTAATCCCATTTGCCTACCTACTTGTCACAGACATTGGGTACTGGACACTAGGAGAATTTTACAAAACAAACAGTACTTCTGCCGTCCATGTAGAAAGCAGTGTGGTTTAAATCTCTCTGTTTGAGGCAAACGTACGCACTTAGATACAGGCAAATGTATGTTCCATAGAGAGGGCTCAGAGAGGGAAAGTTCCTATTATGAGATAGAAAGAGAAAGAGAGAAATCTGCTGGGTATTTTATTCTTTTATATTATTTTATTTTATATTTATATTTATATTATTTTATATTATTTTATTATTTTATATTATTTTATATAAACATTTTAAAGTCTTAAAAATATTATGAAGGAAGTAAGGGCAAATACCTAGGTTTACATTAAGTAAGAGGACTTTTTATACAACATGGTACAGGTTTATGGAGAGAGTTTGTTCAAGATTTTTGTTAAAAGTAACATATTTCTCAGTTTACTCACATTAGCAAGTACTTGTTCAACAGAGTCTAGTTACCAGCTCATTAACACCTTTTAATAGTTGATTGCCACTAAGAATTAAGCTGGCTTGGATAAACAAATAATATGACTGCAAATACTAATTTTTTTATAATTGAAAAAAAAATCCTTAAACTGCATGGTACCACTGTAGCTTCTTGAAGGAGTGGAGCTATGGAATCAATCCTTCTGTATGGCGGAGTCATAGAGTCATACTCCATTTTTTGTATACATACCACATTTTTTTCATTCATTCATCTCTTCCTGGGCATACAGGTCACCTCAATGATTTAGCTATTATGATTGATGCTGTTATAAACACATAACATTTAGTCATCTGTATCTGATTAACTTTGCCTAGTATTATGGTTTCAAGATCAATCCTTTTTCCTACAAGTGTCTGAAGTTTAATTTTTTTACGGCTACGTGATACTCCATTTTGTGTGTGTATGTATCTATATATTTTTTTCTCTTGTGTACATATAACTATTTATCTATTGAGGGGCATATAGGTTGCTTCCACAATTTAACAAATGTAATTTGTGCTGCTACAAACATGAATAGACATTTATCACTGTAATGTGATGATTTTAATTCTTTCAGAAAGATACCCAGAAGATGTATAGCCAGGTAACAGTAAGCAAAATAAATCAAACATAGAAGGTTCACTATCACATGGTTTCTCTGATATGAGAGGCCAAAAATATAAGTAATCTAATGAGCAAAACAAAATTGAGGTGTTAGGAAGAAGGAAGGGGTTGTGGAATGGAGTGGAGGGGAGAACAAGGCGGGTTTAAAGTGACCAAGATGTGGTATGTATATGTACCAGATGCCAAGGATGAATTTCATTGTCATGCATTGCAAACAAATGCTAATAAAAATAAAAACAGAAATGGACAGATGAATGTTAAATACATCTTTGAGAATATATAACTTTATCTGAATAAGAACCAACATTCATCTTGAGATAGAGCATCTCAAATCACCAGTCAACAGACACACAAGTATTATCTGAACATGATAATTTAGTTCTCTATATAAATCTTATTTACAATCTCAAACTCAGTTGTCCAATTAGGACTATAAACTAGAAAAACTTATCAGCTCATAGAATGATATTGAACGAATCAGATCAATTTCAGACACTTCTGTAGAAACATAAAGCATCCTGAGAATTAAAGTCAGCCAAGTGTCAGCTGGGCTTGAGTGCTGAGAATATGAAGGCATTACTTTGTTTTCATATTTATTACATTTCGTCTGCTCTGGAAGACTGATGAAATTTACTGTGATTATGAGAATGTGCGTAACCCATAGGAAGACACCCTGAGCGTGTAAGAAACGCAATATAATAATGAAAATGTCTTGATTAAAAACCAGCATATTAAACCATCTTTGTGATGGAAATATTAAATTTGTTCATCTTTTGCAATTGTTAGTTTGAGAATGACATTTCTTATAAGACAAAGTTATTTGGACACATAATGAAAATATGCCAGAGATATAGCTTGGCTTTTGAATAATGTAAAAATGAAAAAATTATGGTCTTTCAAAGCAAATATAATATTTCATTAGGTGAGAGAGGAAGAATCAAATTTATTTTATCATGAAATAAAGTTTCTTTTAAATCTTAGTATATTTTATAGAGGCTTTAATTGAATTGACCTTTTTATTTTTCTAATTATGATGTCAATCTTTATTTATAAAATATATTTTTAATCTTTCTCTGAGTTTTGATTAGGCACTGAAAGTCATTGCTTAGGGTCAAAATATTGAAGGGTAATCTGTATAAATTCTTTTAGGAAAATTTCTGTGAAAATGTAAAGCTTATCTGCATTCTATTTTCTGGATTTAATGCCCCTTCCTTCCTTCCTTCCTTCCTTCCTACCTTCCTTCCTTCCTTCCTTCCTTCCTTCCTTCCTTCCTTCCTTCCTTCCTTCCTTCTTTTTGTGCTGGAGATTAAGCCCAAGGTCTGTAGCATGCTAATGAAACATATGTCCTACCACTGAGTTAGTTACACTCCAACCCTTACAGTTATTTCTTATTTATGCAAGAGTCTTATTCAATTTTATAGTCAATATTTATTTTATACAAGTTGCTTATGAAATAATTTGTGGATTGGACATATATCTATGAGGTTTTTAAAATGTGACAAGCGTGGAACTTCAAAATTCAAATTGTTATATTGTTGCTAAAACTTTGTGCATCAAACTATTTTAATATATGTGTGCAACACCTTAATATGTATTCATTATTTCCATGGTGATATAATGGATTAAATAGATACAAAATAAGCAAAAGTGTCTTAATAACATGTGCTTTATATTATAAACAGACAACATATCAGTTAATAATGTCAAGAATATTTTTAGTACAAAGTAAAAAATGTTAGACTATATCTCATCAGGAAACAAAATAGTATAGAGCCTTCTATTTATTACAATCCTTGCTGTAGAAAAAGGCAGTTTCTAAATAAATATGACAGTTTCGAACTATGTTGGTTGGCTTTGAAAATGAGACCCATACATCATGTATTAAGAAAGTTATTTTGGGTTATATTCTAAATTGAAGTTATGATTGAACCAGTAGTGGCATGGACCATTCATGGACTGTGAATCTGTGGTCCAGAAATTAAATTGTATACCAGTTAGCAATGTGTTAGCTATGATCTCAGATAGTTTACCTAAGCTCTCTCATCCTCGGTTTTATCATCTGTAAAGGAGGCCCAATACCATTACTGGTAAAATGCAATAATGACAAACCCAGATGACAAATAAAAAATGGTAAGTACATGGCATAACACATGGTGGCAAAAGATTGTACATCAAATTAATAAATTAACCAAAATGAATCTCTTTATGTCAGATATAATTTTCTTTTTTCCTGACTACCATTAGGTGTTCACTGAGATGAGTCTCATTATAGTAATGAAAGAGCTCATAGGCAAAGATTATAAAACTTATGATTTCATTTATATGGTAGTTTTTAAAAGCCAAAAATTGGAGACTGGGAAAGATAAATGATTGATAGGTCTGGGGGAGGAGCTAACAACAAAGATTTACAAGGGAACTGAAGAGGGGTGATGGAGCCGTTCTATTTCTTGATTGTGTGATGTGTATGGTGTTGGGTGTAGCAAACGCAGAGTTCAGAGCTGCACTGTAAAATAACTGTTTCATGGTACATAAGTGATACTGTAACAAAAATAATTTCAAAATAAACAATTGAAAATACCTACTTTTGTTCATCAGGCAGTTGACGAAGTCATGTCTAGAAGGGAATCAGAGGCATATTCTGAAAAACACGTGATTGGTAGAATTTTGCTTGTAGATTTGGCTCTTGGACCTAGTGTTGCAGTTGAAATGCTCAGGGAAAACATATTTATAAAACCTCCAAATGAGGGCAAAATGACATGCAAGCAATAAAAGCAACAGCACTCACTAAGCATATAAAATGGGAAATGGAAATAGTACTATTGGAAAAGGGCAAGATTAAAATATAATTAAGGGCAGCAGAAGGACCATACTCACAAGAGATAAGTGCCACGTGTGCTCAGTACTCCAGAAATAAGAGCAAGGTACTGCAATGAATCAGCAGTTTGAATGCAATAGATAGTGAGAGGAATAGGGCCCCATGTAAATAGGGTTACTGCAAGTGCTGGTTACAAATCCTATGCAAGCCTATCTAGAGAATTTGTGCTATTCATCAAAGAGAACAAACTGCCAAAGCGTACTTCTCAGCATTTGAAAGGTTAGAGTGAACTGTTCTTTCCCTGTTTCAATAATAAGTAAGTAGAAATAGCTCTAAATTGCAGCTGAGATTATTCACTTAGGATGTTTTAAAAGAGTAATCAGGGAGGGAGGGTGCAGGGGGAAACAGAATAGTCCGGTGGCGGGTACACAGAAGTGATTAAGAGAGGCTGGTAAATCACAGAGCCGGGAACTGACATCCATTCTTGCCATAGTGGGCTTATGGGATAATTGGACAAGTTATCTGCAGATTGAAGGCATCTTGTCTCAGAATAGCAAGCACAGTGAGTGTCACAGGGTCAAGACATAAGAGGTTGTTGTCTTAAAGAACACTGTGAGTGTCAAGAGAGACACTAATTTCAGGTGTCACTGGTGGTTCTACACTGGAGCCGCTGCCTCACTGTGGCAGACACCAAACATTCAGCAAGACGGAGTGATAGGAAATCTACTTCTGAGAGAAGACTTCAGGGACTCCTCCAGTCTTCCTGAATTTTCCTTGAAACTGTTGCATACCTGAGATGCTTTCACCCAGCCTCCTTCCTCTTCTTCACTTGGGATCAGAACAGCTTTGTGGTTTCATGGCTCTGCTAATTTCATCTCTGCTTCCTTTCACAAGAGTTTCCCCTCAGTTTTTCTTGTACACTGAATCAAATCTTGACCTCTGCTTTTCCTCCAACCTTAACTAATCCAGAAATTTATTATCATTGATCTTAATATGTGAATTCCATTGACAACACTTGTTAACCTAAGAAATGTATGCAATAGGACGTCCACGGAGATCTTTGACAGGATGTTTTTTGAACCAGTGAGTGGGACAGTCTAAGATATCCTGGAATAAGTTGGTCCCAAGCAGTGAGGTGAACCTTTTAGAGATTTCATTGATAAGCAGCTGGCTGCTGCATATCTGTCATAGGCTCACCACCACTGTCCCAAGGACAGTTAGATATGCTCTAACTGTAGAGGGGAGGAAATAACTTCAATTTATATCATGGACTCTTATCTTTCCTTGGTTAGATTCCTTCTCCCTTTTAGATTGATGCTGAGCACTTCTTATCTTGCTTTTCTTCGCTTTCTTTTCACTTTAGTTAGTTTTAAAAGAAATAAGCAGTCAATGTCTTGATCTGATTTTTGAAAAGCAGGGATAAAAGACAAAATGAATAAGCAGAATGGAGATTCATACAGAATCACTAGAATGGAAAAACTCCAGAACTTCTGAAGTGAATGTGTCTTAACCATGCATTCTAATCGTTGGGTTCTAAATCAGGTTTAATTATACTGGGAAGAGTGGAGAAGGTCGGAATCACAGCGGGAATGGTAGTCTGGATCTATGCATTCTGAACCCCCAACCCCACATTATTTATAACACATCATTTTCTATTCTTTTCATCATCATCTACCAACATCTGCGCACCACTTACACAGCAATGTATTTCACAGTTGTGTCATTTTGATGATAGAGAAGTTATTCTCCAAGTCAAATGACAAAATCCCCTTTTAAAGCCTCTTTTAAAATCCCCACAGATGTAGAAAACACTCCATTCAGTCCCTGAATATTGTAATCAGGTCACCGTTTAGTACATTTTGTTCTAATACAGAGTCAATTTTATTCATTGATTTGTGTATTCATTTAGGAAATAATTTTAGAACCTTGTTAGAAGAGAATTTTCTGCCAATTTCCTAATTTCTGTTTGTATTTTTTTGGACTCTTCTCAAGTATTCTAGACTCTTTTAAATGCTGGTGATCAATATTAGGCATTGTTATACTAAGAGTTTGACTTGCTGAAAGGTTTATGTGCCATTTCTTTCATTTTAATGTTTTATTACTGTGGAGAATATTATATCATCTCCATTTCTCAAATCATACTTGCCAACATCACCCTTGTGCCAACCACAGGAATAGCAAATGCTAATATTTCATTTGTGACCTAACACTCTTCCCAGGACTTCTTTCTCTTAATTGCAGTTAATAATACCTTTCAGTGGATTGCTACATACTTATCCCATTCTACAGTCTTAAATGCAGCATCTGGATAATTCATTCATGATGTTTTTCTTTACATTTCCCCTTTTACTTTGATTAAAATAAGTTTGATACACATTATCCACCATCCCCTTATCAATTCCCTTCCAAACCTCTGGTAATGACTCTTCTGCATTCAGATCGACTTTTTTCTTTCAATTTTTAGCTTTTTCACAAGACACAAGACATGTGGTATCTTGCTGTACCTGGCTTCTTTCACTCAACATAATGCCATCCAGTGCCACCTGTCTTACTGAAAGTGACAGGACTTTATGATTTTTTATAGCTGAATAAGATTCCATTGTGTATCCATTTCTTTATCCAGTATATAATGGGCTCTAGAACACAGTTAAATAGAAACAATAAGTTCTAGTGTTCCATGGCACTAATGAATATAGTTCAAAATAACTTCTAGGTTGGGAGACTTTGACTCCTGTCTTCTAGTTCTTCATAAGAAGCATTTAAACTTAAAGAAATGACCAGGAGATGGAAATTATCCTGATTTGACCAGTGCATGCTGTATACATGTATCACAATATCAGACTACTCCCCAGAAGTCTGTGTAATTATGTTAATCAAAAATGGTGTAGCAATCAGTTTAATATAAAAATGAAGATAACAATCCAAGCTCTAGGGCTGAGGATAAAGCTCAGGGGCACAACATCTGTCTCGCAAGTGCTAAGTCATAAGTTTGATTCCTGTTTAAAAAAAAAAACACAAGCTCTATAACTTGTTGGCTATGTGCCTTTGATCAAATTATTTAGTTGTTCCAATTCCTAATGTGAAAAATAAGGATAATTACACCCAGATCACACATATGATGGGAAGGAAGAAATGATATGTCAAAATGCAGCTATCATAAAGTGCTCAAAATCTGTGTGTCCTTCATGTAGACCTTGTCAGTTATTATACACTATATTGGAATAAAAGTAATATTCATTTGAGAGAGAATTTAGCTAAAGGCAACCTTCAAATATTGTAAGAAAAATAGTATTCATTCCTTGGGAGAAGGCCCATTTGGTTGACTTAAAAGGGAAGATATCAGCTGTTCTACTTTTTTTCCCATTTTTCCCTTTAATTTTGAGCAGACGCATGGAGAAAATACTTTCCCACTTAGATGTTGAAAAAATATTTCAAAACAAAAGAAACATGTACTTGACTTTCTCAATGGGGAACAGACAATTTTCACTGGACTACAGGAGAAAATACCAAGGGAGAAAACCTCAGAGAAAAGAAAACCTAAAACATGTATGTATTGTATTGCCTACAAAAAGGAGACACATTGTCACACGTAAGAGGGGCCGATTTTTTTTTTTTTTTTGATTGGCAAAGGATTGGGGATGGGGCAGAGACAAGTGGATAAGAATCAAGAAAAAGACTTTGTAGCATTGAAAGCTACACAAAAATGATAAAGCATATCAATATGTATCAATTTCCTATCCCAGAGGCTGGAAAAATCTCTGTGTTGTGTGATGGATGTTAAGGTTTGGTTGCCTTGGACCTGCATTTTTCAAATGTGGGAAGCTCTATGAATGACATACAGTACAGGGACTAACTAAGGGAAGGGAGATGCAAGTCCCCTATAACTACCCAGCTAGTACAGAGGAGGGGTAGAGAGGCACTGTTTGCTGGGAGGTGATGCCCACTGGCCTTGCTCAGCTTTGCCTGGTGGTTGACATGTGATATACAAGTACAATTTTTTCTTGAGGTACTAGAGAATGAATCTGGAGGTACTCAAACACTGAGCTATATGTCTCTCCCTTTTGAAATATAAGACAGGGTCTCCCCACATTGCCCAGGCTGGCTGGCTTTGAATCTCAATTCTTTGCCAGTCAAAAGCCTCCTGCCTTTGCCTTCTGTTTTGCTGGGAATTCACACACATGCAATCCCACCCAGTAGTACAGCCACTGTTTTAGGTAGTCCTGTTCTGTTGAAGGCACTGGGATAGGAACAGGGCAGTGAACAACTCACTTGTGATTCTTCACCATTAGGTAGATCCTGATGGTAGTTTTGAGTGGACATGACTAAAAATTAGGAATTATTCTTAGTTTAGAAAGTGTTGTGAAGGGACTTTAACAGAAAAAATAAAAGGGTGTTCAGGAGAAAAAAACACTTTTTAAAACTTCTCAAAAGACCTGTCATTCATTAAGGTGGAAATTTTATAAAGTAGAAAAAAAAAGAAAAAGGAGAGATGTATAAAGAGGTAGACAGATAGACTGATAGATAAATAGACAGATGGATGATAGAGAGAGGAGGTAGATGATAGGAGGAAGGATACTTTCAGGCATGAATGCACATGGTGGTCCTGAAAACAGAAAAAGAAACCCTTGTGATCACAAGATTAGCTCTATGTGATGTTTCAGTGGCAGTTGGGACAGTGTAGGAATTTAGTTTTATTCTAACAGAAAGCTATCGAAGGAGTTTAAGACAATTCAGAAATTGTTTAAGACAATTCCGAAGCAAATGTATTTTAAAAATTGTTTCTTAAATTTTTGACGTTTTATTTTGAAAGAAAATATAACGAAATTTGCAATCATGGTGCCACAGATTTCTTAATTTACTTAGATTAGTGATTCATCACGTTTTTCCTCTGTTAATAGATAAAACTATTATTATCATTATTGCTATAATTACAACTCTATGCTTAAACCATCTGAATGTGCATTACAGACAGGACGATCCTTTACCTCTATGTATGTCCATATCTTCAAGGAGAGAGGATTCTCACATAACTCTGATGTAGCTATCAAATGAAATAGGTATAAAGTAGATGCACTAGTATCTAACTTGTGGATCATATCTCAGTTTCCCATTTATTTTTCTAGAGTCTTTTATAACAATTGGTTCCATTTCTGGATCTAGTATCCATTGTACAAATTTCATTGAGTGGCCACCTGTCCTCTGTTTCCTAGGTCTGGAAGAGATCTAAGCCTTTGTCTTTCACAAAATTGACAAAGAGTAGAGGTCAGCTGAGGTGTCCACTTAAAGCCCTTCAGTCTGGGATCGTCTCATAGTTCATCATGATAGGACTCAGGTAAGCCTTTTTGGCAAGAATATCACAGACATGATGTTCTTTTATAGAACAATAAATATTTGGATCTTGTCCCTGCTTTATATCAGGAGATATGTGATATCACTTTTTCCCATTTATTACTGATGCTAACTGTACTCATTTAAGGTGGATATATCTCCAGGTTTTTCCTTGGAAAATTATCATTTTTTACTTTCCTGAGAGATGTTTTGAATATCTGTGAATATTTACTTTTCTATTTAATTTTGCTTAACAGTATTTGGTAGTAGTGATAATTCTTTCCTAAATCAGTTATTATTATTATATTGATTTTATAATTCATTCATGCCATTTATATTAGTTTTTCTTCTCAGCAGTTTATGCCCTATCAAATGCATACTCATATTCATTTTATTTATATTTTCACTTTTAGGATGGACTCAGGGATTTTGGTTTTACCAATAGCTTAAAATATTCCCCAGTTTTATTGCATCTGAAGCACACATAATCCATATTTGGCCAGGGAAAGGTTTTCAAAGATGCCCAATTGGTGCTTCCAACATGTTCCTATCAGTTTTTGAGCACTTCCTTCATTTTCTTTTGTCTGACAAATTCTGGTTTCTTTGGTGGGAAAGGATGCTTAGAAAGAACATCTGGGGGAAGTTCATCCTTGGAGTGAGGATGAAGTATGGACTACTGCAGAATACAAACAAACTGAGTGGAAACTGTCGCACTCATTTGGTTGAACAATCAGATGGTCTGAGGTGATGAAATGAGGAGATTGAGATAAAAGAACACAGACACATTTACATATAAGGATATAGAATTCAACACAGAAACTGCTGATAAAAGTTGGATACTGAAAGACAGAAGCAAGAGAGGGAAGATTTGAAGATAATCCCAGACTTCTAAACCAATAGTAGGCACTGTGTATATATTGGATTTTTTTTGATGTCCCCTCCAGGGTCGCATATTGATGATGTTATATATTACCAGCTGGATGTTGGGTGTTGTCCTCTGGTTGACTGTGCTGAATGTGACCATACTTGCATGTAAAGTTGCAGGATCACGCTCACATGTTACCATGACAACCTCCCGAGGTACAGCCGCATGATGGCTTCAGTGGCTTTCCTGAATGGAATCCTCTGGAAGCAACCGCCTGAAGGTACTTGAAGGTGACTCAGTTGGTTCCAAATTAGGACTAGGAACCTTGTTTTTGTCTTTAGAAATATTCTTAGGGATTTGTACACAGTGCAATAGTGATAAAAAGTTTGAAATTTGGTGAAAGAACATGCCAGTTTGTGAATAAATAGGAACTGTTGTCCTGCTGTAAATACACAGATTTTGGAAAGCAGCGAGGAGCTAGCTTATGATGTACATTTTGATATATGTGGTAATTACTTTCTTCCTTTCAGATCTACAAAGAAGATCTGATTGTCATGGGTAAGAAAGAGTTAAGCTCTAAGTATTTACATCATGTCTTGTCTTCTTTACCTTGCACACAATCTTTTAGATCTGTAATCAAATACTATAATATGGCCATACCCCTCTTGTGGGCATTGTGTTGCTTTATAAAATAAAATGTTCTGTGGTTTATAAATTCAGGGAAAATTTCCTTGAGAGGAGAGATCATGTCATGTGCTCAGTATGTGAAAAATGATTGACTGTAAGTAAACTGTCGTCTTGACAGACATTGATGTTTTTTGGATCCAGGCTTCTCTGGATGGGGACAGTGAGTCCTTTTGTTTCTCTCCCTGGCTGTCTAGTTTGTTGATTTTGTAGCTCAAAGTATGTTAATCCTTGATCTCCAACCTCTGCAAAGCCCTGTAGTACCAGATACAAATTTTAACTTCTCTGTTCAGAAGTCCTCGCTATAGATTATTGATCCTTCTGTGACTTTGAGCCAATCGTGAAAGAGTTCTGTTTCCTCAATGATAAAAAGAGGATAAACATGGTATCTAACTTATCAAACTGCTCTGAGACTTTAGGGAAATAGTCAGTGAAAGGACTTGGCATTGCTTCCCGTGCATAGGACAGACTGAGCAAGTAGATGTATTATTTCAATAATTGTGTAATTATCACTTTACAATTGTTTATTACATGCAAGGTCTATGTAAAGTACTTTACTTCTCTCATCTCCATAGGTCTTCACAGCCATCCTGCTAGGTAAGTGTCATTAATAGTAAGATTTTAGCTATGAGGACATTAATCTTGTTAAGACATTAGTCCAAAATGGAGCTAGCAGATCTGTGACTTAAGTCAGCTCCCCAAGTCTTATGAATTTTAGAAAATGTTGTATAGCCTCTGTCTATATTGATGTCTGGCTTATTAAAAAATGTGAGCAAATATTTTATGTCTGTTAATAAAATAACTAGTATTCACAGATCACTTGGTGTGCTAAATATTACCATTAACAAGTGCTAATAGAGTGTTTTCAAACTGGTTGTCTTCACTGGTTTGAAGACAGCAGTATGCAATATAACAGCCTTTGCTGAATTCCTACCATCTTGTTTGATTAAGGTCTGTATTGTTTCTAATGTGTTTTTTTATTACTTGCTATTGTCTTTAATTGTTCGATCAGTCTTGCATTCTTGCATCTGGTAATCTGAGCAACTTCATGGAAGATAACAATATGAAATATAGCAACCACAGTTAATTCCTATCATCTTGTTTTGAAATCCTATATTGTTTTTGTATTGTTTGGGTTTTTTGTTTTCATTGTTATTTTGTTATTGTTTTCTTTTTCTCTTTAAAATAAAAATTAGTAGAGTGTTTTTAATCTGATGAGCTATATACTTCACCTAGATAAATTTGATTGTATTATGCCATTAAGTAACATATGGACTGGGAATAAATTATTCCTGTTTCACATATAGAGAGCAGGAGTTCAAGAGCTCAAGGGCACTGCTCAGTGTCCTGGCCTGAATCAGTGGAGGCAGCCCTTGGAGATAAGACTTTCTGACTCTTGGCCTTTGCACACCTCCAGAGCAAAGCTGTGAGAGAGCAAATCTCAGTTGTTCTGCGACACCAAGTTTGTAGTCATTCATACAAGAGCCATAGAAATCCAATATGCACATTGACCACCCCTCATCTTTTCCTGTGGATTTGGGGATCCTGAAATAAGAAAAGAATTTTTTTCTAGGTGAATTTAAAAGTCTAATTTTATTAAAATTAGCTGAAGTCCTTTGCATTTTGTCATACTGAAAAATGCCTTGAGTAATAGGATTAAAAACATTACTTTATTATCTTTTATCTTTTGTATACTATGTTCAATTACTTCATGGCTCTTAGGGGAAAGATCTTATGTGAGTGGAGGAAAAAAAGAAAAGCTATGCTTATAATGAGATTGACTGAGAAGGTAGTGCAATTACAGGCCAGAGACGAATGAATTCCAAAATTATGAAAATAGAAGGTAGGGCAAGGAATGTAGAAGAGATGAATCCAATAACATTCTAGTAAAAATATAGAAAATAATGCATTTGTTTTAGTAAATGTTTAGAGAAAACAAAAGAATGAGTAATAATTCAGCAGTCTACAGTTGCTCAAAATTTCAGGTTTAACGTAAGTCAGGGTATAGTGTATCAGGATGATGGAACAAAGTTCTAAAATCTAGGTGGGTTAGAATAACAGAAATTTCTTCTTTCATAGTGATTTTCTACAAACCCTAAATTAGAAATCAAGGAGTTAGCAGGCCACATTCCTTCTGAAGACCCTAAAAATCCTGCATTCACTCTTTGTTATGGCTGATGTCTAGATGTCCCCCTAAAACCTCCACAGTCTTAGGTGGGGCTTTTCAGAGGAAGCTGGCTTACCTTGTGTGATGCTGTGGTAAATGTGTGTGATTTACTGATTTAGTCCACTTCCTGGTTTGGCACAGTTCTGGGTAGAATTAAGGGTGCCCCGCCCTGGGTATGGGTGGAATATAAGGGACAATAAGAGGGTCATTGCTTGTCACTTGCTGCTTGCTTCCTCCTTGCTTTGCTTCCTTTTGCCTGCTATGAACTGTTTTTCATTTAAGATTTCCCTCTACAAGACACTCTGCCTTTGAGCCAGCCAACTATAGACTGAAACCTATAACCTATAGACTGAAACAAACTGTGAGCCAAATAAACCTTTCTTTTCTCCCTTTAACTTTGGATGTCAGGTATTTTGTCTCAGGAAGGGGAAAAGTACCTGAGACACTCTTTTGGATCCTGGTGGTTTAGTTTGTGGCAATGTAACTCCTACTGCCTGTTTTGATATGACTTTTTCTCTCTTAGATTATCTGTATTCTCTCTTTGTACATGGATACCAGTCTTTAGGTTGAGGGTTCATTCTAAATCTGGAACAATTTACTCTTGAGATCCTTAAATTTTTATTTTTGCAAACATTATCTACCCCAAATAATATTTCATTCTGAGGTTTTTAGTAGACATGAATATTCTGAGGGACCATACCTAATTCGTTACAGAAGACATGATCACTCACAATAAACATCGGCCCCTCCTTTGAGAAGCCATGTCCATATGATTTTGCAAATGGCAGATGCCCTGTAAATGTTCAAAGTAGAAATTATGGCAACAAAGGGAGAAGGAGGATGAGACTTTCTGCTCAGAGAAAACCTGAGCCTCGTCACATGTTCAGAGAAATTCGATGTGGTTGAGCAAACATGAGGAAGGCACATGAAGACTTAAGTTATAGAATCTTGCTCTATGGCTTTTCTTACAAGACAGAGTCAGTTCTCACTACTTACATGAGTTGCTTTTACTAATTTTTGCGTGATGTACTTTATAAAAAATTTCTTGCCTTCAATACAACCACAGTGCAGTTTAGCTTTCCCTCAGACTTTAGACATTTCATTGAAAATGAAAGGAACCATCAAATACTAGTTAATACAGCGTAGAAAGCGCTTGAAGTTTCTCAGCACAAAATGCTGGGTGCTGTCTTCCTCATGCATTTTCCTTATTCATCAGATAAATCTAGAGTACCGAGAACTCACTGGAGGTTAGAAAGGAGAAGGAAAAGGAAAGGAAAGATTCAATTCCCGAAATTACTGCGTGGACCACCTTTCACTCTACATGCTGGATCCTAAGGGTGAATAAGAAATAACCTACCCTGGGTTAAGTCATTACGATGTTGGGCTATTTTCTAGAGCAGTAAACGTTCCCTGACTAATAGGATGACTAAGACTAATTAGTCTTGCTGTGCACTTCTGTCCCTTAAAAGGCAATACAGACATCTAGGTGCAGGGGAATTTTAGGCTACTTAATTAGATAATACATGCAACGACTTATGATGCTGTCACGAACACTGTAAATGCTCCGTAAGTATCAACCATTACAATGCTCTGGCTTGGATCAAAAATGTCTCCCAAAGCACTCTAATGTTTGCTGGTGGAGCTTTTGGATGGTGATGGTATTATGGAGGTGGATTTATGTACTCATGAGTTCATAGCTGAACTTGCTGTTAGGAAGTGGGTCTGGGTTGGAGGAAGTAGCATGCAGGCATGACCTGTAAGGGCGGATTCTTGTCCCCAGATAATTCCTCTCTCTGACTTTTTCTGTACTTTATCTACTTCTGGCTGCCTTGGAGGCAGGTACCCATGGAATGAAACCTCTGAAAGAGGAGTCAAAGTAATATTTTCTTTCCTTACTTCACGGATGTCATGTAATTGGTCCCCCAAATGGAAAGCTGATTGATACACTGTTTTAAATTAGTAGGATATACAAGATTCTTCTTAATCAGATACCATCTTTCCCATTCTCTGTGTAAACCAGTATTTCTTCTATTTATCCACCAAGCCCTACTCCTCATAAACTCTTTAGCAGGCATGTTTTTCTTTTTACACACTTGTAACTTTGCTTATGTTATTTTTTCCCACCTGAAAGTTTTCTCTCCTTCCTCCCTTTTTCTCCCTGGCAAAATAATTATCAGTCTTCAAGGTGGAGCTAAAATGTCACCTTTATCTGGAAACTTTCCTAAGTTATCTAGGCAGAACTGATTGCTTCTTTTTCTTGTGGTCAGTCATCACTTTGAATATACATCTATTATCACCCTTAACAAGTTTGTTAAAGTAACAACACTCAAGGAAGAGAATCTTTTCCTGGAAACTTATAATCTCTGTAAAAACAAGTGTCCTGGTTACTATCTCAGAAATAATATTCTGATATATGCACGTGAGTTAAAGAAGAGACATGGAAATTACCAAAAACTTCATTGGCTCTGATTTCTTTCAGAGCCATAGTTTAATGCTTTATTATCCCATCACAAAACTTTCTCTATTGAATTGTCCTCTTCTTACCAACTCTATTAAGTCCTGCTACTTGTGGCAAGGGCACAATTGCCTTCTATTCTACTCATGTATGGGACAAATCTCTGATCTGTTATTATGCATAATCACATGTTTTTGATCACACAATTCTTATCTTGTATCTCCTTCTCTCTTTCTTGCTATCTCATAAGCTTCTACTCAAGATCCTTTTGTAACTCCTGCTGCTTTTCTTATAGGATGTATCTCTAACCACATTCTCCCTTTCAGTGTTATCATTCTTTTGGCCCTAAGTACCTTGTAGATGCTTGTGATAGCCATACATCTTGCGCAAACTATAAATCCAAGTCCAGAATCTTGAACCCACTATTGCTTCTAAGAGTTGCCAAGATTCATTGACCTGAAATAGAGCTCTAACTTCTATCCTGAAAGAAAACTGTTCCTCTACCAGTCTTAGGAAACTCAGCAAGTATTGGTGTATTTTGTGCAGTTGTTCATCATGGGATTTTTTTATTTTTTGTATATTTTAGATGTTTATTCAAGTTTTTTGCATATATGGTTTTATCTTTGTTTTTTAAAATTTTATTTGAAACAGAAAATATAAAAACAAAATAGCAACAAAAAAGGCAAAAACAAAACAAGACAAAACAATAAAAATGATACAGAATTTCAAAATAAGAAGATAAATTAACAATAGTTGTTATATTATGTATTGTTATCTTCAATGAAGTTGCTCAGATTACCATTGCATTATAAGAATGCAACATGGCTCAAACAATTAAACATTTAACTGTTCCTTTCAATAAATCACAGCAATTAGTGATGCAATTATCTTAGCTATATTTTGTGTGTGTGTGTGTATTCCTTTCTTCTCCTTTCCCCCATCCTAGGTTTTCCTTTAAAAAATAAATGTAATAAGAAAACCAAGTTTGAAAGCAAGTTATTAGGACAGTGATAATAGTTAATACATTGTGTATCTTTGTCTTTCCAGTAATTACTCAGAGCAGTAGAAAGGAAAAATCATATCAAGATTTTAAACAGATAAAAGGACTGTTTAAAGAGTTAAATAAATACTTAAAAAGTAGAAAGACCTCTGAGGTTTACTTGAAAAGTTAGAGAATCAGTGCAGAAGATCAATGATCCCACTATGAAGAGTTGCAGAAGAGAATAAAATAGAGCAAAAAAAAAAAAATGGCAGGGAGGGAACACCATGATATGATACAAGACATTTTTCCTAGAATCTGAATGAGACAAACCATGAAAGTTATTTAAAAATTGTCCTGGGACTTGGTGTAAAGTCTGCTCACATTCCACTGGCCAAAAGAACACCAAAGTTTATGGAGTAAAGAAACATACCTCTCACAGAAATTTGGTGAAAGTGGGGAAAGAATGAACAGCTGTGAAGCAATGATACAATTTACCACACAGAGGACAACCGAAGGACCCAGGAAACAGACTAAAAAACAATTTTACAGCCATTTTTACTTCTGTCTAGTAGAAGAGACAGAAAAGTTGATTCCCAAGATGGAAATTCTAGGAGTGATGACCACACTTGATCTAGAGACAAGAAATTTAATATAGGAATGGGACAATGAAGAGAAGGGGAACACAGGGAAATAAAAAGATTCAACTAATACACAGATAGGTTTGAGTGAAAAATTTAACGGCAAACACTGAAGATAATATTTTTGAAAAAAGAGAACCATGCCATTTTTCTTCTAAAAATGATCCAGTATCCCCCCAGTTCTCTAAAAATAAAATTAAAATTTCAGTAGCTATTGTGCACTTCAGCTATTGCGCATGCCTCAGCCTCTTCTCATACGACTTCCCTACTTGATCACAGAGCGTTACCTGTCATGATGCTTTCGATCCTCAGCCTTACAAGCTGCTGTTGTCAGAAAGCTTTTGATCTCTTCTCAGTGCATTGTTCTTATCCTGGCTTTCAAATGTCTGGTTGAACCTCAACCTTGAAAAACTCTTAGGTCAGCTGTATTCTTGATTGGCCTTTCCAGATCACAGACTTCATATAATTCTTAATCTCTGTGTTTTATAACATTCCACCACCTCTTTTATTTAATGCTATTTATATTATCTCAAGTTTGATAATATTACTCATTGAGTCTTTTTATTGTTCATTTGATGCCTTCCTCCACTAGTTCCATGGAAATAATAGACTTATCTGACTTGTTTTTTCTTGTGTCTTCTAGACAGCACACGGTACAGAGAAACACTTTGGCAAATAATGAATTAGGTGATGAATATGTACACAAATGAGCAGCATTATGGGTAAAGAAGAAAGTGTATTGTTGCATAGGAAAGTTGAAGGAGAGCAATGATCCAGTCTATAACATGAAGCATTGGTCTGAGGAATAATCTCTGAAATGAAGGTGGAGAAATGCGGATTTTTTTGTCACGATAGAAGGAAGAATAGGCAGGTAAATGGAATAGCTGTGCAAAGACTAGAAATTCTGGAGTAACACGGCATATGGCACATGTTCTAGGGAGACTGTGTTAGTCCTGCTGATGTAAAGCCTAAGGACATGTTAAAGACACAGAAGAAATGATAAGACAATTGTAAGACATTTAAATACTGCACCTAACCAGAATATGTAATTAAGTATTTACTATTTATAACAACAGTATATTTGCAATATGTGACTTACTTTATAATTAAATATAGCCTTATAGATGCTTGTCCAATGGTCATGACTGTAATCCTAATTGTATCTAAATCCATGAACACAAATAGGTCTAGGAATCATCTTCACCAATTTTTTTCTCTTTCATAAGCAGGCTTTTAATATGATAATACCCACTCCACATAACTAATATGAGGTTCAAATGAGTTAATCTGCATTGTGAATTCATTCTAAATTTATGGGTGAAACATATTACACTGTTAAAAGTTTGAAGATCATCGTTAAATACAAAATTCCCCGAACTGCCCACATACATATTGTACTGCCAATTCTAAAAGGTTTTATGGGAAAAATATGTCTTGCCCCATCTCTTGAGGTTGAGACATTTGAACTTATGTATCTAAAGTTAATCTCCAAAAGTGGGAGTTGAAGTAGTGCCATAAAAGAGAAATTGTCTAAGACATCATTCACTGGCTTTCAACACAATTACTCTAGCTATAGGTCATATATTTTATGGAAAATAGTGTTCTAATTCATGAACGAGGGATGGACAATATTACAGTCATGCACATGAAGCACAGACAAAATAAAAATGTGCTGACAGTAAGTTACATTGAGTGTCACGAAATTCATCCAGAGTTGGGTGGGTTTTCAGGATACTTTGTACACATTCTCAGAGCTACCTCTGAGACCATATGTTTGCTGTTTCTCTTCTCTCTTTCTTTTACTGAAAAATTTAGTCCCGATTTTCCAGATTCATGGGAGCGGGAAGCTGGGTTGTCTGTCTCTTTGAACTCCCTGTAGAATCTTAAACAGTATCTTTCTTTTTTTTTATTTTAAAGACAATAAAAAACATAACAAAATCACAGCAACAGAGACAAAAATAAAACAACCCCAAAACAATAAAAACAATACAGGGTTTCAAAACAAAATGATAGGAATTAACAGTGGTTGTTATATTACATATTGTTATCTTCAATGAAGTCGCTCAGGTTACCAGATGTAAGAATGCAGTGTGGTGTGGTGTGGATTAAGGAAACCGATCCTTATAACCAGTCACACAGTTAATATGTGTTTGTTAAGTTTAGACTTGTTTTGTTTCATGGCTGCTCCAACAGAGTGGATATGAACTCATCTTGACTTGACATGTATTCCAGAGGTGAGCTAAAGATGCTATCAGCCATGCTTTTTCATTTTGGCTTATTACAGTTATTCTTGGAATATCCATAGCTGCTGAGATATTAATCTTGCAGTCGGGCAATAATAGAACTTTCTTCATCTCTGCATTACCTGAGGGGAAATGAGTTGTAACAAAGAATCTATATTTATTTTCAAAATGAACTTCAGAAGGAAAACTTTTAGTTTTGAAATGCATACAATTTCATTCTGCATTGTACCTGACAATAAGGAAAATGTCATTTTATAGTGTGTTAGAAAAATAAACCTAAGCAAATGGAGGGCTATGTGATTTTTGGAAAGGAGCTTGCTTAGTGCTCAGTGAGTGCTTCATTTTTCTGATTGTCTGCATTCCACTCTTGTGTATATCCTATGTATACCTCTAATACATCATTCTTATGTCTCTTTTAAGACAAGTTCTTTGTGTAAACCTGGGACTATTACTTTAAATCAATTTTACCAACATCTATATTGAACAAAAGGAGCAAGTTATGATAATTTCAGTGTATTCGGTTGTATCTTTCATTTGTAAATGAGTTTGTGTTAATTTTATAAAACTTGAAAAATCTTGAAAATATTAAGAGACTTGTCAGAGTTCATAATGTATCTGCATTCCCGCCTCTACCTGGATATTGATAATATTAGTATTTTGAGGCTTAGACTTTTTGGTAAAAGGATATATCTAAATAAATAAAATTATTGTCATATTTTGAACATAGTCCTGTACGTTTTTACTTTGAACATAGTCCTGTATGTGTTTTTATGATACTTAAGCCCCGAAACAGTGCTTACTATAAACAGAGAATTGTTCTAAGCACTTGCTTGTATGTGTTCATCATCATTGTAACCATGCTGTGATTTTTGGCAGTATAATCACTCCCATTTCACAGATAAGCAATGGAGGCAGAGATAGAACTACAGTTAGAATGGTGTTCTTTCATTGGTAGAATGTATCTAAATCTAGGACTTTGTATGCATTTGAAAGTGTCTGAGAGAGATTTTGGAAATCAAGGAAATACTGGCAAAATACTTGACAATAATTGATCCAATGTACAGCAAGTGTTACTATCATTAACATTCTGGTGGTGGGATGGCTATTCATAAGTTTCTTTCCAGGACTTCATACACTTCCTACTATGTGGTAGTGGTTAGAAAATATTCATCCCATAAGTGATCTACGATGTCCTACTTTTTAACCTCTTAAAACACAAATAGACGATTTTTAGTGGATTACTAAGTCATCATAGTTGACTCGCATTTCAGTCATTTCTCTTGCTTTTTTTTTTTATTGTTTTCCACCGAATCCCTTTTACATCTAACCATGTGGAATAATAACTAATGAAATGTTACTCAAATAACTCTTCCTCCACTCGGGGTTTGATACAGACACTTAAGCTGTGAACCATGTCTTATGTGATGCTGTTGTATTTTTTTCTTGCATTCATATTTCCAGTCCCATTCTAGTAATAGCAACAAATTATTGTAAGTAATTAATTAGATGTTATTGAAACAATATGTTTCATGGGTTACTGTTTTTTACATTGTATAATTGTTTCTTAATATTTCAGATGATTTATTTGCAAGTAAATTTGGTGTAATACTGAGAAGGTGACAAATTAGATTTTGAAATAAGGTGCGTGGAAACACAAATGGAGCCTAGCTACAGTCCTTATCAATAAGTACTTCTAATAAGAGATCTTAAATGTGTTCTCATTTGCTCACACATGTAATTATGCATAATAGGAAAAATCTATAGCAAAGGAGGCAAACGAAACTACCAAAGGATATCATTCAGAGGCACTAAATTTGGTCCTCACTTAGAAAATATGCTGCTAAACTTATTGCCTGTGTAAGTACCAATTTTAGCCAATAGATTACTTTATAATGGAGTATTAGTGACTGAATAAGACCTTAAAATGGAAATGCTGAATTCTGGAAAAGAAGAACATGAATGAGGCTGATGATGCCATGGCATAAATCTAGCAAAAGCATTGCATTGTAAGAGCAAATGCACAGTTCTTTTAATTAATAACTCTCTACACTGCTTATTAGATTGATTCCTTGTACAAGTATATAGATAAAATTTTGCACAAACATCATGATTTTTTGCATAAGGAAAAAATATTCAGTTTTACGATATTTCTATCAAGTGTTCTTGAAAGTATTGATTTGTTTCCCAACTATAAGTAGAAGATACCAACTGCAGAATATTTTCTATTACAAAATATTTATTTTTTAATGGTATTATATGTTTGAACTACTGCTGTTTTGGCTACCTTAGCCACACTAATCTAATCTAATGTATTCTAATCATTTTGTGAATAAGTGTTAAGTTTAATATGCATGAACTTTATTATCTCTTTTACAAAGGGATTATTACAGTTTGATAGCTTTGTTTTAGAAAGTTTATTTGAGATTTTAAAATAAAATAATATAGGCAAGCCCACAGAGTGAAATAAACCATTTTAATTAAAGGGAAACATAATGAAATGAGAAGCAGGAGAAATTGTGCTTCTGATTTATTAAGTATTTCCCACCAGGAAGAGGAGAAGAGAATTAATATTTACTGAGGATCTATCGCTAAGTATCACATTATATAATTATATCTGTTATTTCATTTATATAATTTATATAGAGTACTTTATATTTATTATTTTTTCTTATTTTTATTATTTATTAGAAAAATATTTGAAGACTCAAAATATATAATTAATGTAACACTGAAAACTGTGTTACCTATTTTAACTAATTTAACCAGTTTATTCAGCATCTGATCCATGCCTTTCTCAGAGAGAGAGGGAGAGAGAGAGAGAGAGAGAGAGAGAGAGAGAGAGAATGGGAAGAAGAGAGAGAATATATTTATTAAATTTATTTTAAATGATTTATTCATGGCCATCAATATTGATTATTTTTTACTTTGACTACAATGTAGCATATTTCTGTATTTTTGCAATATTAATTAAGAAATAGCTGAGATTTGTGGCAGGCAGAATTCTAAGATTATTTCTGTGAACCTGATAGACTGTGTCAGAGAGTCTAGGACCAAAACTTTCACTTGGAAAACAAAGGTTGTATGAGCCCATAAAATGACCTAATGAATTACGTGAGCCTTTAAGATCTACAAGTCAGGAACAGAGGAAGCAAGTATTATGGCTTGCATTTCACTATTCCCATGTACTAAAGGGTTGGTTACCATCTCATGGCACTACTAAGACATTGTTCAACCTTTAGGAAGATGGGTCATAGTCAGAAGAAGCAGTGCATTGTAGGTGTGCTTTTGAAGGGGACATTGGGAACTCAGCCCTTCCTCTGCTTTCTGTGCTGCATGGACACTAGAAAGTGAATAACTGTACGAAAGCACAAGTTGATCACCACGAAGTCCTGCCTCATCACAGGCCCTGGCAGTGGGACTGTGTCTATGGACTGATGCCTCTGAAATTGAATGAAAATAAACCTTTCTTCCTTGTCAGTTGATTTCCTCAATTATTTTGTCACAGCAACAGAAAGCTGACTAACACAGTAAGGCAATTAAAGCACAAGAAGGATTCAGTGAACCCTTGCTGGCTTAAAGACAAGGGAGGCCATCTTGTAAAAAGGCAGGTAGCTCTGTTTGTTGAGGGAAGCTCCTGCCCAGCAGGCCAGCAAGGAACCAGGGGCCTCAGTCCTGTAATCACAAGGAACTGACTGTTTTGTACAAGGAAAATGAGCTTGGAATTACATTGTCTATCTCAGAATCTCCAAAGGGGAATGAAATCCTACCCACCCCTTGAGCAAGAACCTGATCACACTGCATCAGACTCCTGCAGAAACTGTGAGACAATAAATTTTGGTTGTTTAAACTGCTTAGCTGGTGGTAACTTGTTACAGTGCAAGAAGAAATACTGTCAGTCAAGGAAAAAGGTGAAAACTTCATAAACTAGGAAATGAACCAGTTTTACTCTACACTAGTCTACATTTTGAAAACAATGTATGACTTCAAAGAAACTGAGGCTATATCCTTGAGTTGAAATGCCTGTGAATTTCATTAAAGAGAACACAAAACACCATGAAATTTTGGGTGAAGAGAGTGTGTTCCATGGAAAGTGACACATTTCCCTGTCTTACTCCATTCTCTCTGTATCTCTCTTACAGTGACATGCTGTTACCCTAAAATTGTTTTATTGTATAATGTCCCAAGTAAAAGTACAGGTTTCAATTTAGCTTTTTCAAGAATATAGCATGTATCTTATGTGAAGAAATTTCAAGTGTCTCTTTGGAAAAGCTACACAAAGGCAATAGGTGATTCTACTCAGATATTAATATGTGGCTAATAGCTCACTCTGGGAAGGATCAGGAAGTATGAACACAAGTAGTGAGGCTCCAGAAAAAGTAGAACGAGCTGGAGAAACAACAGCATAATGGTAATGACAGAGACTAATTTAGGAACAGCGCAACTGGGAAATAATTCGCCATTCAGAAATAATTTTAGATTTCTACAAATGAAGTACTTTGAAAGATAAACATGCAATGCCTTAAAAAAACTATAAAAATTATGATGTGAAAATGGTCACAAAAAATTGTGCAGATGATGGGATGATTTCAGAAGGAAAACCAGGTCAGGAAGAGGCTGTAATTCTTGAATTTACTCTAAATTTAATTTTAAAATGCCTTCTCTTTTTTCTTGAACGCTCTCTAAACTCAATTAAAGTTAATGGGAGTTATGGGCAACATTTCTAAATCACAACCTCTTTGAGGCTAGTTATTTAGCACTAAATTGTTAAACAGCAACCTTTTTCTCATTTAGTAATAAGCAAGATAACACTCTTGTACATATTAGATTTCAGGAAAATGTTTATGAAGATGTATTTTCAGCTGGACTAAAATGAGGAAAGATGTGAACTAACCTCTATGCGTAACAGTTTCATTACGATAGAACTGGCAAAAATTTCTTAAAGTTATAAAATCCTTATTTGTGGATGTCTTACCTTTAGCAAGCACTTGCTACCTGCAAACTCAAGAGGTTGTGTGAATGATTTCAGTGCACTCAAATACCTCTCTCGTAAAAGCCTATGACTTTATTTCTAGTTACTTACCACTTGGGTTAATGAGAGTCCTATAAAGCACAGTCTTGGGAAACATCTAAATAGACCCTCATATTGATTAAGGGAAGTTATTCACTCATTCATTAAATATTTACTGGGAGTGTTAGTGTTTCTAAGCCAGGGTCAGGATAGAGAAGACCTTCCCAAGCATTTGCTGAATAAATGAACACTTACAAAAAACTCTTGACAATACAATGACAGATGTTTGATATAAAGTAATACTACATTGATGCAGATATATGGGTAAAAGAATTACTAAGACAAGCAAACCTCAAGTTATTAATTTATTGTCTCAGTTCTTTTGCTGGATACTGAGTTTCTTGTCCTCAGAAGCACATAAAGTTTTACAGATTCCTTTTTTATGTATAACATATAACGTTTCCACAGGATTTCGTGCTAAGCTGCTAAAATTTGTTTCGCTTTACCACTTATTTGAAAAGTTGGGAAAACAGAGTTAAAGTAATTTTCTAAAGAACAATCAATCTTTATGTGCAATTTTAGTATATCTATTCTACACAATAAGGCTTTTTTAAAGAAACTAAAATTAAACAAAATGGCTGAAAATGTGGTTAGAAGCAACCCCATATATTACACTTCACAGTTTTCAAGTCCTTTCAAATATATTATTTCGTTAAATACTTATTGATGGCCCTTTAAATGAGGTTATTAGCTTCACTTTGCAGATGCATAACTGGGCATTAAGGAGGATGTTGCTTGGTTAAAATTAACTTGTAAACTGCAGGGTTGAATTCAATACTCCTGATCCTAAACCTTTTCCTACAGGAGTTGTTGGGCAACCTGGGGGTCATTTAGAGCTGGATGATCACCATCTGTGTCAGTCAGCTTTCTGTTGCTACACCAAAATACCCGAGGAAAACAGCTTCAAGGAGGAAAAGTGTATTTTGCCTCACGGTTTCAAATTTTTCAGACCCTACTGTTTCTCTCTGCGGTTTCTGAGCCTGTGGGGCGACAGAGCACCATAGTGGAAGGGTGCAGCAGAGTGAAATTTCTCACCTCAGGGTGGCTGAATCAGGGAGCCCGAGCCCCAGGGAAGAGTCAGACAAGATCTAGTTCCCAAACTGATGCTCCCATGGTTCACTCCTTCAACTAGGCTTCCTTCCTAAGTTTCCACCACCTCCCAGTAATGGCATCTAGTGAGGGATCCATCAGTGGATAAATTCCATGATGAATTTAGAGTCTTCATGATCATCCTATCCATAACAGTGTCTCTCCATCTTCTTGGCAAACTGAGAGACCAAAGTCAAGCTCTGTTAGCGATTTTTTAATCCTGCCTTTTCAGGTCCTGCTAAATACATTCACTTTATGCCCTATTTCTGTGAGTACAAGTCCTATTTTCAGAAACAGTTTGTGAAATTAAATGGTAATTTAACCTGTGAGAGAACATAGTCAAAAGTAAACCTGCGCTAGTCAAATTCATTTTCACATATAGTATTTTGAGGAGTTCTTCATGCTGAAAATGGACAATTTTGGTTATTTCCTTAAGGTCTATTTTTAGAAAAAGCTTTGCTGAGGATATGCAGATGACATTTGCTAAGATGAAATTATTCTCATGACACAAATCAGCTTATTGCTACTCATCTCCTTTAAGATAATGGATTCTTTACATTTGTTGGATTTATTTTCACACAAAACCGTTTTCAAAAGTTAATGTCAATATGAAATATTACTCTCTCCATGTGTTCAGTAATGGAAGGGGAGCTCACAAGTGCGGCATCAGCAAATATCCAAGGGTTTCTCTCATTAAACCTTCCTTTTGCATCTGAGCAGGTGAAAGGATTAGATGACTTAATTCTCACTTCTAATTCTGTTTTCATCTGAGCTTTAAATATTTACTACTGCTTAGGAAGCGTGCGGCTTAGTAATCTTTGAGGCACAGGTTATGTATTTTGCATTATCACAAAGGTGCTCTATGGAACACTCTGGTCCCTTGCATATTTCCCCTCCTTCCCAGCCCATGCTTGCTAAAAGTAGGTTAGTTAAACTAGATCAAACATAGGTCTAAATAATTGAAACAGGGTTCCCTCTGGGAGCAGCTGAAACCCTATTGTAAGGCTGGCAATATGCCTTAGTAGAAAAAATTCTTCTGTCTAGTTTTAAATTTTTCTCTAAGCATTTTGTTCTTTACCACCTCTCTCAGCAATTGCTCTGCATGTAGTACTCAGAAACGATCTGCAAACTCAATTTAAATTTGTTCTTTTGTGAGGAGGAGACAATGACTTCTCCCTCTTTATTCTTTCCCAACACTTTTGAGTAAGAGAACATTGGATTATTGTTTTATGTTGGAATTAAACTGGAGGCACAGGTAGGATTAAGTGGGTCTGCGAGCATGGGTTAAAAATACATCTTTCTCTTGAGTAATATTTAATGAGACGTTCATATTTTCTTCTACTCTGAATGTAAACCTTTGGAACATAGCAATATTAACAATATCCTAAATATTTTCCACCAGTAGAAACCAGATAAATAATATTAATCTTGCAAATGTTTTGCAATAATCATGTGGATCACTATTATGAAATTTTTGGATTCTGTACTCAGTACTTTTATTTACCACACTTATAAGGAAGTATATGTAGTATATCAGATATTTGATTTTGTTACTTTAATGATCACATTCTAATAGACTGAGTTTCTCTAGTAATCTCATGCACTTCTCTTATGGATTTGAATAGGACTTTGACTAGATTTCTGTGCTGTGAACCAGAAGACAGATGCTTCTTGGACAGTGAGGATCCATGGGCACAGCAGGGAGGAAAGAGTTATTCTCGGGGCTGGGGATTTAGCTCAGCGGCAAAGTGCCTGCCTGGCAAGCCCAAGGTCGTGAGTTCAGTTCCCGGTTCCGGAGAAAAACCAAAAAAAAAAAAAAAAAAAAAAAAAAGAGTTATTCTCAAGGCTGCAAGCACAGATTTGTCAGCAACTGAATTGGCACTTCACAGATTACAGAGTAAAGTCTGCACTCTCTTGATGTCTGTGTTAGCATGACCCTCATGGAGCTGCAACACCTTACAACCACAGCGTAAAGGAGGAGAAATATAATTTGGCTCATGGCTTCAGGGTAATCAGTCCGTGTTGGCTGAGTCCAAGGCAGAGACCTGATGATTTAATACAAGGTAAAATAAAGCTGCTTACCTGATGGTTGCTGGGAAGCAGGTGCCAGAGAAGAGAGGACAAGGGACCATGGATAGTATTCAAGGTCACACCTCCATGACACATCCCGTTACACCTAGAAGTGTGTTCACTGAAAGGCTTCCAAGAAAATCAAGTTATACAATCAATCTCACACTTCGTAGTAACATTTTTGCCTCATTCTGTTCCAGATCCTATGTTTGGAAATACTATACTAAGAGGGACTCTTGTCCCCGGTTGTAGTTTTTGATCATTCCCCAGTAAAGTCTGACGTGCCCATGAAGATTTACAAGCTATTTGGGAAGCACAAGGAATATGAATTCCAGACATGTGTGGTTTTGCTCAAACTTCCCTTGTTACCTGAGAAACAGAGCAACAACTCTGGGAAGGGACTGCAGCTAAGACTTCTGGGACAAGCCAGCTGAGAGGGAAGAGAAAACTGTTGTTGCCCTTAGGTCAGGGGAATCAAAATGTTCTAATGACACAGACTTTGAAAAGGACTTCTCCAAAGTGAGGGAAGAAAGAGCTAACATTTTCTCAATATCCATGAGGAGCAACGATGTCCTGATGCCCAAAGTCTGTGCCTACAACTCTGGAAGATGACTCATATTGGTTTAATCCTTAAGGAGCTATGAAAACTCTTAAATGAAGAGTACTTTCTCTGGATGGTAGCAAATGAGAAAGCCACAACAGCATGAATCTTGAAGGGGATTGTGTATACTGATTTTTGGCTGGAAGGTGGAGGGTAGGCAAGGAACATGGGTGATCTCTAGCTGGCAGAGAGCCCTGGTTCACAGCCAATAAGTAGATATGAGCCTCAGTTCTTCAACTGCAAGGACCTGAATCAGTTGAGGATTCTTTTGCTCATGGATAGAAATCATGAATTGGGGGAATGCAGCTCTATTTGTGGCCCAAATGCCTCTAGTCCTCTCCAGTTAAAAGGTGCTTTCAGCTGACACTGTCAAGTGCTGTTTAATGTTGGCTTATGCCAAACACCACTGCTCAGCTCGGCTGGGTGCTGCTTTCTGTTGCTAATCTTTGTTGGCTGCTGGCCTCTGAGGCTCTTTGGGACTGTCTTCATCATTTCTCTCTCATTTCTGACACAAAAATGCTTGACAACCAAAGTTAAAGGGGGAAAGGTTTATTTAGCTCACAGGTTTCAGTCTGTGCTTGGCTGGCTCCAAGGCAGGGACACACAAGGCAGAGGGGCAGCCATTCATGGTGGTGCAAGATGCAAAAGGAACAAGAGAGAGCTGAAGTAAAAAGAGAGAAAGAGAGAGAGAGAGAGAGGGAGAGAGAGGGAGAGAGAGAGAGAGAGAGAGAGAGAGAGAGAGAGAGAGAGAGTGCGAGAGAGCACTCTTTCTTTCTGTCCCTTACAATGCATGCAGGCTGTCCTCCCTATTGCAGGTATAGCACTCACACCCTTAATCCAAGCATTGGACCATGAACCAATCACAAACTCTAGATTGAACCACTTCTGAAAAGCTCCCCTCCCCTGTGACTGCATGAGGCTTTAGAGCAACATCTAGACACAAACTATAAACAGAAGCAAAAAGCCCCAATGTTATTGTTCCTTCTTTAAAATGACTCATTTGTCCACAGTACTCAGTATAAGAATCCTGAGTAGATTTATAGGACCTTTCAAGCCACATGACTCAAGAAATAAAACCCAAACAGAGTGAGGCTTGATTTTAATAGGTTCTGTGTTTGGGTCAGTGCGCCAGAGGGAGCCTTACTACACTCACCTGATGGATGTGAGGGAAGTGCAGGTTATGTATCAGTTACAGGACTAGGACTGGCCCATTCAGGTGCAAGGAATTCAGCACAGATGCAACTGTCATGGTGGGAATTCAAGGAAGCACTGGGGAGACACAAGCAGTCTACCTGACAGCTGTCATTTCTCCCGGGAAAATGTGTAACCGAAATCAGAGAATCTTCATGATGACTAGCTAATTAGGGCTTGGAGGAGGCTGGGGATCCCTCCCCGACCTCTGCCACATTAACAGTGATTTCTTTGCCATTTCTTGAAAGAGATGGCAACAGTAGAGGGAGTACAAGAGGGGAACCATGGCTGATAGCTGAGCTGCACTTCCTGTCAGAGAGTCAAGGAGAAGGATGTCCACTAATGACTGGGGAGGTCACTGAGGCAATTTCTCAGCAGATTCTGGGAGGAGAGGAGGGTCAAGAAGAAGTGAAAAGGCAGGCGAGAGAGGGTCATGATAGCTGAGAGCCCGACTATGCCTGCCTCCAGCTCGCACAGGTAAAGGGAGAGACAGAGCCAAATACTTCTTGTCTGTCATAGTGCAGCTGGACACGTCTCATCGTAAAACTCTTTATATTATGAAAATGCAGCCCAAGGACGCGTATGAGAATGCTTAATTGCTTTATATCATCAGTCTGTACTTACAGAACAGTTACTTCCTATCATATCTCAAAGGAAATGAAACACAGGGAAGAAGCCACAAAAGAGTTCAGAACAAATATCTGAATTAATGGGGCTACTGTATTAACATTCAGGAACCTTTGTTGTCTAGAAGGAAGTAACATTTTAAATAAAAATAATGGAAATGAAATTAGACTTCAGAAGACTGCTTTGTCATTGTTTTAGCAGTAATTAAGAAATTCAGAAAAGAGATCGCTTCACTTTTGTGGGCCTTAGTTTTATTATTACTCAGTTGGAGTAAATCTCTCTGTGGTTTATTAAAACTTAATTCTCTAAAATTGAGAGTACTTTCTTATTATAGATGTATATTTTCTATAGAAGCATCCTTACAATAAAACAATAAGTATGGAGATGTACAGAGACAACTGCCAAACTGTTGCTAGGCATCTACTTCCTATAGAAATGAAAGGACATGTACACTTAACACCAAAGAATACATTTCTTTCTTTTATCAGCATAAATACTTCATAGGCTCTAGGGTTATAAATGTCTTTATAAAAGTATTCTTTTCCTCCTAAAATGGATTGCACATTATTTTGAGAAAACTATTCAGCCTAGCAAGGTGGCACATGCCTGTAATCCCAGCGCTAGTGAGGATCAATCAGAAGGACCCCTCCAGGTCTGGAGTTTGAGACCAGACTGAGGAACATAGTGAGGCCCTACCTCAAAGCAAATGAATGAACAAACAAACAAAGAGTACATATACTCAGAGAAATTAGGACTGTATATTGTTATGTAAAAGAAAACTAATTAAAAACTGCTTAATATAATGAATATGAGTTATGGGATGATGCTATTGGAATAAATGAAAAAATCATATGCAGTTAGGACTAGATCATTCATCTGCCAGTCACCTGATCCTTTCTTGTTTTTGTTAGCTTAGTTCTCAGGTCGCTCTACTACATATCCTGTAACACTGTGAGAGGATTATAAGCAGCTACTATAGCTGTCACTTCCTAAATTTGGAAGAGAGCACTGCCTCAGTAAAACATCGAAGATATATGTGTGTTTTCCCTGAACTGATGTACACCTAACTCAGCTCTGTGAACATGGAATTGCATATACCCACTGGCAAAGTCTCATTATCTGCACCAGTAACCACAGTATAGGTGTTAGATTACCCATCTAGAGTATAACCAGTGCTACTCTGTGATGAATGAAAAGTCCTCCAAAATAATCTCAGATTGCTTTTAGGAAAGGAAGAGGGAGCGTGTGACTGTTAATTGTGATATGTCACCTTGATTGGATTGAAAAACACCCAGCAGATAAATAAAGCACATTCTGGGTACGGCTGTGTAGGTCATGGAGGTATAAATTTGGGTACTGTGTGTAGTCCTGACTCCTTCCTCTCTGGCATGGTTCCTTGCACCATGAGCTAAGCATGGCTTTGTGGCCATTGCGGTTCTGTCTTGGAGCCATCTAACCGTGACAGAATCTTCTGAGACCAGGAATCAAATTAAGCCCCTCCTCTTAGGGGTCAGGTATTGTCTTAGTAACGGGAATACAACCTAATATAAGGAGAATGCTCACAGATCTCTTCAACTGGCACATCCTTAACATCTCAGTATGTATTAACATATGTCAGTGCTGCAGCTGGAATATTGTATGTTCTACTCACTTTGTTTTCTTACCAAATTTTTAAACAATGCATATAAAATATAAAAACTAATATAAAATATTGGTGAATATTTATCAGACAGCTTAATTGGAAAGTACAAGAGCAACAGATAAAGTCTAAGTGAAATATTCACATTTTAGAATTGTACATAAAAATTCCATAAAACAAAAATCAAATATGAATTAGGGAAAATAGTAAGAGAAAATTAACAAAAAAAATCCTTTGAAATCAAATGATTTCTCCTCAACACAGAAACTTCAGTCTACACTGTGGCAGACATAGGTCACGACCCATTCTGTCCTTCTTGGGTCATATCGATAGGACACAGCAGTAGCTGCTTCCCCTCGTCTCAGCATCCCCCTGGTCACCTGTGGCACACTGAGGGTGCCAGAGTTAATCCCCAATCTCTCAGCATCCTTAACTGCAGAGTGACAGGAGTTCTGCTAGATGTTTCTCTAGCATGGAATGATTTCAAGGAGGAATCTACTGAAAAATAGACTTTTTAGTAGCTTCACTTTGTTATCTCACTTCCCTCCTCTCTGGTCAGTTTCCCAGGATTACCAGCCAAATCTCCTGGTTCCAGTCACTACCATTTTGAGAGACTGTTCCTATGGAAGAATGAAATCTTGTAATTGGCAGCAAAATAGCTGGATCTGGAAGACATTGTTAAGTGAAAATGGCCTGACACAGAAGGAAAGACGCTTTCATATGTGAAAGTTAAGATAAAGGTGACTAAAATCTGGGGATGGGTAAGTAAAGACAGACTGGACCTGATCAGTGCATACTGGGGTGCACGTATTGAAATATCACATTCAGCCTTGGGAATATGTACAACTAATAAATGTTAATGAAAACTAAATATTAAACAGTTCAAACTAATAAGGCTGTCAATGATATTTTTCATTAAAAAATTTTAAGAATAGATTTTAAATGTTTATATAACAACATAAATACATGATATGATGGATTTATTAAATTAGCCAGGTTTAATCCACATTATAGACATGTCTCAAAGTTTCACTCTCCCCTTTCTATGCATACAAGACATTATCTGTCAACTAAACACACAATCTGAAAAATGAATAAATAAATCACAAAACAACAAGTGTAAATATGCAAAAAATTACATCCCAGTTATTAAGGAAATGAACACTTGAGAAAGATTTTTCTCAATATTTTACTATCAGATTGTTGCAAAGATTAAGAAACAAAACTCAGTGTTATAAAGTGTATCTTCCAGAAATCTTACCATATTGTTCTAATAAAAATACAATTTTACATACTTATTTGGTAATATGCATATATATACATTTGGTAATATACATGTATACACACATTTATTTTCAAAATATTAATGCCATTCACTTCAGTATACCTAATTTTATTATTTACTGATCTAATACAAATTACATCAAATAAATTAGAAAATGCTTTTTTTGGTAATAGTAAAATCAGAGATGAGAGAAACTGCAGTGAATTTCTCAAGAAATTGTAAGGATCCTTGCTAGTTATAATATGGGAACCTGGTGTGAGTGGAGGAGTTGACATTAAGCAAGAAATAGGCAAAGACTTTTGTGCTTTTCTACCTTTCCCTTTCATGCATTTCACTTGGCTCTGGTGTTTATGCAGGATCAAAGGCCTGGCTCTGACGCCCACTATTGCTTTAGTCTTGGCATCATTTTCTGTTGGATTGTTTCCAGATCTGGACTCACCCCAGACTATATATTGCATTTCTGGCATTAGTCTGGCATTGGCCTACCTATTTCCCCCCTGTTCTTGATTGGATGTTATCCAGTTTTCAATGTCATTCCTCCTACCGTTCTATAGCGGTATTCAATTTTGTGACACATTGTTTTCCAGAGTAAAGCACCACTTGCTGGAATAGACCACCATGTTTCATGTCTGTATTCATGTATTGACTTCACTATATAAATTAATGGCTTTGTGGGGGACTGACAACTGGTGGTCAACTTATAACACCCAGCTGAACTGAATGAGTGTGGTCCTGGGTATGGGAGACCCACCTGAGGATTGTTGCCAGCAACATAAGAGGCAGAACCGGAAAAGAAGAAGAGAGGTTGTTGGGAGCTGGTGGAAGTGTTTGGGTGCTGTTAGAAGTGGTAGGGAGATTTTGGTTCTCTTGGAGGAGCTTGTCATGCTGGCTTTCCTGATAAATTTGGCTGTTCTCATCATCCAAGGAGCTTGAGACTTTGTTTTCACTGAGAATGTCTTCAGTTCACTTTGGGGGAGCTCTGGTCGTCACTTTGAACATTGCTTCCAGACTACAGAGGGTAAGATGGTGCACTGCTCAGTCTCTTGAAGAAGATTGTCGTATTGGTTTTTTATGGGAACCTGGCTTTCTTCATCGTAGGAGGAGCTTGGGACCTCACTGTTGCTGAGGATGGCTGTGTACATTTTGCAGGAGGTCTGGTTCTTACTTTGAGCTTTGCTTCCTGGCTCCAGTTTATATCCCCCAGCCTACTAGCACACATCCTTCATCCTGTTGGCACAGACTTTCTAGCTTCCAGGCCTTTCCAACTCAGAGCTCTCAAACAGGCCTGAATGAGACATTGTCGTGGGCTCTCAGCCTCCAGTTGGATTTGTTATGTGCTCTAAGCCTTCAGCTGGACTCGTGCAGGACATTGCTTTGGGATCCAGGCCCTCAGCTGGATTCTTTGATATTTAGTGTGTGGATAGACTCTTTTTTTTGTATATTATTCTTTGAGTGATTATTATAAATAATCTTATAAAATATGTGTCCTGTATCATATTGTTCCCCTTGCAAAGCCCCAAACTACTACAGGCTTAGATGATGGCAGGGACGGTGTTGAGTGATGGCAGCAAATTAAATGGACTTAATCCATGATTTTCCAAGACAAAAAATGTACAGCTTTTCTTAAACAATGGATATGGGCCTCATATTTCTTTGGAAATCCATTCTAAACCACAAAAATCATCCTAGTGTAGGGGTCTGTATTAACCACTTCCTGGACAGGGTACTCTTCCATTATTGTGAAGATTCAATGACATCATCCATGTAAAAGAGGTTTGTACATTTTGGGTCATTATCTCAATGGATGTTTTGTTATAATAGTTTATATATTACAGAGTCCAGCACGATGATACTTTCCAGCTAGTGACTGAATAACTTTGCATGTACTACACCCTGGGTAAAGATCTATTCATTATTATTCAAAGAATTGTCAATTCAGTTGATAACATTCTTGGTCTTTTGCACAAAATAGGCTAATAATATTTAGCAAACATTTTTGTTCATCAGATATATTAAAATCCTCAAAGAATCACTGTTTTTCATTATAAAGTGGGGAATCATTAGAAATCACCAATGGTATGCAGAGTTAATTGAATTGCTGGCCTAAAACAATATTACTAATAAACAACTCATGGCACATGGTAGAAAGGAATTCATTATATGCAGACTATAATTACAAGGCATGATAAATCACATGCAGAGGTTCTCTCTACCATTAAGTAAATAACTGTCTCACTCAGGACTGATTTGCTAAAATACTATCTGAAAAAGCAATAAATATTCATTATTCATATTAAACACAAAATTCTGCCAGTAGAAGACTATCTATTTCAAGGTCACCTGTACTGAAAAGCTCAAAAAAGAGGCAGCCTGAATACACTTATTCAGGTCCCTTTCAAACCGCAAAGTTTTTGATCTTTGGCAAATCCCTTACTCTGCTCTGTTCCATTTAGGAAGTGGAATTTTGGATTCACTGACTGCTTTTTCATTATAAGCATATTGTAAATATAAAGTGAAAGTAGCTCAGTCAAAATATGTGGAAAACATGAAGTCTATGTAAATATGAGGCTTTCATAACTCATTATTTCTAGTGGCCTTTAAAATATTTTTGACATATACCATTAAATATTTCTCAAAGCATGTTCAATGGAAGGACACTCTAATAATATAATTTCATCATAAGTTTATGTCAAATACCTAAATGTGTAACACTGAACTTCATATATTGAAACATAAAGTTAAATATACTCATTAGGCATACTGAGAATTTCAAGTCAGCATGATTTGGCTTCGCATGGGAATTGCCTAAAGTTTGATTCTGCAAATCAATCAGTAACCCAAAGAAATCAGTTAAGCACTTTTAAACCAAGACCATCAGTATACTTTGCTGAATGGATTAGCAGTGTAAATGTGATAGATTATTTTACATATAAATAAAAGTAAATTTCATTTCTAAGTAGTTGGAAATAAGTTCAAATATATGTTTAATTTCACAATGCATTTATATCCTCTTTTATCTGGGAATAGGTTAATAATGTCCTATGAGAGTGATGGCTCAATTTCTGTTCACCAATAGACAAGTCCGGCATTGGAGCCCTACCCCCTGACATTTCTGTGAACACAGCATCAGCAGAAGCTCTGATCACCAGCTATGGTGACATCTGTAAAATGTGGTGTGGTGACATTTCCACACTTCCTTGTAGATGCCAGATTATCTTGGCAGGTGGGTGGCCCATCTATCAAGCAGTAGAGAATCCCTGGGTTGTGTGACTGCTACCAGGAAGCCTATCATTTTAAAATCTGGAAGTCACAAAATTTCGTTATCTTACATCAAGATCTTAAAAAGATTTTGATGTTTCTTTAAACCTTGTAATTACAGATCTAAGAATGATGCAAACTTCAGGTTTTTATTTGATGAAATAAATTGTTGTGTATAAAAAATTCAATTGAAAAAGATGCCATTATGAAAAAAGTGCTTGTGAATTAAACATAAGCACACACACACACACACACACACACACACACACACACAGAGTGGATTCCTGCCATGTATTGATTACTTTCATGGTTTAGGATACATTTTTGCTACAAAGTAAAAGCATATACCTCCTCGAGAAAAGCTAATTCTTAGGCCATAGCACATATTTGTATAAAGTCTGTTAGATTTACCTTTCTTCAATCAATTATGAGGACAATGTTGGATTAACTTTAGTCATGGAGCATGGTATTGTGATCTAGCAAATGAAGCCCTAGTCTGGGAGAAAATGAGTCACAAAATAAAATCAGTTACCACTGAGGTGTGAGGGTAGTGCCATTGAGAACCAAATCAGGCATAAAGGAGAGACTAAGTAGACCAATATCACTAATACAACACCATAACTCAGGAAGTGTCAAAATCCAGAAAATGGCCCCCAAAGGAGGGGTCAAAACTTAAGAAATGGTCAACATTGAAACTATGGTCCTAGGAACAGTGTAATATCAGAGCCAAGAGGGATGGAAGAAGGAGAAAGGTTGGAGAATCTAGAAATTTTGTCTGCTTCATAAATCCCATCTCTTTTATTCTTACTAGGTTCCTCTAGTATAAGTAACATTCTGAGATTTTGTACTTAGTTTTCCCTAATCTCTGAATGTATAGTTAGCATAAAGTATGCTAAAAATCAAGGTACCTTTTAATTAATTTAATCTAGTGAATAAATGTGGGTCCCATAAGTAAAAAGGCATACACATTTTGGAACTAATATTTTTTGCCAAATTTCTTTTTTTATTTTTACATGACATTATCAATTTGTATTCTCATCTGCATGATATGAGAGGATTCTCTGAATACAGCTTTTATATAATGTTCAGGATTATTTTTTAACCTTGGGTGATCTGATAATAGTAGAAGAAAAAATCTTCCTATAGTGTTTGATATTTATGAGGCACATTTCATGTTAATAGGTTTTCTTCCTTTATGATTTGATTCTTTATAACTCTTTTCCCTCCCCATTTTTTGTTGATTGTCTTACCCTGGATCTGTAGTATCTGCTGTGAGACCAGAAATGAGATCAAGAAACCAGTTTGTTTGCTGATACTGGAAAGGGTTGCTAGGGGAATGGGGAAGTGGGGGGAGAAATCCTGCCTTACGTGCATTTTGAGCAAGTTATCAGAAAAGATTCATGGATTTCGATCCCTTTGTGGAACTGAAGCCTTCAAAACTAGCAGCATGAAGACTGCTGAGCAGAAATAATGATAGACTCAATCCTCGGCTTGGGGGTCAGCAGCAGAGAGGTGACTTGTATTCCCCAGAACTTCCAGACCAGCACTAGGTGGACGAGAGAAAACTCTCAGGCAAAGAAAGGCAGGTGTTGACTTTTGGAATTGTTCGGGTTCTGCTAAAACAGTTTTGACAGAAAGGATAGGATAAGGCACCAAAGATATTTACTAAAGATAGGTCTTTTTTTTCTTCATCAATAAATGAAATAATTTTAACTCAAATGTTATTAGTTTTCATTATTTTTCCTACAAATGAATTTTCTAGTTGCTACTTAGTTTTATATTTCTTCACATATTTAAATGTAAAACTGCAGAGTGATGAATTAATATTTTCTAATATTTTGTTTATTATTTTTCTCTGCAACAACTTCCTCCTTCTGGAGACCATTAAGTATTCATCTATATGTTAAATCAATTTTGGAAAAACCTTTAGTTTTATAATTTGCCATGAACTGATATAAAGAAACTAAGATTACCTTTTGATTATTAAAACACTCAGATAACTAAACTGAAACATTTTATACTTACTCTAGAATTGTTTGAAGACAGTTTTAGTTCATTCTCACTTACAAATTTAAAATTGTTTCCATATGTGATAGAATAAGTCTTCTTTGTTATATTTGTTTTACAATTGTTTGATAAAGGCCCACACGGGTATTAGTATCCAAAGTTCTAAGGAAAATTTAGACTCATTTTGGTCTAAATTTTGCTTGGCATTGTTCACTTCAGTATTACAGTCTTTTCAGTACTTGAGTATTTTCATCTCCATTGAACCATGTATACTTCTCTGTCAGTGAAGCCTTCTTTTGTGTTTTCATAGGTATATTACTGGACTTTTCCATAGAATATTTGACAGTTAACCTTAACTGTATCAATTTGATAGGCTTAAAAAGTGCCTAATGGGTTCCTAAATCACATTTCTGGGTATGTGTGGGTGGGTCACAAAAGTATGGTCCCTGGCTCCTTATCTATCACTGTCTCTGTTCTGCTTCCCGGTTACCATGAACTAAGCGTCCTTGCACTGGTGAACCCTTCCACCAAGTTTCTGCCTTGCATCTAGTTTACCATGGACTGAATCACCTGATCTGTGAGCCAAATTAGACCTATCTTTGCTTAATTTATGGGCATTAGATATTGTGTCCCAGTGAATAGGAAACTGACTAATCCACCACATTTTCATGAATGGCATCTCCTGCAGCTGAATGTAAGAGATAATGGTGTTTTGGAGATGCCCTTGGAAAAGATAAGATAGAGAATGTCATGACATTTCTATTAGGTCTTCGTCCTTGGTGCAGCGAGGAGGAGAAAAGGAAGGCAATTTCCGTGGGTTACTGTGAGACAAGTACCCACAGCTGAGTATGCTTTGGTTCTTAGTACCAGCATGTAACTTAATGAGAGTAGAGGGGATCTCTGCAGTTCCATACATGGTGACCTCAGTGCAGTGAGGATACCTGCAGATTAACAGCTAGAAGGCCTATTACTTTCAGCAACAAAATTTGTGGAAATCAGCCTAAATATGAAATACAAAAAAGCGGTAGCAATGTTGAGTGTGCCCTTAAGAGGTATGGCAATCAGCTTGGGTGCAGGAGTTAAGAATAGCAAAGTATCCAGGACAAAATGGATGCAGTTCAGGGTACTAATAAAAGAGGGGCATTTTCATACAATAGCATGCTTAGTCATTGTTTACTGAGAGTTGGATTTAGCATATCCTTACAGGAATGGACATTTCAAAACAGCTTAAGGTTCTCAGCTTAAGAATCTCTGGTCTAAGGGCGGTTTTCTAGCCAGACATAATAAAATAACAGCCTTCATGTTGTCATGTGAGGGATATTTCCAAGGATTTTGTTTGTTTGCTTGTAACAATAGCATTTGTATCTTTTCTTTTCCCCTGATTAGAATTTCTTTTCTTTCTACTCATAGGAAAAACCCCCCGAGACAATAGTAATAACATCAATCAAATTTAAAACTGGTTAGCTAAAATTTAAACAACTAACAAAAATCTTCCAATAACAGAAATATTCAGTGAACTTTGATTCAGTGCAGTCAATTCTACTAAACACCAGAGAGTTACAAAACTCAGTTAGAATAGTATGTAATTTTTTTACCTTCTTTTTTATTCTCTTTAATTATTTGATCAATCTTGCATTACATTTGGTAATCTGAGCAACTTCGTTGAGGACAACAATATGTAATATAACAACCATTGCTAATTTCCCATCATCTTGCTTTGAAATTCTGTATCAATTTTATTGTTTTGTGTTGTTTTGCTTTTATCTTTGTTGTTATTTTGTTGTCTTTTCTCCTTAAAATGAAAAAAGAAAGAAGTATATTTACTTTCATCATGGGTCATCATAGGTTGTGCAAAAGTTAAATTTCTCTATATAATCTCTTTGCTACTCCCTAACAGCCTTTAAATGAACAAGCTGTTACTAGTAGGATCCAGAGGACAAAATTTTTAAAAAGCTTTTTTTTGTTCCTAAATCTTTAATTTTAAGTGTTTTACAACAAGAAAAAGTAGTATTTCACATAAAGGCTTAAATTATTCATTACCAGGTACTTCTTTCTATCTCATAATCTGGCATAATATTGTGAACAATGAAAGGCTGTTGAATTGAATTTTATTAAAAATAGCAAGTCTGGAGAACCTGGGAAATGTATTATTCTTTTTCTCGGAGATTTGTCATTTTCTGTGCTTTTCCTTAGAGATGGTATCTACCTAAACTCTAATTGTTCCATCTACTTAATGGAATATTTGAATAAACTCCTGTCTTTACCTAGGAAAATTTAACATTCATGTTTATAAGTTAAAATACCCTCTGCATTCATGTGGGTTTCTCTCTTCACTTCAGGCTATAAAAACTAGTGAACTGACTAACTTACTAACTAGGTAAAAGAGAACATCCAGAAACTTCTGGTCACATTCCATGCCCCAACACTTAAGTGTAAACATTTTATGATCTCTCCACCTGTTTTAAAATTGCTAGTGCCTGTGGTATGGAGTTGAATATTGGTGTTTCATATGATGAAATCCTAGCCTCCCCAAATAGGATGAATATTAGAAGATGGGGCATTCGGGAGGCCAGTACGTCACAAGGACCCTCATGATGGTTATCAGTGATTCATCAAAGTGACTCCAGTGAGCTCACTGACACTGTCTGCCATGTGCAGAGACAACAAGCATTTGACAAGCAGGAAGGGGTTCTTACAAGAACTGAGCTTGGCTTTCCAGTGATCTACAAGTAAACTACACTGTTGTGTGGAAAAATGGACTGCCAATCTGTAGTCATTACTAATTTCTATGGCATAAGTACTCTCATCAAAGCCATTCCAAGGGTCCAGTTTAAAATTCACTGAAGCAGAGTTGCAAAAGGGGTGCAGAAATAAGTCTTGCTAGAATCCTAGGCTCCAGACTGTCACTTTACTAATCCTTCAGTTTTCTCTCTCTAAAAAGTGCCTGTTTATGGTCTTTCTCCTGTATCTTCTTGTCTGGTACTATAGTGTGATGACAGGAATCTGCTCCTTCAGAATCTCGTTCAGCAGCCTTGTGCTTCTCTCAGCTCCTACATCAATGCAGCAGTCTACCGTAAGAGCTTAACTGAGTTGATGCAAGTCTGAAAGAGGTTCTGCTTGCTGTTGTGCTCTCAGGTGCTACTGATCCTCACTGGTATCCACTCTATGGACTGCTTTTTAAATGGTTATTGGAAACTTCAATTATCCTCTGCAGCCCACAGTCCTGTCCTACCATCATTACAAGTGCTGAAAACCTTCCCACCAAGCAGAGACCTCTGTGGGAGGGAATCAGCTGGTCTTATGATCTAACCTCCTCAAACTGTTTCTTCACCAATCTTCATTTTCCCCATAGCCTTCAACTGTACAGTGTGGTTTTCATCCTGTTTGAAGGCAGTTCTGTTATGATGGTTCTCTCATGCTTGCAGCTTTCTCAAGACTCTTTCATCTGTAGATTTCTTGCTATAACCATAACTGCTCCCTCCAGATTGGGTTCCTCCTTTGGCTCTTAAATATTCCAATTTCAAAAACCCTCTTGCAAGCTGACATCTTCTTTTGCTGCTGTCATATTATTTTTGCATTTTAGATTCTAGAAAGATTCATCTAGACAGAGCAGATTTTTCTCTTTTGATTCACTTGACTTCCTCCTATTCTGCATGTTGATTTGCTTCTCAGGTTTAATCACAGCCCTAAACTACCCACTCATCTGTCCCCCGTGTGCTCTTGTATTGATTACTCTTACTTGGCTGCCAATGATGTCCAGAGTTCAACATTTATAGTACCCCTCTAACCTGTACCTGTCTGTTAAATATATTTTTTCATTCTCTCCTTGAAATACTCAACTTCTATGATATTTACAGAAAATTATTTCTATGTGCTTGTCCTCATTCTTCCTTTTGTGGTCCTACTGGTTATCCATGTATTCATTTTCTGAAACAGTGGTCATAGAGTAAATACCCAAGTATTCACTCTAACATGTTTTGAGACAATGTACTTACGTTTTTAACTGTCCATTTAAAAAATACTTATTGTTATTTGTGCATGTTTAGAGTTCATAACTCTTGTATTCTTTGTGGGGAGTTGATACATGTATGTGACACAGCTTAGCTATTCTTTTCAACCCCTTCCCTTCACTTTTCATCTCATGGTCTCCTTCATTTTTACAAAAAATCTACCTCCCTATTTCTCATTAGCTATCTTTTAGTTTGCTCTTTGTTTATAAACTTGGTTTCTAATATGAGAAAAAACATGCAGTATTTAAGCTCTTGTGTATGATTCATTTCACTTAACATTATAGTCTCAAGGTTCATACCTTTTCCTATAAATGAGTCAAATTTATTTTGCTTTATGGAAGCACTGTACTCCGTTGTGTCTAAACGCCACATTTTCTTTATCCATTCATCTGTCCATGGACAGGAAGGCCATTTCCAGCATTTAGCTACTGTGAGTTGTGCTGCTAAAAATATGGGTATGCAAGTATCATTATAATATCATGTCTATAACTCTTTGGTGAAGATTAATAGGATGAAAATAGAGGACTAGTATCTAAACAACTCAAAAAAATTGGATATCCCAAAATAAAAGGCCCAATCAAAAATTGGCAACTGAAGTGAATGGACACTGCTCAGCCGAACTACAAATCACTAACAAACACATGAAATGTGTTCAGTATGTCTGGTCTTTAGAGAAATGCAAAGTTAAACAATACTGAGATTCCAGTTTACTCCAGAAAGAATGACCCTTGTCAAAGAATGAAATAATAACAAATGCTGGAGAGGTTGAGAAGAGGAAGGAACTTGTCTATTCAGTGGCAGGAGTGTAAGTTAGTAGAATTTCTATGGAAATCAGTTTGGAGATTCTGCAAATAACTGTCCATTTTTTAATGAGAATGAACCCACAGTATGTATATCTTTGCCACCCATCTTTAGACTTTTTTATCTGAATAATACTTCATAAGAATCTCATGAGGTTTCTTTTCTTTTTTTTTTTTCCGGTACCAGGAATTGAACCTATGACCTTGTGCTTGCCAGGCAGGTGCTGTGCCACTGAGCTAAATTCCCAGCCCCAAAAGACATGGCCTAGTGGCCAAGTCAGTGGAATCTGCAGGGCGTGACTCATGAGGTTTCTTTTCTTTTCTTTTTTTTTCCAAAGAATCTCCAAAGAATAAAATCTGACTCATTTTTCTCCTCACACTTCTTTGCCTTTCTCATACAATGGAACTATCATCTCCCCAGGCGAGAAGCATAGAAGTGTCCTTGAGTTTTCCTCTTCACGTAGTTTCTTCACAGCTTATCCATCACCAAGTCCTAAGGGGAATGCACAGACTTCCCATAATTTAAACCAATATCATTTTCAATAGAAGATGGAGGATTACAAAACATTTTCTCTTGTCTCTTGGTCCCCTCCACCCCAGCACTTGTCTCCACATGGATGCTGGTGTTCTTCTGAACTCTGCCTGGCCTCCACAGTAAAGTTAAAGCTTCTGTCCTGTCGAAAATCACTCTGACCTGATCTCTGCTTTCTTTTTTCCTGAAACTTCTTGTCCTCAATGCAATGTGTCAGAAACCCTGGACTTCATACCAACCCTGATTCTTAGCATGCTTATTCTCACCTACTACATAAACTTTCCCTCTCTCTAAAGTCCCTTACCCTTTATTAATTTGTTCACTTCCTTAATATCAAAGCCCAAACAGAAAGTTTTTTCCAGAAAGCCTGGCTGAATATCCCCATTCGTTTTGGGCATATTGGGGTCCTGTACTGAGAGGATGCCTCTGTTATGCACTCATTTTGCTAGTTCCAAATGCTTTGTTTAGCTATCTGCTTTATAGAATGAGCTCTTTCATAGCAAAGGGGATGTTGTAGTACTAATAAAGCCTGTCTGAGACAGAGCTAGGCACACATTTTCCATGCTTTAAATGTCCATTACATTTGACATCTAACAAGTTAAATATAATAATATAAGCCCTCCTAACAGAGAATACTTAATGAATGTTGCACAGTAAGTAAGTTTTGGATGAATGAAGGCATTATTCCTGTGTCTTCTAATACATCAAAAAGAAAAGAAGGAAAGGAAGGAAGGAAGGAAGAAATGAAGGTAGAAAAAGAAAGAAGGAAGAAGGAAGGAAAGAAAGAGAGAAAGAAAGAAAGAAAGAGAAAGAAAGAAAGAGAGAGAGAGAGAGAAAGAAAGAAAGAAAGAAAGAAAGAAAGAAAGAAAGAAAAGAAAGAAAGAAAGAAAGAAAGAGAGAAAGGATGGAAGAGGAGAAATCAAGGAAGGGCAAGCAATGAGCTGCCTCATTGATTTTCTCCTTAAATTGGAAAATATGCAGAGTGTGACTCAAGGTGAGGTTGCAGTAATGCGAAGACGATGGAGGAGGAGGAAGGAAAAGAGGAGGCGGAGAAGGAAGAACAGGAGGGAAGAAAATACTGAGGACTGACTTTGGCACCATTTTTTCCAAGGTTGGTCTTAGACTCGACCCTGTGGGTGTCTCATATGCTAAACAATGAAGCAATGCTACTGATGATCCTGAGCAGACCCACGAATTGATGCTGCTTCTCTCATCAGCCAGCAGAGGATGCGATAGAGCAAACGCATTGGTTGGCAACTTGACAGTACTTTAAGAAACCTTGCTTCCTTTCCCACACATCTTCTGTCTCTCCAAGCTGTGGATATCCGTGGGGGGAATTTCTGGTTTTGATTGTGCTATTTATTAACCTACTATCATTTATACACTGCAGACCATGACAGTGTTGCTGCTCTGTGTTGGAATGGGAAACAGGATAGATTTTCACTGGCTATGGACAGATGGATTGTTTGTAAGCTCATTATACAGTCCAGGATGACTGTAATGCACAATAATTTATTGCAAACCCTTTTTGCCTTAGTTTTACAGGGCAATGGAAATATGCAGGTATTCAAGCCCACTTTCAGTGCCTCTGCTATCCACTGAATCTGCCATTGCTAGTGCATAAGTCAATGAGCCTCTTAAATCACCTTATGCTTTCACTGTCATTTCCAGTCTGCAGCGCTGCAAACAACTCAGTTGTCAGAGGAGACAGATCTGGGTATAATATCACTTCCAAGTGATTTATTCCGTAAAGTACTGAAAATGCACGTTGAGCTCCTGAGCTTATTATTCACGTAGTAAGCAATGAAGGAAAGAGAACTCTTTTAATTTGTTCACAGTGTGAGGAGTGTCAAGAGCAAAACATATTGCATTTAACATCTTTTACATTATCTGTGGACTAGCAGGGTCATTGGGGAGAAAAAGGCACTTGGATTAAATGACTAGAAATAACCTTACTGTGAAGACGTAGTACTGAAACGGGAAGGCTCAAATTCAGATGAATCTAATCGCTCTCCATTTGCTTTATTTCCCCTAATGCTTTGGTTGTGTTCTGCTTTATTCATGTGGCACTATCTCACGCTGCCCAACTGCAGCTGGAAGCACTTTTGTAAGGTGCTTCATACACAAAACTAGAGTCATCCAAGAAAAATGAACAAAGGTCTCCTGCCAGCATTTTTTCGAGAGGCCCTGTTGGCATTTGGGGTAAGAGCACTCTTATCTGAGAGGGCCTGGGTCACACTTCTGGGCAGTTAGGGTTCCACTTTTCCTCCTATTAAATACTGGGAGCTTGTGACAGTGATCATGCGAATCAACTGCACAGATTTCACAACACTCCTTTGAGTGGGTGAGATAACCAGCATCAATAAATACAAATTAGAAAGGACCCATCCACTGTGGTTTTATCCCAGAAGGTTGTTCTGTTGGGATTTTTAAAAATACCATTGATGAACATGGGAGTAATAGACCCAGAGATGCAAGGATTTGAAGTAACATATGATAATATGTGAGATATCACATAGTGGGTATTTTGTAAGTGACAATTAACATCCTTGTAAGAAAGTGTGCAAGATATAATGATGAATGAAGATACCCTCTTTTCTTAAAACACAGTTGAGGGGTAGAGTGCTGATGTGGTGTTCATCTTTCTTTGACATCAGGTATATTATTTTTACTGAGATTTTGAGGTAAGAGAAGATAAATAGATGAGTCCATTGAATCTCTGGGAATTTTAAAAATTGAGGCTTATTTTTTACTTCTTTCACATCAGTGAATATGTAATAGCACAGCACCTTTTAAAGTAAAGTAAAATAAGGCCATTATTTGAGACATGCAGCTTGGATTTCCTTCTACTATCATCGTTAGAGGTCGAAAAAGAAAGTAAGAAACATGACAATATAATCTCAGCTTCTATGTAATATACTGGAATTAGGAAGCCCCACTTCAGGCTAAATTGGAATATTTCAAATTTTCCAAACCATGAAATAGGGCCGGGGATATAGCTCCACAGCGCAAGTGCCTGCCTGGCAAGTGCAGTGTCCTGAGTTCGATTCCCAGTACCAAGAAGAAAAAAAAGAAAAAGAAAATCATGACTTGCTGGATCTCAGAGAAATCTGATTTGATGGTGCAGCTGTCAGCCAGTTACACTCAGTCTCTTTTCCGACTGAAACACTGATGTGACAGTCGTTGTTTATCCAAATCTGACTGTCTTAACATTAAAGAGATTCAGAAAAGCTAACCACATGAAATGTGATTTCAGGGCCCATTTTTGTTTGCAAATCAAGGGCCCACTGGCAAAATCTGGAACTCTGAAATCTAACAGCACTAGTTTTAAATCCCTGTAACCACCAAGTAATTTTCTGAAAGCAAGGATTATAGTCTTCGCTAAAGAGTTTTGGTATATAACAAAGGTGCCTGGGGCATTCTCAGGTTTTTCTTAACATGGAATTCCAGGGAGGAGCTAGGAAGCCCGACAGTAAAGATGAAAATTTATTGCAGTAATTAAGTGCTTCTTGTCTGTGACTGTACCTCTCATTCCTATACCAGTCACAATACAAGCAACAGCACCATGACCCCAGACATTGTCTGAAACTCTTCAGATAAACCCAATTTTTCCTTCCACAATACAAGCCCCAAAGTATATCACTTTGTTTTATATCGGATTCTTAAAACTTTTCTGAGTGTGTTTCTAAATTTTCTCAGGAAGGAATAAAAGAAGTTGAATACTTAGTTTTGAAATGTGGTAATAGTGAAAAACGAAATTGTACAAAAATAAAGTCTAATTGAAAAATATAAATTGGTAGCTCCAAAATAAAGAATAACATGAAATTGTCTTTTTATAGTGGCAATGAAAAAGGAAAACAGTAGACTAAAAATGGCAGACATTTCTCATACTTTGACATATTTTTCTAGGGAGTCAGTCCCACCTGTTCTACCCAATATGTGTTGAATAAAACACAATAAAAACAACAATAAATCTGTATCTAAATCTATCTTCTACGTCTTTCTATGTTATCATCTTATTTCAAAGTATTATATTTAATATAATCTTGTGTAACTCCTATTTTGTACCATCTCATGTAATTTTAAACATATGTCTAATATCACTCTGTATATTCATATCCATTTATTTTATCTTTACACTCATATGCATATCTGGATTTAGAATTATAATTTTTAGTAGAAGTTGACTCATGCATATTCAGATATTCATTATATTATTCTTCACTTGTCTTAAAGTTTTAAATGTTTTATAATAAATTAAAATAATGGAAAAATAGCAAAAGCATATTGAAGGTAACTTTTGTTAAAACCTAATCAAGCAGCATATTAAAATTGAAAGACAAAATCTATTCTTGAGCTCAAAAGAAAGAAAGAAAAAATTTTCCAGATACCAAAGTAGGAGTTCTTCAAGAGAATTTAAAAAGTTGATGATATCTTGAAATCCCAATGGGGTTTTAAGAGGGGACAACTTGGTAAAGGGCAACGTAGTTTAATGCCTCTGAGAGTAGGAGACATGTCCAAGGGACAGATGAAATTGATGGAGCAGAGACTGAACTCGAAAGCAGGTCTGCCTATATATCCAAAACGCACTGGCAAAACTCAGTCCTCATGTAGAGACACTGAGAGGAAGCTACAGCCTTCTGAAGCTTTGAACGTTTAGCCAGTGGTGGTGAGCTGACGGGACACGTGTTATTGTATTTTCTTTGTAAGGCAAAAATTGTTAACATACAGCTATTTTTTCTAAACTAAAGCCTCGGTCTTCAGGTTTAATTGCAGTGTTGGCACTTTGCAGTAAATAAGTGGGTTTTGCGTTGTAGTTTGGCATTGGCTCTCTAAAAGATTCACTGTCACGGGTCCGTCTGATGTGTGGGGTGGACCTGGATTTACACTGCTTGTGCATTATGAACTGAAGAGTATAAGATACATCTTTCAGGACTACTGAAGCCTGAAGGCTCTCAAGAAAATATACGGTTAGGACTAATACATTTATGTGAAAAGCACACAGTACTCTACAGGGGAGATTGTCTGGGTTACTCTAGAAGCAAACTGTAAGACTGACATTCTAGGACAGAATATTTGTCTCTGGGAAGCAGTTTGAGAAGTATCAGCAAGGGTGTGCTTCATAGAGGTAAAACAATCCAGGAAAACAATAAAAGCTGTGTAGTTAATTAATCACTACCATGGGCAACTAGCATACAATCTCACTGAGAAACTCTGAGAAACTGTACTTCAGAGTTATCCCAAGTGAAGGACTAGAAAACATTATATTAATTTTTCAGTTACTTGAACATTATACCAGTAACCTTGTTGTCTCCTAAAGAGCCAAAGGCAACATTGAAAAAATAGTTTTTGTATTGTACCTGGTAAAGGCTAATACAAAATCCTTTCTACACTTACCATATGTAAAAAACCATGTATTTTATTCCAAATGGGCAAGCCAGATGCAGTATGGCCAGTTTATAGGAATTCCTTTTAGCCATGCACACAAATAGGGGACTGTTTATTTGCTTTGAAGTGTTTCTTCTACAAAAAGGCACAGAGACTGGTAGATGTGCACATAATTCACACTCATCAGCCCAGGACTGTCAACACCATTCAGCCTTCATGATTGGTTCTTTTTGCCTGTTGGTTTAGTCCTGCAGCCCAATAACCCCATTTCTGATTGTTGCTTGGAAGAAGAGGTATTGTAATATCAACTAGATCAATGTTGTGATGAATCGTGGTCCATTGACTAATTGTGGGGGCAACTAAGGCACTGCTTCAGGTCCTGACATCAGAAAGATGTGAAGACAAGGAAGAAACCACCTATGATTCTGAAAATCTCTTAAGTGATAAGCCTAAGACTCTTCTCCTAACCTCAAACTGAGAGCTATGAAGTTTGATTTATAGTTATTATCATTTCCCACCAGCAAAACCACATCATTCGTTTTCCATTTTGTCTAGTGGTAAGAAGCTTGAAACTGTTAACTTGACATGCCTATGTTTGCATAGGTTACATTATCTTCTCATTTTAGTTTATGAAACATAATTTTTGTCTAGCATGTAATACAAGAGAAGCTTTTAACATCAGTCTAATAATCTGTATTATACCCAGTATCTTTGAACACTGGGAAAGATTCATCAGTGTCTGATGTTTTTGTCAAAGCATGTGTCAGAGAAGAAAGATGCAGTAATTGGTGAGGGAAAGCAGTAAAGCATGATGTCTGTTGGCTTTGATTTGCGCTCAGGGTACATACTCCTGGAGGAAAGTATGTCAGGATTTCCACAGTCTGTACCCAAGTTCTTTCAACTTCTTGGCTTCTCTCACTCCTGCCTTTCCTTCTCCTATATTCCTCATGGGAAGCAGTAAATTCTTTGCAGTTGTATGACTTTTATATCTCTCCATATTTGCCCATGCTGATCCCTCTGTCTCAAATTCCCTTCCCATCAGTTTCCATGTGGAAGACTCATTAGCCCTCAGAGTCAAATCTAAGCATCATTTTTTCTGACAAATTGGACATCTTCTCTCTTTGATTATTAATTCTGTTCCTGGACTCTGTAAACATTCCTATGACCTCTCTGGGACAGCACTTTTTTTTTTTTTTTTTTTTTTTTTTTCAAAAACACAGTCGGATTGTCTCTTCTGTTAAATTGTGATCTCCTCAAAAGACGAAGTCGTGCCCTATCTTACTATTTCCTAGCAATAAGCACAATATATTCCCTACAAGTCAACATTCTATGCATAGTAAAAGGTTTACAGGTGATACAAGGAACCCAAAGGATGTGCAAAAAACCCAGTCAAACCCACATCAAGGAGCAACAGAAGAGGAATAGAATAAAGTATTTATTACATTTTTACCTTGTAACTGGCATTGCATTAAGTGCTTCACATATGAAGCAAAATAATATCTTAAAATATTGATCTTTGTATTTTCCTTTTCAGGATTTCTTGTTCTTGATGCCTATCATAGTTGAATCAGTGGCATCCGCCCACTTTGCCTGAGGAGAATTAGAGTCATTCCCCCCCAAAAAAGGAATGTGTGAAGGAGAAACCATATTTGGTTGGAAAATATTCAAAGTGGGCTCTTAGGAATAAGGAATAACACCCTGAACTCCCAAGTTTTTCATTTAAAATAAATGATGACAGCTTTTTAAGGGAAGAAACAGTTTGGGGGATAGCCTCAAAGCATGCTGAGCATTGAGTGTGTGCCATAAGAGATTATAAAAGTATAGAATGTCGCCTTGCTTAGATCACTGTCAAAAAGACAAAGTGGGAGTTAAGTGGCCCAGAGAAGGAGGTAGTGAGGCAGCCAGAAGTGAGGATGGCTTTGGGCAGAAGTGAATGAGCCAGAACCTGAGTGTCACACAGAGGGAAGTTCAAGTCAGTTTTCGGCAACCTAAGGGGCTCCCTACCACCCTTGACAGGGACGGGGTCATTGTGGCTGCAGATGGAGCATCCCATTAGGCAACGGGTGAGCTCTTCCTTTGTCCGTGTTCATGTTCACCATCCTTTTTGTGACCTCGTGAAGACCTTCAATCAACATTCTTACAGATTCCCCAGCAGAAATTGTTTCCACTTGTGAACTAACCTTTTCCAATCTTCCAACTCAAACTGTTTGGTTGAAGACAAGCCAGTATTGAAGGTCTATATTACAGCACCCAAACCAACAAAGGGGTCTTCAAAATTCAGAAGAGCAGTGGTAATATGATGGGGGAAGTCCTCAGTGCATTTTCTGGGGGGTAATTAGGCAGTGGTGAAATTACCATCCTTTACATATGAAGAATTTACTTCATCTGCATGACACAGCAATTACCCGCTGACTTTTACATGTAAGGACATTGAGGCCTGAAGAGTTTAAATAATTTGGCCAAGATCACCTCACTTGAAGTGTCAGAGTACAGTGTCAGCCTAAGCAGACATGAGCCACAGTGCTCTATTGCTCTTTGTTAGACAGAGACAGAGGAGAAAAGCTGTGAGTGATATTTGTGATGTTTATAATTCATGCCATCAACGTGCATTGCCAGGTAGAATCATGTTTGTGTTTTCCACACTGAACACCTATACAATACAATAAGTACACTTATACAATAATAAACACACGTACAGTAATAAACATATAATAATAAAGCCAGTCTATAACCATCCCTCACCTCTTCTCTCCCTCCTCCCTTTCCCCTTTCCTCATGTCTTCCTTCCTCCTCTCTCTTCCCAGTTTCTAGGGTCACAGTTCACTGGCGAGCCAAGGAGAATGTTGTATTTAGAGCAACACTAATGATTCTGGCCACTAACTGAGACTCTGATGTTCTCGGCTTTTCTCCCGGCTCTCACAACATGTGATTTTAAACATGATTGAGTTCCTGTTTATCCAACTGTAAAGTACAGGTAATGTATTCCTACCTCATGAGGAACTGAGAAAGAATACTGCTACGCACAGTGCTTTATGACCCACAGACAAAAGGTTTAATCGGTAACAACATCATTATTTTGCAAGTGTTTTCACCCTTACCTTCCCCCCTTTTTTTTCCTCTTGTCATCAGTTCTGTCCTGGAGGTGAAGGCGAAAGATGGTTCCCTCCCTGGAGTGAACAGAATTTTGAAGAGCTTTGAATTCTTGTGTAAAGTGCTGAAAAGTACAGCTTTCTCCAGTTCAAGGAGAGCACGTGTTTTAACAAAATTTTGGTGTCTGACTTGAATAGAAGTTTAAAAGTCTTAATAATTACATTTGAGAACGTAGAAAATTTTTGAGAATGTAGAAGTTATTTTTTTTCAATTAGCCATAGTTATAGGAGACACGATCTCATATGCTAATCCTAACCAACAAAGCTACTGATCCTTAAGAAACCCTAGATTAGGCCTCTTAATCTGTCAAAATCAAAATTGCATATTGAGCAAGTAAATGTATCCATTGATTTTTAGATGTACTTGAGCTTTTCCCCTGATTTAAATAATAAACTAGAAAAAAAAAAAAAGAATAAAGGAACTAGCCAGGCACATGAGCCAAACATAGTACTTTTCTAGAGGGAAAATGAATGGAGGGTGGCTTTGCCAATGCTCTGACTTCTGTCATTTTCATGTTCAGTGACAAGTGCCATATGAATGATTTCACTCCACTGATTCTGGAGAGCACCACGGCGAGCAGATTGTCAGACTGTGATTCCACTGGCATGGCACCGAAACTCACCAGAGTGTCGGCAATTACTGTGAGGAACAGGGCACTTGTTTTTTCCCCAAATTTATTCACTTTCCAAAATGTCATTTCCACAACTTTATGGCCAGTAAATGTGGACATTAATGTGTATAATTGTTTTATATTGTATCTTGTTCCAAGAAGACTTTCGATTAAGGATACTTATTTTGAAATCTATTTTTGGGTAGTGATTAAAAAAAAAACATTGCAGGAGAATTTCCCGTTAATAAGAAAAACGTAAAATAAATATGACTACCAAACTATTCTCCAAACTATCTCTCCAAGTTACTTCATCATCATTACATCAGTGTCAGGACACTTGGTGACAGAGACTTGAAGCCTGTTAGTTATTATCAGGGCTTTCTCCTGTCACTCATAAATATCAACTTTTGTATACCAGCAATTCTGCATTTTTACCATTAGTCAAATCCATGCTCTCCTTTCCATACCCACCCCCTCGCGTGAACACTGCCACCATCTAGCCTCTTATTTTGTCCCCATATCCTATTATTTCTCCTAGGCTAACCTTTCTAAAACTTTCTCTCATCCACAATAGTCAATAGTTTCAAATATTCAACTAATGACCAATGTTAGTGGAGAGCTAAAATCTCTCCTCAATACAGCATCAACAAACTTCTATCTTGACCTTTTGCTTATAAATTTAAAATTGCCAGAAAATTGAAATTTACTTGATTCCTACGTACAGCTCCGTGTTTTGTAGTCATTCGCCATTCAGTTCCTTTCCTACTCTTGAAATGTCATGTTGCTCATCCTTTTATGTACAGACCTGACACTTGGTACTAAGAGCCCAAGCACATGGCATCTCCACTTAATGATGTGAACATCTTCTGTGTTCCAGGATCTGTTTCAAATCAGCTGACATGATACTGTAATTATCCCTCCAGTTTAAGATGACCTCTTTCCTCTTTGAATTTCCATGTGACATTTCTAGGCCTTGCAAAGCTGTGGATACAGAGACTACAGTGTCCTTAATGGCATCTACTGAAAGAGTCTGACTTTCTCATCTTCACAAACCCCGAGGAATCTCCAGGATATAGTAAATGCTCTGTAAAGAGCTTTGAATTAGAAGGATGAGGAAAAGAAAGAAGGGCAGAAAGATGGGAAATATTTCTGTGAGATATGGCAAACCTAAAGCAGGTATCTGAAGCCATGAGTTACAAAAAATAAATGTGGGTGATTTTATGTATTTTATTAGGAAACATCAATATGGTACCAGTACTGTTGATTTTTAAAAAAAATATATCTACTGGAAGTGGAGCAATTGTATTTTGTTTATCTAAAGTTGGAATTAACATGGCTATGTATAAATAACTATATCTCAATGTACATAAAAATAGAAATAAAGCTTGTATTCATAAAACTTCTATGCATATTGATGTATCAGTAGGTAGAAGTAGCTTCATATTCAGGTTTTATCTGTTAAATTTTTTACATAAGCATATTTAAATTTAAGTGAAATGCGGAATCACTGATTGCTGCTTTGTGACTTTTATAAGACTCACTGTCTACTGAAAACAGAAGACTTTCTTCAGATGATGTAAACTTCATTCTTACAACCACTATGGTACTATCTTACTCAGAGCACAGTCCTTATCATGAAGGATTGGCCATATTTGGCCTCTAATATCGCTAATTAGAAATTTATGTCTTGGGTCCCACTCTTGACATGACTGTGTGGTGGAGCCCAAATATCTATATTTTTTAATATTTTTCAGGTTATTCTGATGCATGCTACAATTGGAAAGCTAGTTCTAGAGAGTTAAAATTTAGAAGCCCACAGCATGAATGAAATACAACATTTAAGTTAGGGAAACAAGTGACTATAAACTAGAGATTATGAGTTGCTGAAAGGCAGTGTTATTTTATGCAGATTCAGTTACAATGCTTGCATTGTTTATGATTTAGACTCAAAGCCAATTGGTAGAAAAGATAGAACCTGTATAAAGCAGTGCTTTGAAAGGGCTAGTGTATTTATTATCCATCTGAAGAAGACTGAGAATTCTGCATTTCTCTTTGGTACCCTATTGCTTCTCTATACATATGCCTATAGAACAAGTCAAGTTAAAAGTGTAACACCTTCAACTACTCATAAATGGCATAAATCACAAAAAGATAATTTAAAAAGAACTTTTGGACCAAAGCCAAATCATTTTCCTACCCTCCACTGTAGTCTAGCTACTGCGAAGACATTTTGTCCTTCTGTGCCTTCATACTGATTTTCTTTTGTCAGCCCTCATTTTGACATTTGTAGAAAATCTACTGTCAGGAATATTTTAGAATTTCTGTATCTTGGAAGATAGTTGCATGTTCAGTAGCAAAATGTCCTTTATGCAGAAACATCTCTGTGTGTGACAGCAGATGATACTGTTACCCTTGAGAGATGTTTGGTTAGGTGGAAAAAAAATTAGTGCTTTTTATCTTAAATTTTGCTTATATTCATGCTAATACATTGCTCATAGACATGAGTCACTGCAGAAAGAAAGGATTTTCCTACCATTAACATGTTCAGTACTAAATTCTAGCACAGCATAGAGGAGGGCAACAAAAGGAATATGCCCATGAATATAATGAAATAAAATCGAAACAAGAAGAACACCAAAGTGATAAAATGATGACGAGTATTTATTAATCTACATTATTTTATAAAATGTGTGTGTTGGTTTGCGGTTTAGTTTTGCAAAGGGGAACAGTATAATACAGGACACACATTTTATAAGATTATTTATAATAATCACCCAAAGAATGATATACAAAAGTGTGCAGGAAATCTGTCCACACACTATAGACCAGGAATCTAGTTGAGGGCCTGGATCCTACAGATGTCTTGCGTGAGTCCAGCCAAAGACCCAGAGCTCATAATATAAGAAGTACGTAGAAGTAGTTTCATATTCAGCTTTTACCTATCAAATTCTTTATATAAAGTATATTTAAATTTAAATGAAATGGGTAATCACCAACTGCTGCTTGTGAATTTTATAAGACTCACTGTCTACTGAAAGCTGAAGATTTTCTTCAGAAGATGTAAACTTCATTCTTCCAACCACTGTAGTACTTTCCTACTCAGAGCCCCACTCTTGACTGTGTGGTGGAGCCCATATATCTACATTTTTTAATACTCGAGTCCACCTGGAGGCCCAGAGCCCATAACAATACCTCATGCAGGCCTATTTCATGGATTTGTACTTCGAAGGCCCAAAGGTCAGTGGTGGAATCTAGGAAGTCTGTGCCAGCAGGATGAAGGATCTGTGCTCGCAGGCTGAGGGATCTGCACCAGAGCCAGGAATCAATGCTCTGAAGAACCAGAGCTCCCCCAAAGGGTACCACAGCCATCCTCAGCAACAGTGAGGTCCTGAGCTCCTCTGATGATCAAGATGGAGTTCCCATCAAGGAAGCCAATGCACTAAACTTCTCTAGGAGACCGTCAGTGCACCATTTTCCCCTCAGGAGCCATGAAGAGATGCTCAAAGTGAGGACCAGAGCTCCCCCAAAGTGAACCGAAGCTATTCTCAGTACCAGCAAGGTCCCGAGCTCCTCATAGGATGAAAACAGCCAAGTTCATCAGGAAAGGCAGCATGACAAGTTCCTCCAACAGAACCAATACCTCTTTATGGCTTCCACCAGCTCCTAACAGCCTGCCTCTTCTTCTCCAGGTCTGCCTCTTATGCTGCTGGCAACAGTCCCCAGATAGGCCTCCCACACCCAGCATCATGCTTACTCAGTTCAGCTGGGGGTTATAAGTTGCCCACCACTTGTCAATCCACTACAACATACATTCATATTACTGCATACATGTTTAAAAGTAAAATAATGCCAGAATTTGTCTCATTTACTACTCTTCCTCTTTCCTTTCTGCATTTCCTTCCATCCTTGTATGTTCGCACATGTAACCACTTAGAAAGACATCAGTATGGACTGAAAGCAATCTTGACATAAGTAAAGAGAAATACTAATAAGCTAGGTAAGCTTTTTACCTGCCTAGATTTTGGATTTTCTCCTGTAGATTAGAAAAACCCATGTGTTATTACCTTTTGATCCAAAGAAAATTCTGAGTTTTCTTAGAGTTGGCCATGTGAATATGATTAGAAAAGATAATTAATATATTTTTACCTCTACAAATATTTGCTTGAGTTCAACTTTTGTCTGTAATTCACACATTAACTTTCTGTTGGTTGCTTCAAATTTTACTTCTCTATTTCTGATCACTGCGAGTTCTAATCACAGCATCAGCTGGGGAGCACAGAGCATGAGGAGCTAGTGGCTCAGCATCTTGCATACAGTAATTCCCAGAGGAACAGGATAAGGAGCAAATTTTTGTAATGCTTAGGAAACCAACAAAGCCTTCGCTAACAGTGCATTATATTCCTTTATGTAATAAATCAGGAACGGTGCAGTTAGTTGAATAATATCCATTTACCTACTGAAATTTTTATATTCTTTCAATGACTGTGCATAATAGAAAAAGGTTTTTGAATTCTATACATGGAAAATTAACTTGTAATTCTAAGAGAGATAATGGTAGTTCAAACATTTGGATTTTTCCAGAAAATTGTGACAACTTCATCCTCAATTGCTGTATAAATACTGTGGTTTTAGTTACTTTTGTCATTACTGAGGCAAAATACCAAGTAGTCAAAGTTAAAGGAGGAAAAAGCTTATTCAGCTCAGAGTTTGTAGAGATTTTAGTTCATAGTTGGCTGGCTCCAAGGCAGGGTGCCATGGGAGAGGGGCATGGGGGGGAGCAGAAACAGTTCATGATAAGCCAAAAGTAGAAGGCAGCAAGGCAGCAAGCAGCAAGCTACAAGCAACCATACTAGCCCTCCTTCTGTCCCTTATATTTTATCCAGGCTACACGCCCTAGGGTGGGTAGCACTCATACCCAGGGTGAGGTATTAGGGACTGTGAATTACAAATTTAATCTAAGGGACGTCCATTCTTGTCCTTGTCTTGTACTTTGGATCAGATTGGGACAAATGAACTCCCCAGTCTTTTCTGCTCACAGCTGGAAGCCATTGGGCTAATGACTGCTGTGGCCCTCACAGGGCAAGATAAGACCTGCTGGAGAGGATAAGGAATCTGGGGAATCTACAGTTTCCTCACCCTGCCCCCATCTTGTCCTTGCAAGAATGCTTTGTTCTCCTTACTAGCCCACTGTAGTTGCCATTACTGTTCCCGGAAACACTCACTACCCTTCACTGATTGTCGCTGACTAGATGTAGTACATGAATACCAAAGTTCTGGGTGCCTCATGGCCTTTTATTCCCCACAAACAACTGGTCCTCCCAGATCCCTGCTGCACCAATATTTTGCCTCTTGCTTTTTCTTCCCGCCATGCAGCATAAAACTTGGCAGAAGATTAGGGTCTTACTGCAGGGGTCCCTGATAAATGGTGCCATGGGAAGGGTCTCTTAACAGTGAGCACCCTTAATCCCACTCAGAACTGTGTCAAACCAATCAGTGGACTAATTTAGTAATCTCACACCCTTAATCCCAGCATCACACACTCTAGGTCCAGCCACCTCTGAAACCCCCACCTATGACCACATGAGGTTGGGATGGAGGGTATTTAGATATAAACAATAATACTATATGACCAATTCTAAAGACACGTAAGTGACTTCGCTTTTTCACTGCTTTTTATACTAGTTTTTTTAAGGTGTTTTTGCCAATAGTAATAGAACATTGGATCAGATTCGATTTTCCTCCAGGAAAACAGGGGTTTATCTTTAATTCAGACATTAACTATGGAGCTGAAATCAGTATTCTTTGAATTCAGGTTTTAATTATTAGGTGAGAATGTGTATGGCATTTAGGCCAGATAGATAAATGTAGCCTTTACTAAAACTGACCAGAAAGATGCTTGGTAGTGACAGGCTAAGCATAGGAATCCTTTAAAGATTATGCAAACTAACTTTCAAATGAACAATTTCTCTTTCATTCCAATTCAAGAGACCAACACAATAGAGCACAAGCATGAACACAAAAAAATCTCATTACTTAGGAAAATTATGAAATTTTGATAAAATTTCCATAGGGTTATATTGATATAAGAGGTTAAAATTATATACAACTGGTCAAAGAATCATTTGATAATTTTAATTGCTTCCTTTTGAATATATTTAGTGTAAATTTTTCCAAAATCAAGGAATTAAAAAGGGATGTTAATCTGAGAGTTGAAGAGGCACTTTTGAACCTTTTCTGAATTTCTCCGTTTCTATTAGAAGGGTATAATTAAGTGTTCATGACAGAGGTGGATATAGTTAAAGAAAAGTGTGACTGAGAAATTTGAGTGTTCTACTTCTGTCTCTGCCACTGAGGAGCCAAGCTACATTGATTGTGGCAGTTTTAAGATGTTTACTCATTCTTAATATTCTTCTTATTGAAAAGTAGACTTTATGTCCCTGCACCTAGAATCTGCACTGATCTTAAGGGTTGTCTATTATCCATTAAACAATGCAACAGATGTAGCACTCATCAAATTTACATCAGAAGAATCAGATTTCATTCACCTGATCATCTCGTATTCAGGTCTGAGATGGCCATACTGGAGGGGTCAGGCAGCTGCCCCATGTGACGGGTCCTGGTGAGCTCCCAGGGAGTAGCTAACTCCATCAGCAAGTGGTCAGAGTGTGCCATCCTGGTAACCCATGCAGACAAGCTTTTGGTTGACTTCATCCCTGGCTAATACTTCGCTGCAACTTTGTGAGAGACTTTCAGTAGAGATGGTTATCTGTAAAGCCAATACGTCTGCAGACCTTCTTCTCTGACAAGGGCAGGGAAGGTCAAATGAAATAATATGCATGGGTGACTTGTTAATTACCAAACCCAGGGCATATGCCCACAGAACAGTTTCCACGGCCCTGCACTTGGACTTTGAACAGGTTTCCCATCAAATGGCCCGGACGCGGCCTCAGCCTGAGGAGCGGGTACTACAACAAGGATGATCCGCATTCAGTTTTTGCCACTGTGTTCCCTCTTGTGTAGTGGCCCATCCTGATGGTGTGGGGTTCACTTTTCCCCCTACTTCTACTTGGCCCAAACTCGCTCTGCACAGCCTGTTTCTTTTCCTACCTTAATAAGACTTTGTGATTGTCTGGAATAATTCTTTGTTCAGGATGTAGAGAACCTAGAAACCATCTCCAAAAGAAGACTCCAGCACCCTCAAAGCCAGTAACATTACAAGGCAGAGAGACTTGCTGTTGCAGGAGGGAAAGTGGGCATGGGACTGAGAAAGGCTCAACCATCAGAATCAGTCTAAGAGTAAGGCTGCATTCAGTGTCCTTTTCTCTTAACCCCATCCTGCTCTGCCCCCTCCATGAGCCTAGGGTGAAGAAGGAAGTAAAAGAAATCTGCTGGTAGAGAAGAAGTAGAACAGAGAAGCCCTCCCTTCCCTTAACATAGATACAACTTTGATACAGGAGTATAAGACCTGGTGAACCCTGAGAAAATGCTATACCTCCTGGATCTGACAGTACATACAAGATAAACAGTCCATAGCTGGAAGAATCTGAAATTTCCAATAGGATGATGACCAAATCAATGAAAAGGCCCAGGAAGCTTAATTACTGAATGCACTGATTCATTTCTAAGTGTCTGATGGAAGAGGCATATCCACTTCTGGGTGGTAATGCTATTTATCTCAGAGTCTACAAACATTCTACAAAGTCCACTTATCTCTAAAAGTAATGGGCAATTCATTGAATAGATACCAGCCAAGAAGAGATATGGGTGTCAGTGAGCCAATGCAGAAGTTTTCAGCATTATATATATCAAAGCTACATTTAATATTTCTATACTTCTAGTTTAGTGACTACAATTCAAATATACAAGTAAGTGTTGGTGAATACCCAGAGCAACTGGCACTCTTATGTATATTGCTAGTAGGAATGCAACATTAGAGACCTTTGGAAAATGATTCAGTAGTTTCTTATGAAGTTCAAAACCTATTTACCATGTAATATCAATTCTACTCCAAAATTTTTACCTAAGAGAAATGAAAACATGTGTTCATAATAAGAACCCCAAGGGAATAAATTTATAAACTTTACCTAAAGGGCCTGAAAACTGGAAATGACCCAAATATTCATTAACTTTGTGTGTAGACAATGCAACACTACTCATTTGATAAAAGAAGTGACTAATGCTACATGAACAATATGAATAAGTTTCCAAAGAATAAGGCTAGGTGAAAGAAGCAGACAAAGAAGACTGATACTGAATGACTTCATTTCTATGACAGCCTGGAAAAGTAAAAACGATGGGGAAAGGAAGTGAATGACAACTTGCTACCGATAAAACTGAATAGTGGCAGGAATTAAATAACAAGAGGCAGGAGACAACTTCCAGGAAAGAGGAATACTCTCTACTTTTATTACATAATAGTAGTTATGTGGCTATATATATTCTTCAAAGTATATGTCACTTTAAAATGAGTAAATTTTACTGCATATAAATTTTTAGCACAATAAACTCAAGCTTAGAAAGATTACATAAAACATGATTTAGGAACTTTGGAGCACAGTATGGAAGTGTAGCTCTATAAATCTTATTTTTCAAGATTTATTTATTGTTGAGGTTTTAAACTGCAATATTTATAGCTCTTTCCCTTGTGGTTTGTGATTTCTATTTTTTGATGATTGCTAAAATTGAATTTAATTATAGCACATCATTGTTTGGTTTTCTTGCATATTTTCCCCATTTAGAGAGCCTAATTAACATTGCTTGATTTTTATTTAAGAAGCTTTGTTGATCAAAAATATTTTTACTTCTTTATTTTCCCAAAGGAAACTTACTCATATAAGTGTTATGTCCCTAATCTATAGTTTTATGGATCCTCTCCTATTTTGCAGGCATTGAAAGAGAATATAGGGCAATGTTGAAAGAACAACATAAAAACATTTTCGTAAGTTGAATATCAATTTTGTAATGCAGAGCTGACTCTAACATATTTTGTATATTTCATATTTCCTTATTTCTTTAATTCTGGGTATATCTGAGTATGCTTCTGATTCACCAATGTATCCACCAGTCACATTGGAGGAGCTCTTAAAGCCAAGTGGTTATTAACCTTTTTAACACAACTAGCTCTTCTATTTTACATAGCAGAGGTCAGGATACAGTTTGGGATTCCTGTCTTTTCTATAATTCATCCTCTCATCTCTTTCTGACATCATAAACAAGACTTTTCTCCTTCTGTACATAGTCCTCCAAGTCTTCAAATTATAGGTTTATGATCTCTTACCTTACCCTCCATGTTTGATTTGACAAGCGTCTTAGAAGACTTATCTTGACCCTTTAACTTAACCTTTGAGCCTTGTGTACTTTTGGTCCTGTTATCTATCACACCTGAAGCACAGATGTGCCTTCTCTCCCTCTGCCCACTCTTCAGATTCATGGAGGCACTTTTCTAGACCCTCTCCCATTTCCAAAATATAGGGGAGCAGAAGTATAAGGAAACCAACTTCATTTCTCTTTAGATTAAAACAGTAGGGCTACTAATTTTATTAAATGTCAAATTTGAGTCCATTTTAACATTCTGTCTGCAAGATGAAACTGGAAGTACATAAAATACATCTGCCACACCTTGAACTTCTATATGGTCTTACAGTAAAAGAATATATTAATTGTAATCTTAAATGACCTCCAGTGTTATCCTCTAACCTTACTCGAAAAAAGAACCACTCACTGGCAAACATTTGGCTGACATTTTCTTTAAGATGAATGAACCGAACCCATCAATTCACAGGAAATAACTATTAGTATTTGTTGGTGGTGATAAAATTTATATTTTCTAGCCATAATTATATTTTGGTAAAACTTGTATCTGTTGCGATGAACTTAAAAATTTTGTGGTGATACTAACATATCTTTGATATTGTATATTAAAGATGTCAACATTTGGAAAATCTGCATAACTTGGTGGACTGATACTTTCCAAGTAACATAAATAGGTGTCTAAAAAATCATATATAGCTAAAAAGCTCATTGGAAGTTTTTTTTTTTCTTTTTGAGATGGGGTTTTGCTATGCAGTTCAGGATGACCTTGAACTCACTTGGTAGGCAAGGCTGTACTCGCAGTCACAGTGATCCTCCTGCCTCAGCTTCCCAAGTACTGGGATTACAGGCGTGAGCCACCATGCCCAGCAAGCTCCTTGGAAGAGCAAATTGTACCAAAGGGATTTCAGTGTGTAGAAATCATTGATGTGGTTTCAGATTTACTTTGAAAAATATCCTTTAGGAAATACTTCCTATGATTTAAGGTAGTATCAAATATCCATAGCTACCCGAAAACTTATTAAAACATTCCTCCCTCTCTAACTATATATTTAATGCAAAAGTGTTACAAGAAACTAGATGACTTTTGTCAAGTGAGACATTAAATAGATTTTTGAAAATAATGTTACTTTTCTCATCAACTTTATGTTTCAAAGCATTTTTCCTAAAAATTATACTACCTATATAGGCATAAAGTATGTTTATTGTTTTTTAAAATGAATTAACATATTTTTCATAATTCCTTGATTTTAACTTCTAATATAAAAATATTAGTTGATATAATCCACATTTAGGAAAAAAAGTTCTTGGAGGTTCTCAATATTTAAAAGTGTAAAAGTTTCCCGGGATCAACCCATTTAAGAATTGATGCCCTTACTTCTATCTAGAACATATAAAGAATTTTTAAAAATCAGCCCCCCCAAATTCAAAGATCCAATCCAAAAATGGGCAGCTGAGATGTATACACACTTCTCAGATAATGAAATACATATAGCCAATAAATACATGAGAAAATGTTCAACATCATTAGTCATTCAAGAAATGCAAATTAAAACAACACTGAGATTCCACCTTACCCCAATAAGAATGGCTAGCATTAAGAAATCAACCAATAACAAATGCTGTTGAGGCTGTGGAGAAATAGGAACCCTTCTCCACTGCTGGTGGGAATGCAGACTGGTGAAACCACTGTGGAAATCAGTTTGGAGATTCCTCAGAAAACTAGGTCTAGAGGTCCCATTCAACCCAGCTATTCCCCTTCTAGGTATTTTCCCAAAAGATCTAAAAACATCATATCACAGCAATATATGTGCACCTACTTCATAGCAACACAATTTGTAATTGATAAATTGTGGAAGCAACCCAAATGTCCATCCACCAAGGATTGGTTAAGATAATTGAGGTACTTTTATATAATGGAATATTACTCAGCCATAAAGAAAGATAAACTCGAGGCCTTTATAGGTAAATGGTCACAACTAGAGACCATACTCACAAGTGAAATAAATCAGACCTGTATGTGCAAGCACCGCATTGTCTCACTAGTGTAAAACCTGAAAGAGTTAATAAAAACTTGGAGGATGATACACATTGTGAAATGATAGGAAAATGCTCAAGGGAAAAGGGCAACTGGAATGTGGGAAAAGAGAAGGGAAAGAAAGAGAAATTTTGTATGTATGTAAATAAAGGATAGTTAATATAGTTGATCTACTGTCTTCTACCTTGCTGAAAGAAACTGTCAACGAGTCCTTAGTTGATCAGTATTGCATGTCTCTCTCTGTTTTCATGAGAAACCACTTTGAAGGTATCAACATGTAACGCTACAAGCATTGTTAATTTCCTACCACTTTGTAACTCTGTATTGTCTGTACTATTCTTTTGCTGTTTTGTAAAAGGTTGTCTGTCTGTTAATATTTTCCTCCTTTTACTTTTAAAATAAAAATTAAAAAAAAAGAATTGATGCCCTTAAAGCCTTGGGAACTAAAGAACTCCAGGCATGGTGTAGTTGGTTCCGGTTGATTCACAAAACTAAACTATTAGTTATATGGAATTTTACAACTTAAATTGTAACCTGTCATCTTGCTAATGGAAGCACTGGCCAAATGACAGGATGTAGGGGCATGGATTTTTGTAATTCTTGAACCTGAGGCATCACATGCACAGCTGCCTCTGTCTGTGTGTATCTGTCTGTCTCCCTCTGTCTCTCCCTCCCTCTCTCTCTTTCTCCCTCTCTTTGTCTCCCCTTCTCTGTCTCTGTCTTCTTTTCTCTCTCTCTTTTCCTTCCTCTCCCTCTCTCTCTTTTTCTTTGTCTCCCTCTCTCTGTTTTCCTTCTGTCTCTCTCTGTATCCATCTCTCTCTCTGTCCCTTTCTCTTGCATATCAGTTATACAGACTAGTGGCTTTCAATGTGACATGTTCAACAGTCATACACTGTACTTCGATCATCTCCCCATGCTCTCTTCTCTCTTCCTTCTCCCTACACCAATATCCTTCTTCTATAATAGTTTCTCTTTTACTTTCATATCATCTCTATCTCGTGAGAGTTTCTTCCAAACTGTACAGCTTATTGGTGGAGTACAATTTGCACACCTTCCCTTAAGGCTCTGGGGTTACAATGGAGCATAACTGTAAGCTACTTCTACCTTCTTTGTGTGACGAGGCTGAGCAGTGGCTGTCTCTTCTATTCACCTGGGGAGCCTGTTGTTCAATGTTTACTTCATAGAATGTGTTATTTAGCTCTACTGTGCACATCAGCCCTAATCACGAATTTTTGTAATAATAAAGCATCAGTTGGGTACAATTTATGTTGGAATACGGCAGCACATTACTCGAAGTAATATTGTGTCTGGTTGTGAAAAGGCTGGAGACACTAAATGGCACACCTAGAAGACACTCTTTGGATTTACTGAACTCATCTGCCAGAGGATGGACTGGAAAGAAACCACAGTGTGCTTCTTCATCTACAACTTTGTTACCTTCATTTCCTGAAACCAAGTTCTGCAGAAAACAAGTGTGAGCCAGAGGCTTGTGTGCTAGTTCTTTTCTGAGATGCACAGCCCCAGGAGAGCAGCAGAAGAATGAGGGAAGTGAGGTGGGAAAGATGGAAGAGCAAATACAAGGCAATGAATTATCTATGCGAACAGTGCTTGGACTCCAGCATTACTGATTATAGCGAGGCTATAGGAATACCTTGATCTTAGGAAAATCCGTCTATGAAGAGGAAAGGAGAATATGTCTTCAGGGCCCTTTATTTCACCTTGCGGTATGTTAAACACTACTGAAGGACCCGTATGCCACATACCTCACCTGCACCAGGAGAGCCTCAGCGAGCACACAAAGGGTGGTCAGAGCGATGTTCTTAGGTGGTGTCCATGCAAAGCCGGTTCCTGCAGGACTGGGAAGAAGTAAACAATCAAGAGCTCTGGAAATAAACTCAGCTAAAATCCCACCTACTGCATGGGTCTCACTATAGACCCCAGCATGCACAGAGCTGGCCTATTTGCACAAAGGCGAATTCTACCAACATTGTATTTTGCACGGCGTATCTGTCTCTTTCTATCTCCTCTCGTGTTTCACTCATGCAGTGAAAAATTAACCATGCCTAGGAAAGGGTTTGTGAGTCTCTAGGGAAGGCTCCGTTAGCAGATCTCAGGCATTTTAGGTGTAACATTCTTCCAAGGTGGCTTCTATAAATAAACAGAAAACCTTAGCTATGAACTGATTTCTCAAATCCTCCTATTGTTTTTACTTTTATTGATTTTATTTCAGCAAGAACACTATGCAAAATTCCAGTCCTTCCTAAAGAAGGTTTATATTTTCACTTCTTTTCAACAAAGAGAAATTTTCTATTACCCATGAAAACGTGAGGGCTGAACCGCCGAGTGTGCAGCTTCTAGCTGTGTTGGCCTGGAGTCCCTCTGAAGCATATCACAAACCAAAAACTAATCTGCTCTTCCCATCTGGTCTCTGCCTCGCTGACAGAATCTCCCGCTTTCCAACTTCTTCATGCTGACTGTGAAACCTTCCAGGGAAAACTTAAAAAAACATCATCCACTGTGATCCAATATGGTAAGGCACCTGAGAGCCGTGGAACAATAGAAAGAAAAAGCATGTGAACACCGCCCGGCTTTGGTCTTATCTTATTTAGACCTATTATTATGGGGACAATTATATCTTTTTTCAAAAAGTCAGCTATCTCTTGTTCGCCTGCGTGAGTCTGGTCTCTACTTGGAATGTTGTATTGAATTTAAGATAATCAAGTTAAGTGAATGATACTTGGAAGAAGTGTGTGTGCGGGGTGAGATAGAAGAATAACCTAATGAGCAGAACAGCAGAATTAGTTTCTGTGAGAAATTGGAAGCATGAATTTGTCTCTGACCCAGAAAAGAGATTTAAAGATGTGAAGAATTCAAATGCATGATTTTCCCTAAATTTTCTGCCTTACATTAAATATGTTTTTTAATGAACAGTTGTGCTTTTCTTGAAGATTTTCAGAAAGGATTTGGGCCTAAAACAACAATTTATTTATGATTCAAGCACTCTCTGTGTTTCCTGTATCTGACTTTCTATTTCTGGACCACATTAAATTAGAAGAAATTCTGAAAATAGTTTTATTAGGGTCTAGGGTATAGCTCAGTGGGAGAACACATCCTGAACATCTGCACGGCCCTGGATCCTACTCCTTCCCTTCTTAATAATAATAATTTTATCTCCACCATATATACTGGTCATGTTTTGTAGCTTTCAACCTGAGGCTAGAAGGCAATTTCTGTGCTTTCCCTTCACCTATTCCTGTGCAATCCACAGAATAACAACGGGCCATTGAAATAAATCAACATCATGAAACTTTCCAGAGAATGCAAGAATTTAGTGTGTGAGGACAAAGAAATGATGACTTAATATCAGTTATATTCACTATTTTGGATTCCTAATGCTCTTCTAGATGACATGATTTAAACTGCTTTGTTAATCCTAATAATGACAATAAATCATGGCTTTAAGTGATAAACCTCTAGAATTTTAATTTTCATCTTTTATCCTAAGAGCTATAAATGCCAGGAGACGTTGGGCATTTGAAGTACACAAGCTGCTGAAGGTGCACTTACTTAGGTTGTAAAGATGACACAGGACGGCCGAGCAAGTCCTTATTTTGATGTACAGTACTTTTCTCAATGAAGCTGTTCAAAGGTTACATTTGCAAACACTCAAAATAGGATCTTTTAATTAACCAGCTAAGTCAGCCTGAGCCAAAGCAAGGGGTACAGAGTAGGTTTATATGTTGGAATAAATTAGGCTTGGAGAAGGGCCCAGAAATCAGTACGAGGACAGAATCTGGCTCCACAGAATCAGTGTTTGTGGCGATAAAAGAAAGGTGTGTATATATATGCAAAATAGATATAGATATAGATGAGATATAGATATAGATGAGATACAGATATAGATGAGATATAGATATACATGAGATACAGATATAGATGAGATATAGATATAAATAACATACAGATATAGATATAGGTGCTATATAGATATGGATAATGCAGTACTTATGTGAAATCACAAAAACGTCAAAATATTTCAAAGGAGTATTCTAATTTATGGCTGTTACCAGCCCCTCCCCCAAAAGCATTTCATTATAAAGTTATTATTCTTACACTTGAGAGCAGCTTGCCTTAAATACATTTATCATTTTTTCAATACTTTTTAAATAAGTGAATATACTGAAGTAATAACAATGGTGGATTATGAAGTAAGATTAATGTGGTTGGCTGAATAATGTGTTCCAGAGATAGCCAGGTCCAGCCCTTGGATTTGTGAATGTTACTTTATGTGTCAGAAGAGACACTGCAGAGGTGATCGAGTAAAGAGCAAAGGTGGTTAGGGTACTGTGGATGTCCTAAATGTAACTGCACCCATCCCTATAAGAAGAAGGCAGAGGAAGATTTAATTCTGGAATGGGAAGTAGGAGCTGTGTGGGTAGAAGTGAGAGGTTAAAGGTTAGTGGCTTGGGAGAAGGAATGCAAGTGGTATCCAGAAGCTAGGAAAGGGAAGGGAAGAAACTGTTCCTGAGTCCTGTAGAGGTCTTATTTCTGATGAAATAAGGACTTTCCTTTTAGAAAAAGTGATTTTGTATTTCTGGCTTCCAGCAGTGGAAAACTAATATAACCAGTAAAAGGAGATATTTATACATGTAGAGAAGTTAATGGCCTCCCTTTTAATGGTTTAAGATAAAACAAAACTCAGCACGTATAAAGCTATTTCATAAAAAAAGCATAAAGCATCCGCAGAAATCTCTCAGCCTTGTCATAGGTTTCTAAGAACAACGGCTCTTATTTGCTTGAGCAATTTATTTTTTCCTCTCATCACTTTTCATCCTCTCCTGCCCAAAGAGATGAGGATTATTCCTCTCTATAAAAGAGATAAAAACCATGAACTTTTAATATGTCTGTAATATGATGGCTTTAGGCAAACTCAAAATACTGAATGAACCAGGTAAGATATTGATGGAATATGTTTCTATGGAGAGAACTTTGAAAGAATTAAAAGGATGCTAAAAGAGCATGTCAGAATTAATTATGCAAATCAAGACCAGAACTAAAGATACTCCCAGAAGAGAAGTTAAATGGTAAAAATGTAGTGCAAGTAGTACAAGTCTCCCAATTTTATTTTATTCTCTTATTTTTATTTTTGAGTTGGGATCTCACTGTGTTGCACAGCCTGGCTTCAAACTCACTATCATCCTGCCTGAGACTCCCAAGTGGCTGGGATTATGGGTGTGTGTCACTGAAACTGGTGTAGGACTTCCAACTTTAGAGATCCAGCTTCTGGCATATGGTTCCAGCTAAAGTATATTCTTACCGAAAGTCATTCAAACACACTTGGAGGTGGAGAAAGAAAAATAATGGCAAGCTCTTCTCTGCCTCTTTATGCAAACATAGTAGAATTTTGTCATTCTAAATTAGATTGCAACCCCTTGGGGCTCATTTCTTCTCTCCCTTCTCTCTATCCTAAACCCTCTACTGTCATTTATTTCTAATTCATTCATTCTGGTTCTAATTCATTCATCCAGGAATTCACACTTTTGAGCTTGATAACATGATGGGTTACAATTACACTGTGCACAATTAAAAAAACATTTTTGGATCTGCACACAAATAATGGGGACTGGAATAGAAGAGGATAAGAAAATCCAAGAAGAAGGAGGCAGGAAACGGAAATCAGTGCAGGCTTCAGGAAGAAGTACACTGGCTCTGAACCTTGGATTCAACCTGTGCAGAAGGAGTGGGAAGAACTTTCTTATGAAAAAAAAAAAGAAATAGCAAAGAGCAAAGTCTGGGCACTGACTATAGTATAGGAGGTCAACAGGGCAACGTTTATTCAAAGAGGATGTGTTTATTCAGACTATGGGAACTTAGATTGCTAAAGAGATTTCACCTTATACTTTGAGAGAATATTGCTTGTAGGACATAACAAAGACCATTCAAACTTAATCATGTAGAATGATTTGAATAGGGCAGAACAGGGGGAACTAAGTGAGAAATTAGCACAACAAAGTAGCTAGGAATAAAAAATATTGGATTGTGACATTTTCTGAGGAATTGGGTCTTAACAGTCAATTTCTGCCACTCTTACTTTATTGCACTTTGTCTTCATCAAGCTACTCATTGAAAAATAAAACACTGTAAAATTAGTAATCTCTTTACAATAAAATATAAATCTATATATGAACCATTTTGTATTAGGAACAGATCTTAGACAGAATTACACCAAAATCTTTACATGTAAAGCTAAAAGCTTATTCATTTCCTATGTGTTTTATCTGAACATGTTCAAATTGTTAATTATATTCAAATTTGTTACACTTGCTATCTGATTATTAATCAAACAAATTGAATCAACTAGTGTCCACAGTAAAATTAGACTTCAAATTCTTATTATTTGACATTGTTATCATTATTTGATGTTGCTATTATTATTATTTAACATTGCCATCTAACAGTGATTATTTGTCAAACAAGTTGAATAAACTAATGTCCTCAGTAAAATTGGATTTGACAGACAATTTCTGTCTAAGATGTTACAGATAAGATAAACATTCAGGTTCAAAATTAGCATTCATCTTTTCCTGAAAAATTTATAGAGAGTTATAGGTGATTTGCTCAGTTCAATATGAAGACAAATGATACAAGCCACAGTAATTAGAGGATAGTATTGGTGCAAGTCCATATCACAAAATGGAGAACCTGGAATCACACAGACTTGTGAATTCGTAAATTATGTATTTGACACCACAAATTGAGGATGCAAGGACTTATTTTTAAGCATATGGTTTTGAGAACACCATGGCAATCTAAGGAAAAAAATGAATGAATCTTGGATTGCTACTTAATAGTATGTATACAAAGATGGATTTCAAATGTACTAAAAGAAAGTAAACATGAACAGTAACAATACAAATTAAAAATAGAATATATTGTAAAAATATTTTAATAATAGAGGGGTGTGGATTTCTTAATACAAACTCCATTTGTGCAAATCATCAGGGGACAATCTGAAGGATGAATTACATAGCAGTACAGTATTTGTGCCCACAATGGGCCTCATAGATAAATATGTGACAGCCGGGGAGAAGGAATGTGCTATATTTAGTTCTAGAAAGGACTATGATCTTAAAAATCAAGTACTTATATAGATCACCAAGAATGAGTTACAAACTTCTGTTCAAGTGTGAGCAAAGAATAAGAACAGAAATTGCAAGTCAAGAAGTTTAAAGGCCCAGCAAACGTGTAAGAGATGCTGAGATTCAATAATAATAAGCATCAGTAAAATTATTAGAATTTATAAAGGCTACTGCTTGACGTATGGTGCACCCTGGCAACCAGTCTAGCAATATTAAACTGAATTAATTATACATGTACACTGGGACTCAATAAAATGAGAGACGTAGAAAGTAATTGTAAAACAAACATTTCAAAATAATACATGCTATGTGATAATACATAATGAAATGTATAGCAGTATCTTTTATAGTGCTCAGTTGAGACAGTGGAGCTATACCCTAGAGACAAGAAGAGGTAAGAAAAAATGTAATGGATGAAAACTAATGGGATACCATGCCATTTTGGGTAGGTAGAATAATAATCCTCAAAAGACATCAATACTTGACTCCCTGGAATAGTGAAAATGGTATGCTACATGGTAAGGAGGTGTAAGGCTGCATGTGGGGCTAAGATTGCTGGTTTCCAGTATAGTTAAGATTGCTAATCAGTTGACCTTAATAATATCAGTATGGATATTCATATCTTAGATTACCTAGGGGACCCAATATAATCACAATGGCTCTCTGTTTTATTTTTGTTTTAAATTTGTTATTAAACTTAATTAAGATGCTTTGTAATTTTCATTACTATTACAAATGCATGCTTAACATTTTTATTGTTTTGTTTAAATTTTAGTTTATTCATACATGTATTTATACCCCTTGTAGAAAATTGGTTCATGTATACAAAACACATCTTCATTCCTTTTTTATCCTGATTCCGTGCATGCTTACAGTCCAGAAACTTTACATTCCTTGTGTGGGACAGGTACATGCACATAACACACCCAATTCCTTTTCTTCATCCCTTATCCCTTCTTCCCCTCCCGCTCGCACCATCTCTCGACTTCCTTCCCCTTGGAGAATGATCTAGTTCCCTTCAAGTGTCTTAAAAATACTAAGAGTGAGATTGGGATCCTAAAGCTGGATAATTTAAAAAAAGTCAACCTGAGGATATCCAGAAAGGTCCATCTGCTGTTTTCCTAGGATTCCAGGACCACTAAGAAGTGAAGAGAGAACAGGGAATCAGATGTGTGAGCGTAATGGAATGTGAGAAAGAATGAAGCATCCATTGCTGGCTGTGAGGATGGAAAAGTGAGACTTGCCAAAAAATGTGGGCAGCCCCTAGAAGTTGGAAAAGACACATTTGCAGATTCTCCCCCAGAGCGTCCAGAACAAATTGCAGTGTTGCCAATGCCTTGATTTTAGGCCAGTGAGATCACTGTGGACTTCTGATCTCTAGCACTACAAAAGAATAAATTTGAGTTGTGTCAGACCACTATAATTTTGGTAATTATTACAGTAACAGGAAACTAAGACAAAGTTTGAAACTGCATTCTAGATTAATATAGCAGAATGGGGAGATGTTAAAAATGTAGCACTCGGTGGAAAATATAAAAAAAAGAAACATATAGAATAGTATAATTTGTGTAGGTTAAAACATATAAACAAAGCCACTTTATAAAACTGGATGCCCGTTAAACAAAGAATCAGAAGGAAAAAAGAAGTGGAAAAGTAAAATGAATAAATGAAAAAGAACAGAATAAAATATGCAATTAGAAAAGAGCTTTTTTATAACATGCGATAAAGTTAACACAGGAAGACTTCAATGTCTTTCTGTTTGTAGCTAATTTTTTAATATCTGTGAGTCAAAGCTCATATTTACTTAAGGAGATACATTTGTTTATATTTGTCTATATGGTGATTGGTTAGTTAATCAACATATGTCTCACATTGATCTCCAAAGTATGTACCCATAATTGAAGAGTAGGGAAAATTGTATAAAATGAGGGTATACGCAGCAGAAGGATAATGTAGTACAAATTTACCAAGCAATGCTATGTCACCTATGGCAACTGTACTCATTTATTGCCCGCCCAGCTCCTGAAGCCAACTGTGTTTGACCTTTGGCTTGTATGATTACATCAAGCACCTTCTTGGAAAAATATGAAGAGTGAGATTAGGACTCTGGGCCAGGGATATAGCTCAGCAGCACAAGCTCCTGCCTAGCAAGCACAAAGTTCTGAGTTCAATTCCTGGTACCAAGAAAAAAAAAAGAGATTAAGTGTTCTAAAATCAGATTCTTTAAGAAAATTCAGTCTTAGAATTTCCAAAGAGAATACCTGTTGCTTTCATGAAATTCCAGGACAACTGAGAAATGGAGAATCTGTACTTGTGAGAACTATGGAAACCCCTCAACCACTTGGCATTCCTGAGATGAGAAGTTATCTCCTTTGGTAACCAGAGGACTGAAGGAAGCAATGAACCTGCGCTTGTTCTAATGATTTTAAGGGGGTGATTGCTGAATCTCTGCATCTTCAGCAGGGAACAGCGAAATCCATATTGCATTTTTCTGTTGGGCTTACAGATTTTGGACATATGCATGACTATGGAGGCTGATATCCTTGGAGTGTATTCAAATATACACTATTGAATCCAGAGACCCCTTTTAACCAAATCATGACAACTTCACCGGAAGTGCTCTGTCCTTTTTCCTGTCAGCTCTTCCTGTCACGCGGGTTACATAAACAAGTGCCACTAGCTTTGCAGACTTCAATGTTATATTGGTTTCTTGTCTTTGCTGTGGGCATGGCGGAATAAAAAGGTGAAAGGTGTCCAGCAGACTGGTAAACAGAAGAACAGAAGGCTCTGTAAAATTTTCAACAAATATTTTGTATGGGAATCATGAGTGATTTTCCTTTTGGTTGACATGATACTTGTATAAATAATTCAAAATGTCACCAAGGGGGAATACCAAATAATAGCAAAAAAGAGATAAATATGTAAGGAGAAAAAATAAGGAGCAGAAAAAAGGATCAAAATGCAGGATAACTTTCCAATTAGAAAATCAAAATATTAGATCAAAAGTAAAAATAGATGAAAGGCTAATGAAATAAAGTAAGCTAAATGATGCATTAAAAGTAAAAAGTTGGATAATTATTAAGAATAACAGTAACACAAGAATCAGGGAGGTGGACATTGCTTTGGAGTGATTCAGTCTACAGATGGTGTAAACGTGGGGTAGAACGCGCACAGCACTGAGAGAATGGGATGGGAGGGGTCCCTGGAAACACACAGAAGCCAGGGGAGCAGAGTGGGACAGAGAGCTCAAGGTGAGCAGCAGTCACTTTGGGTGCATGTAGCCTTTCCTGTTTCAAGGAAAGCCAGGACTGGACACATAGGCTCCCGTCACCCCTTTGTTTGTGCTGCCTGGTGGTCTTCTTCAGTAGTGGAAGAGGTTGCTCCTTGATGGGTTGACAGTGGAAGAGCCAAAGTCGGTTCTCAGGCAAAACTAGAACACGGATTTCAGGAGAAAGAACAAGCTCATCACACACATGCAGGTTGGACAGCCCCAGGGCGAAGGGAAGATACAATGCTCAGTTTAGTGAAAAGATGGTGTCCCTTTGCTCCACTCTGGGAAGGAATGAAGAAGTAAACTGAGTTATCTAATTGACCCTCTTACTGGAGTGACAGTTTTATACTTCATTTCCTACTGTTTACCTTTAAATTGTTTCTAACTGAGTAACCAACTGTTTACTCAATAATGTGCACTGTTTAAATTTCATTTTTAATTGACAAATAATAATTATAGAGTGGAATAGTTTAATGCATACATACAAATGCGTAATTAGCAACAGAGAATATTCATTACCTCAAACATTATTTCTTTGTGCAGAGAATATTCAAAATTCTCTTTCTTAGCTATTTTGAAATACATAATGAATTATTGATAATTATGTCTTACGTTAATTAACCTAACCCCCAAATTTATTTATTTATTTATTTATTTATTTATTTATTTATTTATTTGTCTTTTTTGTGTCAGGGTCTCACTATGCAGTTGAAGTTGGCCTTGAATTCACTTTGTAGCCCAGGCTGGCCTCGAATTCTCAACAATCCTCCTGCCTCTGCTTCCGTAGTGCTGGGATTGGAGGTGTGCACCACCACACCTAGCCCCATCATCCCCAAATTTAAACTCATATGTTTATGTGTTAATTCATCAGTTTATGTACTAGTTACTTGTTGGAAGAATATATTCCAAATTTTATTTCTTAATTTCTGTATGCTGTGTAGGTATTTATATTTTTGAATGATAAGCAGGATTATGTGACAGCCTGTAAATAGGTGATTATTAGCTATAGAGTATATCTATCTCTTCGACATTAAGTCTATCCTCAATTTTTTTTTACATTTTTTCAGGAATTTATTTTTAAAAAGTTTGGAGACCCTTTTTCATGAAGTTTATATGGGGCTGAAACTGCTTTTAGGTATGGGCTGACATCAAGACTTCAGGCCTATTTGTGTGCCATATTCCTGCCTGGGAATATTAGTTTTAAGTTAGGCACCTGCTCTAGAGGGATGTAAAATTTAGATTAGAAGTGAAACAATTTCCACAGAAAGATGAATGAAATGCTATGATGCATAGGCTGAGTAATGGACAGATGGGGATGAAAATTACCCCTCTATGAATTTGAAATCAAAGACAGCATAACCTAGAGCACTAAAGTGTTTCCAGGAAGTTGCTATGAAGGAGCTATGGCTTTCATTAGGGTCACTCTGCAGGAAAGAATGCTACTTAACAAAAATAGTTAAGAGGAGGAAACCCATTCTGAGTTGCTCCTTGGGGAAAGGTGTAAGTGGGAAGAATTTATATGAACAAAGCAACCAAAATGTAACTAACTGCTACAATACCAAAAACAGAAAGTTGAAAGAGATGGGTATACAGGAAAGAAATATCCAGTTCATATGTATGTCAAGGCCTATTTTTATAAAATTTTCATACTTCATGGAAGAGAATAATAAGAAATAAAAGTTACAAGATGGCTAGGATCAAAGGGAGAGGTTTATGGGAGGTTGGCAGACTTTCATGTTGTCAGGGAACTTTGCCAGAGGTACAGTGTGTTACAGATGAGATCAGGTCATGAACTACAAGGTTTATCTTAAGGCACCTTTAATAAATTGTAAATTCTACACTGGAGATCAAACTGTTCTAAAGATATATTTAAAATTACAAAGCTCTGGAAATTAATAAAATCATTTGACTTCCCATAATTTATAGCAATTTTAGGTCAGTGACCTTTTCAAATACTTTTAAGTATAGCTCAAATATAAAATCTTCAGAGAGAGAGAGAATGAAAAATTATAAAAGATTGAAGGGTATATTTCCACATACTTATAAGACATCATTATTAAGAAAGGAAAAATTTGATGCATATTAACTTCAAAAATCAGAAAAGAAGATTTTTCCTGGCTTTGATTATGATGGAAGCTATAATGACATCCTCTTAGCTGCTGTAGAGGACTTATCTATTTGGCTGAGGTGTGAGAAAAAAGATTCTTATCTCAGGCAATTTAATCAGGTCTTAAGATGGTTATCAAATACAGTATTTCAAGGATTTCTAAAGTGACAAAGAATCAGCACAGACAAGTCGTTCCCTGGGAGCTGATGACGATGGAAAGGGAGGTTACTGAAACAACTAAAAATTAAGTCCTAAATTTTTACGGATGAGCAATTTTTAAAAGATAAATCAGTCACAAGCCAGGCTTCCTTGTAACGTTAAAGAAAAAAGTTAAATTAATTTTAAATGACTAACATAGCTCTACATGACTTTAAATTTCTTTCATCAAAGAACCTATGATTAAATGTCCCTAGTTAGGTATTAATCTTAGTGTCTTGACTACACAGAATAGTTAAAGAATATTAGGCAATCACAAATAAAAAGAAAAACCTGACAATTACATTCACCAATTTATCATTTGTTTATTATTTTTAGGAAAACAATTAGGCAAAGAAGAGATAATTACCCATGTAGAGAGAAAAATGTGCCCCAGAAAAACTGTAATCCAATCCTCGCTAAGGGCAGATGGTGATGATGTAGGGTGAGAAGAACTCTTGTTTCATTTATAATGAAAGCCACAACAAAGTGCATTGGTGTTTTTTGTTTTGGGTTTTGGTTCTCTGCTGGAGAATGGATACATAGATGCAAACAGGCATGATTGGAAGCAGAATCTTCCATCTTCGTTTACAGCGCATCAGCTTCCTAGTTCTCTCCAGAAGCGCAGGCATTAGGCCCAGGCTCAGGCAAATCACGTGACACTATAAGTGATAGGATGTGCTCCAAAATCTGCTTCAAAATACCACTTCATCTTTGGCCATCACAATATCATCATTTTACAAATATAGACAGTGATGCCCTGGGCTTGGAATGCATTTGCAAAGTTTTGTGGGTGAAATAACAACAGCTTTGTTTAAGAGAAGTTAAGCTGTCCTAAAAGTGATGGGCACTGTATCATGTTTGCCAGTTAACACTACCTTCAGACGCAGCACATGTTACAACCCAGCTAGCTTGATTTTATGTTTCCCTGTACAGAATACTTTTCAAACATTAGTGAAGAGGGCTTAACACTGTACCATTACAATACAGTGAGGATGAATGAAATAAGATAAACATTAACATCGAGTAAATTCTGTTTAGCAAATGAAAATTGTCCACTTCTGCCCAATCTCATTTATGATGAAATAAATGGTCAAGTAAGGATCTAGTCATGACCAGTGGGCAGAGTCCAAATCTCTGTCTCAGCTTTATTTTCTTTGCATGAATATGATCTGTATTTGGGAATGATAGTCAGTACTCTGAATAAAACTGAACAATTGTATAGCTCATATATACATATATTCTTAAATATGTAATGTAATATACATTATTAAATACATAACATGATATATGTAATTTTAAAAACTATAATTAGATGTTTCATAATTAGACATGAAATTTCCTCTGTCTCTCTTACTCTCATTTGATTTGAAAGATGGATGTTGATGACGCAGACCTGCATGCTAGGGACCACAAATTATAAATTGAGTCTGGAGGACGTCCAAGGCTGTCCTTGTCGTGCCCTTTGAACCAGACTGGAATGAGGAAACTCCCTGCTTTCTTCTGGTCACAGCTGAAGCCCTGTAGTTACTGACCCTGTGGCACTCACAGGGCAAGAGAAGACTGCTGAGGACGACAAGGATCTTTAAAGCAATGTAGCAGCAGTACTAAAAGTTTCAGCTGGGAAACCTGGGTCCTTATTGCCCCTTGTCTCATCCTTGCTTTGTTCTTCTTACCAGGGTACAGTAATCACTACTACTGTTCCCGGAATCACTCTCCACCGCTCCCCATGCAGTGGCTAATAAAGTAGTGGTGAGCTGGAGAGTCTTGGTCTTTGCTCATCCTGAGGCACTGACCTCACAGCCTCTTTTACACATTGCTAAATTTTCTTTGTCTCTTATCTCCTTCTGTTGTATCCCTCATCCAGGCAGTTGGGGATTGTTGCCAGATCCTTGATTCCCAGATCCTTTCATTATTTGTCATTTAAAGTGTGCTTCTTAAGGTCGGTATCTGACCCTGTTTTCATCATTATGATGGCCAGAACGGCCACACTCTACTTGGTATTTTAATGTATTGTTGCATTTAATCTTATGACTACGTGTCCCAGATAGAGACATGGTTGAAACCCTGGCGTTTCTTTCCGCAGCCCATTTTCTTCACATTTATATTTCTTCTAGATTGAGATGTGCTTATCAGTGCTTCTCCAACTGCCATGAGGTTGAGATCACTGAGCATCTCGGTAAAATGCTGGTTGTGATTTAGCAAACGCTCAGTGTGTGTGCGACGAGGACTGAACACAAAGCCTTTGTCCTCAGCTACATTCCCAGCCTTTTTCTGTATTTTTTTATTCTGAGAAAAGGTCTCACTAAAATGCCCAGGCTGGGATCAAACTTGTAATTCTCCTGCCTTAGCCACCCAGAGTCAAGAAATTACAGATCTGTGACAAGATGCCTAGCTGGGTCTGCATTTTAAAAATTTTCCCAAGTCGTGCTGATACCATTGTTTGTGGAGCACAGACTGAGCGGCAAGGCTGTGTGTCACCCCACCCTCTTTTGCTTTGCTATTTGCGTGCCAGGATATGCAGAAGAATATTCATAATATGTCATCAACAATCTCTAAGTGCTGCCCTGCAGAGAAGTGAAAATCAGGTTCTACAACCATTTTCTTATAAGTCCTTGTCATTTGCTTTCTCTGAGGTAGTTTCTAATTTAATTATAATGAGGAGGTTAGACTAAATTATGATGATCATCAGCTAAGGTTTGCTAAGTAATTATAATCTCTGAACTAGCTCAGTACTCCACACTGATTCTACCATTTAGTCCTCAAAACAATTTTGTGAAGTAAATTGAGACTTTACAAAAGTTAAGTTCTATAAATGTTTATAATTTTAAATGATGCTGTTAACTTAAAGAACGCCTTCGTTAATTCATAAGTAGAATTTCTAGTTGTGAAAACAAGGTGGTATAGAGACAACTACCAGTCTTGAGAAGTTACAAATAATGCATGTCAAAGCAGGGCCTCCAACTTGATTTTGTTGCTTGCCTTGGACAATTAATTATGTAGTCTTTGAGCCTTAGCCACGCAAGTTACTTTCTTGTGGTTGAGACACAAAACTCTGCACTCACAGTTTAAAGTTGGAGAGGGGTGTTTGGGCTGGTGGTTTCATTCCATGATCGCCTGGTTCCAAGCCAGAAACAGGATGTCAGGCGGAGGGAAAGTTTTTATCCTGTGGCATCCAAAAGAGAGAAGCAGGGGGGTGGGGGGGTTGCCAAGAACACGCCCTTCGAGGTTAAGCCATTAGTGACCTGCCTGCAACCACGTCCACCTTCTAAGGGCACAATTAGCAACTCATCAGTGAAAAAACCACTGAGGAGCACAGCACTGTCCATGTACGTGAGAATTTGGGGGAATATTTTAGGTCTAATTAGCATAACAATTAGCGTCCTGCTCTGTAGAAAAGGAGAAAAGACCCACTCTGCAGTGTACTTATCTGAGAGAATTAGATGACATAATTTATGTGATGGATCTAACATCGTACCTGATAGACAATAAAGTATGTGTGCGTGCGTGCGTGCGTGTGTGTGCGTCTGTGACTGAATTAACTACTGTTGTGATTAGATTAGTTAAACAAAATAGTATGGTTTCCCTTTGCTGTATTTCAATAGGTGTATGAAGAAACAATGAGCTGCTCTGACTTTTTGCCATTTTTCCTTTAACCTTTTAATTTTATTTATTTGTATCTTCTTTTCTTGGCATCTTTTAAAATTCATTGGTATATGTTAGATAAACATAACAGTGATATTCATCATAGGGAATTTGTACCTGCACACGATATGTACTCTTTTTTCCTATTCCCCCGCCTTCCCTTCAACCCTTCCTCCTCTCCTTATTTACAAAAGCTTTGTTTCCAATTGTCCCTTCTATTCCTTTTTTCTTGTTCCTTCTTTCTTTCTCCCCTTCCCTTCCCTTGTTCTCTTTCTCATTTGAACATTTTTTCCCATTTCCTAATATCTATTGTACATTTTGGTCTTATTTACACTTTTGTTCTCTCACAACAGACAAAAAATGTGATATTTAAACATGTATGTCTGATTTATATCACTTAAGAGTGTGGTCTCAAGGTGCATCCATTTAGATAGAAATGTCTCAAGTTTACCCTGCTTTATGGCAGAGTTGTATTTCATTGTATGACATAATCACATCTTTATCCGTTCATTGGATGATGGGCATTTTGGCTGTTTCCAAGACTTAGCTATTACAAACTGTAGTATTATAAACATGGTTATGCATATATTGCTGTGATATGATGCTTTTAATTCTTTTGGGAAGATAGCAAGAAGGGGAATAGCTGGTTCAAATGAAATTTCTAGTTTTATCAAGAAATCAACCAATGACAAATGCTAGTGAGGTGGGTGGGGCCAAGGAACCCTTCTCTACTGCTGGTGGGAGTGTAGACTGGTGCAGCCACTATGGAAATCAGTGTAGTGAGTCCTTAAAAACCTAGTCAAAAATTTTCCTTCAAAGCTTTACCAAAATACTAGAGTCTTGGCTCTTAGGTTTTCCTCTGGAATTACTGGCCTGTCTCTTAAAGGCTCTGTATGAAGTAATGAAAGCATAGCATATTTTCTGAAACTTTAACATTTACAATTATTATTTCCCCTAGAGAATCCAACATTCAAGCTTAATTTTAATTCAGTCATAATAAGTTAAAGATAGTCATTATCAAGATTAAAGTGAATTAACTATGAAGTTATCATTTTAGGAGCAAATTATACCACTTATTTAGATGAACGGCTCACCGATTTTGGATATTAAAGTGACCCATTTGTATAAAAGTATTAGAAGCTAATAACTAAAATACATTCTATTAACAGAGAATTCATTCTTGATTATTAAAAATACCAAACTTCCAGAACGGTTCCTGTTGAAATTTATGGAAAAGTTTCCACAGCTTTATTTTGGTCAGAGAAAGCTGTTTCATTCCCTGCTACTCATATTCATCTCCTGCTTTCAGAGGTCCTGCATGAAGACAGATCCCTGCCAGTCCAAGGGGTGGGAGAGAAAGATGATGATGATGTTGTGCAAGACCTGCTGGAGCTCACGTTTTTAGTGGAAAACTAGAGCACAACTTGTAACGTAGGAGAGGCTGCACTACAGTGCTAACGCACAGGCTGGCGGGGCACCAGCATCTGTATTGCCTTTATCAGTCAGAAGCAGAGTAGAAACTGTGGTCTTCATGTAAGTGAAGCTCCATCCTAAATCCCCTAGCTTGCCTTCCAGTCCTTTCCTTAAAAATAGATTGTTCCCTGGAGCACCCTGTGGAAATTCTGAGATGACACAGGCATTTCTAGGATGCCCCATTCCTCTGTGTGAAGTTTTTGAGATGGCCTGATGCCTAAAGTGAGATTTAAACATGAAATAAAGTGGTTTTTTTTTTTTTTTTTTTTTTGGTGATACTGAAGATTGAACTCAGGGCTTTCACACTGAGCTGCATCCACAACCCTTCTAAAGTTTTGTTTTGAGTCAAAGTCTTGCTAAGTCCCTAAGTTACCCAGGCTGGGTTCAAACTCTGGAGCTTCCTTCCTCAGCCTCCCAGAGTACTGGGATTACAAGAGTGCACCAAGACCCCCGGCTCTGGGCTGGGGATTTAGCTCAGTGGCACAGAGCTTGCCTGGCAAGTACAAGGTCGTGAGTTCGATTCCTGGTACCAGAAGAAAAACAAACAAACAAAAAGACCCCTGACTCCAAATGAGGACATTTTTAGGCCAATAATTAGATGTACAGTATTTCACACAGATTAAAGGATGAAGCATGGTGAGCCAGGCAACATTATAAACAATGGCCTAGTATAATGGCAATTTCATTTTCTCAAGTTTCTTCTACTGTAGAGACAGAAACCTCTTGGTGTTTACTATGCTATGCAAATTACATATTTTGAAAATTGAGTAGTGGTTATGAATCCTAATTCTGATATTCTTTGCTGTGCTGGAAGAATGGCATATGCATATGTATGTGAGCAAGAGAAAAAAAATGATGCAATGGGGAAAGAGGGGAAGATCTGGGTTACTGGGACACAAAGCAGGTGTGGTGCGGAGGGGACAGAGGACAGATGCTGATAGAGACAGAATCCCAATGTCAAGACGGGAACCTACCATGCAGAGAAATTTATGCCATGGTGAGGAGTTTGTATCTAACTGATCAGTGCCAAGAAACAATGGGGATTGTGTTTGTTTGCTTGTATTTTAAAGTGGAACAACTGGATGGTCAGATTTACAACCAGTCAAATCATCTTGGCAGCATTGAGAGTCAATAGAAACAGAAGTTAATCTAGGTGGCAGGATTAGCAAGAAGGATGAATAATAATCTAAAGGTCAAGTTCAATATCTTACAGGAAAAGCTGGCCATCCTTGACTGACCTTTCAGAGAAATTAACTTCATGTTGATAGAGAGACGTTTTGAAAACAGTTGAAACTCCCATCTAATAACCCCCTGGAAAAAAATTTAGTTAGAATGTTAATCAACAAACTTCCGATTAATAATTTAGGACACTTGAAATAGATCTTGGTACCTAGTGGAAAAGAGTTTAGAGGTGAACTCATTAGGAAGTCATAGAAGTTCAGCTTTCTGTATAACTTGAAATTCAGAATGAATTCAGTGACTCAAACCAAGGGTCTCATGAGTTGGATGTTGAAGCAACCACATCTACTTAGATTTACCCGGAATAAGACACAGATGAAACTAATACATGTGAAGCAAGTGTTTATTTTTGCTGGTCTTTGACCTCTTGGAATGACCAGTAGTAAGAAGATGAAATTCAATTTTTCTGAGATTATTTTGGAGAATTTGCACTGCCAGGGTAGCTGGCAGAAGCAACCTAACATCTAACTTTCTGTGTCATGTTTTCTCAGTAGAGTGAATTTACTTATATTGAGGACATATTTGTTGATTATGCTATAATTATGATGTCAATTCTAGGAAAACTAGGTATAAACAGGAGGAAGGATTTGTAAAACTTTGGCTTGTGTTTATTACTGCTAAATTTCACAATAGCAGCCAAGTCATAGAAACTAAGCCATTGCACTATAAGTGATTTATATATGTTTACATGGGGCTAAGTTTATCTCATACTTGATCTAAGGAAATAGAAGTTTTTTATTATCTATTGAAAAATTTTTTAGCTAAATCAAGCATTCTATGCCACAAACATTTACAATCTTTTTATGTTGAAAACCAGCAAAGTGGAGATTGCCTAATGAATCTTCTTTTAAGGTCTAATAAGATACCATTACTGGCCTTGGATAGATTGACCTATAATCTCAGATTTTACTGAAAACACTTCCCAATTGCATCAAGTTTAAGTGCCTAAGAATCAGGTTCTCATAAATCCTCAGAGTTGAATCAATTAACAATGTTCTCTGTCCTATTCTAGTCATGCTGCTCTCCATAATTACCAATAACTCAGGTGTTTCTTCTCATCTCTTCAAGTTCTTCCTGCTATTTGTGCTATCTAGGGTAACATTCAATATCCACGTTTTCTATGTAAAAATCCATTAATTTTCCAAAATTACCTATGTTTTACCTCCTTGATGAAACCCTTGGGGATTTTTTTATTTTTTAGTGATGCTCTGGATTGAAAGCAGGGCCTTGTGTGTGCTAGGTAAGTGCTCTACCCCTCAGCTGCACCCTTAGCCTTATCCTCGGCCTTTCAGTCCTATACTCCTTATATGTAATGTTTACAGTCTGTCTGAAATATACACCATAGCTTCAAATATATTTCTGTTGGGCATGAAAGCACTGTTTTTAGTGCATATTTGCTATTCACAATGCATACATTCACTGCAAGTAGTTGGTACATGTACAAGACCCATAATTCCTTTTACATCCACTTCTCTTCATGCCTTCCCCGTCCCACCACTGCTTAGGCCCCTTCCCATTTGCCAAATATTGATCACCCTATTTCCTATTGTCTCTCATTTATAAAATTAAAAAAGAATGCATTATGTCTTGAATATAGGGATTTTGCTTATATATTCACTATAAGGCCTTGTGCAATGCATAAAATTGTTAAGTCCTTCACAATAACACAATTGAAAAGAGATGTAATCATATAAACAAGGAAAGAAATTGTAAAATTTTTCAAATCTCTCATGTTTAAAACTAAATATATTAACCATGCTTGGGAAATCCATAGTTTTAATTTTTCAGTAGCTTCTTTTAGAAGGATTTATTAATTCATTCATTCACTCACTCATTTATCATTAGGGCCACAGGATTTCCTATTAATTTATTTATTTTTATTTTTTATACAGAATAAAAATAAAAACACTAGAAACAATACAGCATTTTACTAAACAATATAAGAATTCAACAATTGTTACTATAATGCATATCGTTTTCTTCAAATTAGTTGTTCATATTACCAGATATAAGCATGCAAAATTGGTGAAAAAATTAAAAAGAAAAAAAAATTTAAACACTAACTGTTCCTTTCAGTAGAAATCAGCAGTACAATTATTCTAGCTCTCCAAGGCTTTTATAAGTAAATGGATGCAACCAGAGACCATATCAGACACACATATGTAAATATAGCATGTCTCCCTAATGTAAGACCCTGAAAGAGTAAATAAAATCCAGAAGGTACCGTAGATATTGTAGAAGGGAAAGAAACTTCTCAAAGGGAAGGAACAACTGGGATGAGGGAAAAGAGAAAAGAAAGAGAGAAGGGAGGGAAAAATATATATGTATATACAAGGATTTGCTATTTATTAAAAAGTACTCTGCTGTCACAGCAATTGGTGATTCAAAAAATATTTTTGGTGCAAAATTTGAATACAAGCTTAATGGTGTGTTGCAAGATAGCTTGAATGTTATATTAATAGAGTGTAAATTCATTAATTATAAATGCTCAGTCCTTTAGTGGTGAAAAGAAACAAGATGTCAAGGGCAAATAAAGAATTCTTTTGTGAGCAAATATCTTAGACAGGAGCTTCTATTTGTCTAATGCACTATGCAACTTTAATAGCACCCAGCACATTGTAGACTGTAGTGGTGCTAGGCAATAAGAAGATTGCTTTTTCTTTGTTTGCTTTGCAAGTGAAGGATGTTTAGAATATGAAAAAGCACATGCATGCATCCTCACGCATGCACGTGTGCGCGCACGCACACACACACACACCCCATAACAAAAACTGTGCCTCTAGGATGCGATATGGTAGGAGCCCTGCACCTGAAACCTAAACAAAGCCAACAGCAACTGATTCAGTGTTTGTCGTTGGCTGTTGGCTGAGAATTTAAGCTGACATCAATTATACTTTTGAGCCTGGACTGAATTCAATGAATGCTTGTCAGTTGGCTCTTTAGCAGAATGAATTAAACTCAGCCCGTGTTTCCCTATCACTATGTGTACCGGCCAAACTGTTTTGTGCACACCTTTGACATTTCATTTGGAGGAACAAGGTGGGCTTTTTTCAAAGTTCTTCTAAGACAGGTAAACAAAATGTATATTGTGTCTTTGGTATATGATTTCTTTAGGTTAAATAGTTTTCCAGTAGGCCAAACGCTCACCATGGAAGACAAGCTAATAAAACTAACTACAAAAACTTTCACCATTTTGAATTGTACATAATTTTATTTTTGTTTTTGTTGTATTCTGCAATTGGTCCAGAAGTATTTTAGAAAATAATAAGAAAACTCCTTTGCCTAATTTAGCAGCTATAGGCTTACATACAGTTTTTAAAAACATGAGTTTAAATTTTAACATGTTGTTACTCAAATAAATATACACTTCAGAGTTTTAAGATGATGTGTTGACACAGTGCCAAGGATTAAGTAACTCTTCTAATGTGTTTTAAAGCCAAAAATATGTATTGTAATTAGTGATGTATTATTTATATGAATTTTAAGGAGATAAGACTTTATTCAAATATTCATTTATTCTCTGTACGTATGCTTATATCTAATATTTTTTCTACTTTTTTCTATGTTAAGTCTTCATTTATGTTTGAAATGCCTTTTGTGAAAGAAAATGAAATTCTTTGAAAATTTATGGGCTGAAAATGTACAGTGCTTATGTCAAATAAACATATATTTACAAATATGACTAAATTTTTGTTATCCTTTATTAGTGTGTGTTACTATTGCATGACGATGGGGTTTATTTTGGGAAGTCTGTTTGTGCCTTTTACATGTCTTGATTTTAATTATGTTTCCTCTCTCCTTTTTCTTTCCCCTTCTGTGTTGTTCTCTTTCCTGTATCCAGAAGTCTGCTGGACTGCTTCCTACTTTCCTGTCCTCTCATATGTATGCATGTATGTATTCCAAAAATTTCTTATGTAAGGGAAAAGATTTGATATTTAACTTTACGAGTTTGATTAATTTCCCTTAATATCACTATAATTTAAACAAGCGCAGATGTCACACAGGTCCTGAAAATTGGTTTCAAATAATTTTATTTAAAAACCCATGTATTCCCTTCTTAAGTCTCAACTGAAGTTCTTGAATAGCTATTCCTACAAATAAATGTTTTTTAAAAATCCCTTGTGAATTTTTGTTTAGTGATTTTAGAACTGGAAATGTCTTAATGGTATGAAAAATGAGAGTCAGAATTGAGAATTGCCATCAGAGATGAATAACTTTTTCTATATTTGCATGATAAATGAAAAGAGTTTGTAAAATTTTTGTGTTATTTTTTAATGTGCATAGTTGTTATTGCAATGGGACAGGCTTCTTAGCTGTCTTATGTGCATAGTTGTTATTGCAATGGGACAGGCTTCTTACTTTCGCTAATTTTTCTTTACAAAGAAGAGCCGGTGACGGAGCTTGCCGTTCATTCAATAATTTCTGAGTCTGTAAACTGAGTGATATCTAGCAATAATCAAGGACCTACAAAAAGTTAAGAAACTGAATGTTTACATATGGCCCAGCAAATTATCTTGAAGCTTGAGTTGCCATTGCAAACTTAAGAACGTTATCTTACCCACCAACCTGTAGAGGTGGACATGGCTACCAGTATTCCGTCATCAAATGGAAGTGATACACATGCATGTATGAATGTATGTATGTGATGCTGAACAGGTCTTGAAAGCACAACTAAATTGCATAAAGTAGTGGACCCTTGTCTATAGTCACCACCTCTGCAATATATTGCTTTCTGTCTCCAAGCTTGTAACTGTGGCCTCATGGGGATTTTCCTACAATTATTTGACAAAAAAAAAGAGAGAGCTGGATTTCATTTTATAGATGATGTGTATCTGCATGATTTCATACAGCCGTCACTTGGAACAATCATTTACAACAACACTAATCCTTGACAAACAGTGTTGACAAAAAGTCTTTCCAGGGGTCACTTCTCTGAGAAGTGCGCTTGTTTATTCACTGTGCATAGAAGGAAAACTCTTCACACACTCAATCAACTGCCACAGTGTGACTGTGGCTGATGCTTTGGCCGCATGGTCAGAGAGCTGGAAGAAACAAGATTGGAAAATATGTAACAATGATGCATAAGGAATAGGTATGTGCATAGATGTCTCCAAATAGGCAAAATAAACTAAAAAGGTATTTGCAGTTCATGTGAATGTTCAATAAAAAGTGACATCAGCACAGAAGGATTTTAATGCGTGGACAGGATGATCTATTCTGTGGATTCCAGTCACTTCTCACCTTACTGCCCTTATCATCACTCTATGAGTGTCCACCAGAGTTCCCCATGCATCATCATTTCTCAGGTTAATGAGCCAGTTACCTGGAAACAAGTTGATTGTATTGAAAGTATTGCAGTGTTTTGTTCTTAGTGAAATTGACATTTAATCTCAATAGGGATATGCCTTCCCCGTACTCAACACTTCTTCCAAAACTACCATCTATGGACTTCCAGGATGCCTTCTCTGCTTTTGATCAAGACATCCATTTCACTACAAAAGAAGTGTAGCAGTGATTGCTTGCTCATTGAAATTCATAGCTTTTATCATGTTCACTACCATCTTGATGCAGCTGGCTTGCTAAAATACTAAAATGGCATTTTGATGACCCAGTTACAGTGCTACTTCGGTGGCAATAACTTAAAGGAGTGGGTAAAGTTCTCCAGAAGATGCTATGTGCTCTGAATCAATGTCCAATGCATCATGCTGTTTCTTCCATATGAAGGATTTACATGTTCAGGTATGAAAGAATGAAAATGAAGTCTCATGATTCATTAGAATCTACAGTGACCAACTAGCAAAATTTACTTCTTGTTCCACCATCTTGAGACCTGAGTTCTAAATGAAGGAATGTTCCCATCATGAAACATGACAATGATTCCATTGAAGAGAAAGTTGTGATTGCAGCCTAGCAACTTTGAACTCCTCACACCACTGAATCACCTGGCAGAAAGAATGACTGTGCTAGCTGGGTGATTAAGCCTGCGTACCAAAGGAAAATGTAACCATTAATTCATCATGTAGGTTTAAAAAGAGATGATTGGCACCCGGAGAGTGTCCCTTATCATTACCCTACCCTATGAGTAAAATCGGTAGAAAACTGGAACAACCCAATCCAGGCAGGTTTACAAAGAGCCCACACTCCTCAAGAATTAAGCTTATGGTTATCTCATCAGGTAAAGAAGCATCATTTCCTGAGATGCTTGTTTGAGGGAATAGAAAATGGAAGTGAAGAAAAATTGTTACAAATACTAGCTACAGGAAGTGACTTGCATCAGAAATAAGGACAGTAATTGTCATGTATCTGCTTCTCTACTTTACTCTTAGTCAATTTCCTCATTTCATTGGTGGGACAAAATGCCTGGCATCCACAATTTAAAGGAGAAGAGGTTAATTTTTGGCTCATAGTTCAGAAGATTTGATCCATATTTGGCAGGATAAAAGATACACATTTTGTGGCAGAAGATCCTGGGCAGAGGAAAGCTGCCCAGGTCATAATGGGCATGAAGCACAGAAAGAAGGAAGGAGGTAGGAAATACATGCCACTCTTTCAGTGACGCCAGCTCACTCCTCCAAGGGAACCACTTCTTTGACTAGACCCACCTCCTGACAGCAAGTCAGCATGGGGACAGTAGTCCCCATCAATCACCTTCCAAAACCCTGCGTGGGTCCCCCTAAGGACATCTATGTATAAAACACACCATTCAACCCTGGACTCCAAAATACATTTACATCATCTTGAAAAAGGGCTAAATTCCTATAAGTTCTTATATTGTTGAACAACTCATGTCTAAAATCTTTTCTGAGACTCCAGGCACACTTTTAGCTGTGAGCCACTGTGAAAATCAAATGAAAGTTAAATACTCCCAATGTAAAGGTACAAGGTAAACATTCTCATTTCTAAAGGAAGAGATAGAGAAATAGAAAGGAATGGGACCGAAGGAAGACAAAAACCCAACAGGGCAAACATTAAATCTGTCTGCCTCAATTTCTATCAATCAGGACAAAGATATGAATTCCACACTTCTTGTGGTACCTCTATGGTATAGCTAGCTGCAGCCCTAACAGCCTCTCACTTGGACTGGCTCTGATTACTGCCTGTTGCCTTTCTCAGCAGATAGTCTATGTTCTTGGTGTCTCCAACTTCCTGGTGGTCCAGTGCACTTTGGCTTCACTATCAAATGTCTTCTCAGAGACAGCAGTCTGGCCTTTCAAGACTTCTTCTGAAATTTGAGTGAAACACTCCTTGGTCCCATACCTCTTGCATGCTGCATTCCTATAAAGCCAGTATTGGATGATGCCGATGTCTGGACCAGTTTATATTATATGTAGGCCCCTTATATTATGGCTGCTGAACTCTGAATGCATGTATATCAATTCTGGGAAAGCTTTCCTTTTCTGTTCAGAAAGAGCAGAACACTGTGGGGCTCTTTTCTCAAAGGAAATTCTTTCATCTTTGTAGGGTGAAGGACAGGGTCTTGGTTTCTCTATATGCCCTGAAGGCATCCTACTTATTGTCCTAAAGCAAAGCACTCAGCTTCTTTTTAATGCTATTCTTTTCAGCCACCAAGTCATCCTAGGCCAAAATTTCATAACGCACAGTTTCACAGTTGCTTCCCTTTGGCCACCAGCAAACGTTTTCAAAATATTTTGTATGGTACAACTTACTTGAAGCGGCAAGCAGTATCCTTGTTACAGCCTTAACACTGGCTGCTTTGAAATTTCCACTGCTTATAAATTAGTTACCTACCCTTTATCTCAGTCTCCTACAAAGTCTCAGGGCATGAGAAAAAGGAAACAAATTTTCTGCTGCAGTGGAACACACCTGGTCGCTAGCCTAACTGCCAGTGTAGTCCTTCACTCCTAACTGAAACCTTGTAAGGTGAAACTTTGGAATCTGTATTTCTATCAGCATTTTGGTCTCCTGAGTTCTAACCAGTATTTAACATCAAAATCTAATTACAGCATTCTGGAACTTCTCTACTCAGCATCTATAATCTTTCCAAGGATCTCCTGAAAACTAGTTCCAGTCATTTCTAAATCATGTGGTCAGGTATAATCATGTCAAAGACTCTGCCTCTCTAGTATCAAAATCTGTCTTAACCCCTTTCCTTGTGACTAGCACAAAATAACAGGCATCCACAACTGAAAGAAGGAGAGGTTGTTTCTGGCTCACAGTTCAGAAGTTTCAGTGCATATTTGGCAGTCTTCAATATCCACGGAGCATAGCAGAAGGGTCTGGCTAGAGGAAAGCTTCTCAAATCAAGGTGGGCAGGAAGCAGAAGGAGAAGGAAGAAGGCAGGAAATAGATATGCGCTTCCAGGTCACTCCTCCAGTGACTCACCTCTTCCGACCAAACTCCATCTCCTAATAGTAAGGCAGCTAACTACCCCAATGATGATCTCACCGAACAATCTGAGTCAACTGCAGGAAATCCAGAAATAAACCTTAGCATATATTGAACTGATAACTTTGTTTACTCTTTGTTTTGTTGTTTTTTGTACTGGGAATCGAACTTGGGACCTTGTGCTTGCCAGCAGGCATGGTTCCAATGAGCTATATTCTTGGACCCTTTACTCTTTGTTTTCTTCTCTGTCTTATGCTCTCATTTTGTAACATCAGATGTATTGATTGTGTACCAAGATATGCTGATACTCAGGAATTTAATCTATTAGTCTGAGGAAGTGGTTTGTGTATTTGCAATGGTACATAGCACAGTTGCATCATCTTGAGAAGAAGTGCAACCTTGTCAATGTCTTTATTTGGAAATGAAATATACTTTATATTTATTGATATCAGATTGATGAGAGACAGAATTGTGGTGGTTAATGTTATGCATCAAATTGACTAGGCTAGGAGGTTCTAAGACACTTAACATTAATTGAAATACACTTTTAGTGAAACCATATCTGAAATATCACTTCCTTTCTGATTCACCTTAACTACTTTCCCCCTGTTACATTTCAAATCAGAAGGATAACTTCTTTCTTGACCTCTGCAGTTCTACTTACCATTCTCTCCCCAATTTCTCTTCATTAGATATACTAAGATAAAGTGGGCAAAGAAGGGCAAACATATCTTAAATTGCATGGTTGAAAGGGAAGAAGAACTGTGCTGTCTTGACAAAGGCTATTGTTAATTTTACTTTTGAAGTTTCTGTCCAGTGACATCACTTTGATCACTCACATCATGATGCGAATGTTGATATGATAGAAAATCTACAAGTACACCCTGTAAGATTGGCTCTATTCTTGATATTTGGGTGCTGAGTAATGCTACCATACCACTTACTTTTTTTTAAATGAGGAGACCCTTCCTGCAAACAGCAGCTCTTGTGCTCTGCTTCTCTGTTTCTTCATGATCAGACACCCACAGGTTGTGGTAGAATTACTTAGTGGAACATAACATAAGCATAACATTTAGGAAATACTGAGTAATAAAAGTTATGACTAGGCTTCCTCAGCAAATGGCATGATAAACGGAGGTGCACAGCTTCATTTCTGTTAACTCAGGAATTCAAAGACCCAAGGCTCATGTGGGTTTTCATGACAAAGATTGCAGTATAATAGATAAAAATTCTGTGTCTAATACGTACTTGTTAGGTACCTATGCACTCATTTTATGTTTACATACTACAAGATTTACACAAACTCACAGCAAATAATTGGTGCCTGCCAAGAATTAATGAGAGCTTTAAGACAGATTTCATCATTGTTTTTAGGTAAGAAGAGTTTGATCAGTTTTGCATGAATGTACCTGACAATTTGAGTAACTGCTTATTATACTAAGTACTTATTTTTCAATAAATAAAATAATACAATATATATTTTCATAACCCTGGGCTTCTATTATCTTCTTCATTTTTGATTTACACATACTAGGAATATGTATACTAATAAAAGAAAATTACAGCAAATCTCAACTCTTTTATTTCTGATTACTAACAAAATTCCATAGAATTTCAAAGATATGGAGAATCAAGAATACAACTATTATATTAATGCACCACATTTCTTCGTTGCTGAAGCAGACATGAATTTGCCTTTTAGAATCAGCAGTTGGACAAAATTAGACATTCATGCACTGCAGTTGATTTAGAGGGTTGGAGATACTAAAGGGATCATTCCTATAAGATGATGGTCCCAATACTTTTCTAGAATATTTGTAAACCTTGACTCCACATAATATACAGTATCAATACTGGCCATTGTTTAATGGAGACATATTACATTCGGGTATATTGTAGCTGATAGTCCCATAGCAACTTTTTAAAAAAATTAAGACATCACGGTTAACTAAAAATAAACCTTTTAATATTTTCATTTTGAAGCCATGTGTTTAGTGTTTATTATATTAACATTTTATGTTTTTAAATACTTCTTCTACCATCTCAAAACAGACTCAGTTTTCCTTTTTTTCTTTTGAATCTGATGACAGATGTATCAGTGAAAGAAATCATAGAAATAAATATGAGACATGCTGAATACAGTACCCTCCACATGCAGAAGTATAGAAACCAAAGAAAATTACTTACAAACTATTTAAGCAATAGGTGGATGAAAGACAATTGGATCCTAGCTCACTCAAAATTATCAGCAGTTCCTCCACAGATTGATTGAAATGTTCTAACTGATGAAAATGGAAATCTTGCTGTTTTATTACTTTTCTGATTGCTGAGACAAAATATCTGACACCCAAATGCAAAGGAGGAACGATATTTCAGTTCACAGTTTTTAGAGGTTTCAGTCCATAGTCTGCATGGCTCCAAGGCAGGGTGGCATGGTAGAGTAGCATCACAGAGGAGAAAGAGTCCGTGGCAGGCAGAAGGCAGCAAAGTAGTGAAGTAGTAAGCAGCAAGTATGCTTTACATTCTGTCCCTTATAGTCTGTCCACTGAATCCACCCTTAAGGTGTGTAGTACTCACACCCAAGGAGGTCCTCGTCATTAGCCACTCCCAGAACTGTACCAAAACAATCTGTTAAATAATTTAGTAATCACACACTCTTAATCCCAGTATCATGCATCCTAGATCCAGCCACCTCTGAAAAGCCCCACTTTTGACCACATGAGACCTTGGGGGAACATCTAGACACAAGCCATGTACTTGTCAAGCATAATCATGAGTTATTATCATCCAGTGAGAATCTGCCTTATTTTTAAATATTTTATAGTTATGTTTGAAATTTAAGAATATTAAAAGTAGAAATTACAAAGCAAGAGAAAACACTTTAGAGAATTTATCTAGTAAATGATATGCAGCATTATCTAAGGATGTCTATATAAAAGTCTCCATTACAACATTGTTAGAAGTGATTAAAATGGGAATAATCAAAATAGCAATTACAAATTGTGCTGCCATAAACAAAGGTGGACATATATTGCTGTGGTATGATGTTTTCAGTTCTTCTGGAAAAATAGCCAGGAAGGGGAATAGCTGAGTTGAATAGGACCTCTAATCCTAGTTTACTGAGGCATCTCCAGACTGATTTCCACAGTGGTTGCACCAGTCTGCATTCCCACCAACAGTGGAGAAGAGTTCCTTTTTCCCCACAGCCCCTCCAGCATTTGTTATGGTTTGATTTCTTGATGATAGCCATTCTTTCTGGGGTGAGATGAAATCTCAGTGTAGTTTTAATTTACATTCCTGAAATGACTAATGACATTGAACATTTTTTCATGTATTTATTTGCCATTGACCAATTTTGCCTGCTTGAATTTGGTAATTGATCTGAAAACAATGTGCAGTATAAGAACTAATGTTGAATTCCTACCATTTTGTGTGGTGAAGCTCTGCATCATTTCCAATTTTTTTTTAATTTTTGCATTGTTTTTTACTTGTTACTGTCTCTGACTGTTTGATCAATCTTACATTCTTATGTCTAATGGACTGAGCAACTTTGTTGAAGATAACAGTATGTAATGTAGCAACCACTGTAAATTTCTATCTTTTTGTTTTGAGGCTATGTTTCATTTTTATGTTGTTTTGATTTTGTCCTCATTGTTGCTTTGTCAGTTTTTTAATTTTTAAAATAAAAAAAAAACTCAGCAATAAGGTAAGGTTGACTGGATTTTTATGTTTTGTCTTTTTGAGACAGGGTCTTGCTACACAGTTCAGGCTCACCTTGAGCTCAGAACAGGATTGGTCAGCTGTCCAGAATTTTTGTGAGCAGGTGAACACTGACCCCAGTGGCCTGACACATGCACTCTGGCTGCTGGGCCACAAGCTCCAGTCTCCACAAGAGAAGAAAGCTCTTTTGGCAGGCCAGGCTGGCCTTGAGCTAGCAATCATCCTCCTGCCTCAGCCTCCCGAGTGCTAGGATTATAGGCACGTGTCACCACGCCTGGCTGACTGGATTTTTAACATATTACTTTTTGGAATGTCTTTCAGATTCTGAAAAGAATGAATCAGATTTAGTGCTTTGTTTTGGAAAGAACTTTTATACATCATTAAGTGAGCAAAGTAAGTTACTGATAAGAGTGTATTGGATAATTATATTTACGTAAACAAGTGATTAACAGATATACAAAGCCATTACTTCAACCAATTTGTACTAAATTGATGCACCAAATTCATCCATGTTCTCTGTTCTTTCTATAAAACATGCAAAAGGTGCATAAATTGATTCCTAAAAGTTGACCTCAGTGAGCCAACCATATAGTTCTGTTGCCCCTCAACAGTTCCTTACTGAGGCTCAACTGCATTGTCAACAAATGCTTATGTGCCATACGTTTTTGTTACTGCAATTTCAACACCTAATGAAATATTGCATAAATTATGAATAAATGTAACAAAAGAGTTCATACTCCCATTTCAGCAAAATTAAAAACTTTGGAGAGACTACATAAGTGAAAGTCACTAAAAATACCTACTTAAAACTTGAATGTCTTCAAAATTATTGAGAAAAAAGCCAGAAAGAAAATTACCAAAAATCAGAACAAAAAATCTACACCACATTTCTTGGTGAATAACTTCAAAGATCTGATCCACTTTACAGAAACCCTGACTGGAAGTTTAGGCATAATTTAGGCAAAAAGAAAAAAATAAAATCAGTTGTTTCACACTCTGAGAAATATAATGTATTTAAATGTATGTTGTAAATTAACAAGATATTCAATTATATGTTAAAAGTGTATGATCTCCATTTATCAGAGAGCTGTCCATTATGTTTACTGAAATTAGAGATTTCTGATGATGGAAATTTGTATAATCATGCCAGATACCTATGAAAGAAAATACAGCTGCTTGCTAACACGGGATATCTTAGAAGGAAGGGTAAAAAGGGGAAAGTAGGTGCTGCAGCAAAACAAAAAGTATGGAGGGCATTATAGATAAAACCCCTCTCTCTGGTCTACTGCTATATAGGTGTAAAAATATAATTTGGATGTCGACAAATATAAGGGTGAATATAGGTAAAGGCACTGGTTTCATCAGGATATTAAAAAGTGGGCAGGTTTTTGGTGTTAGCTTTAAATTATTTTAATGTAGTGAACTTACTAAAGTAAATGAAATTAATTTTATAAATAAATGAGAAAATGTGAACTTGTATGACTAAGGCTTTGCAGATTTTTACTTTTTTATATGATAATTCTCTTTGAAGAACAATATGTCACCATTTTAAGACATATAATGTTAAAGAGTGGGAAGAAAAGACATACATATTCATTTTTATAGCAGCACAACTCACAATAGCTAAGCTCTGATATTAGCTTGGATGTCCATCAATACATGGGTGGATAAACAAAATGTGGTACTTATACACAGTGGAGTATTATTCAGCCACACATAGGAATAAATTCATGTTATTTGTATAAAAATAAATGGAACCTTAGTTCATAAGGGTAAGTGAAAGGCCAAGACACAGAATGGTAATATTATAGGGTTTCTCTTACATGAGAAACAAAATATAAATTTAGAAATTGGTGCTTTAAAGATGATAGAACACAGAAAGGTGAGACGAGAAAAGAAATCAACAGAAGGAGGAAGAACAGAGAGGGTAAAAGAATGGAAAATGATGAAGACATTGTATATCTCCCTCTGTGTTATTTCCCCAAAATGAACACAGTGAACATCACCATTATACACTGAAAGTATATATTAATAAAACAAAAATACTAAAATTTCATTTTTTAATATAAACATTTTCCTATGGGAAAAATTAAATAACATGGTATTTTTAAAAATAGTACCTAGGATTGCAAGTTAGAGTTGATTCTAAGCAATTTAGTGAGAGCCTCTCTCAAAATGACAAACTAAAAGTGTTGGGATGTAGCTCAGGGGTAGAGCACCCTAGGTTCAACCCCAGTACTTGAAAAAACAAACAAACAAAAACTCTCAGGGAGAGTGCACTCTCTTTTTACACTGACAGCATTAATGCTCAAAAAGAATAAAAGTGACAATGTCCAATTGTTGAATAAGAATAAATAGATTAATTAAATAAAGGAGTTGGTGTATATTTTTCACCCTTCCTTCCTAAACTAAGGTGAGGGAATGAACAATTTAGCCTCCAAACACCTAAATCTTGACAGAATATGTTCAAACTGGAAAATCTTTCCTGTGATATTTTGTTTGTTAAATTTGTTTCATGGTAAAGTAGTGAAAGAATTTCAAATACAGTTCTGATCAAAATAAAAAGAAGTATTGATGTGATCTACTATAAAGTAGAATTTTTCATGTAGAAAATTTCTGTCAAGTCTAATAGGTCTTACTGAGAAATATTTCTGTATAGTTTTTAACTGTTCTTTTGATACACATTAAGAGAAGTATCTCTATTATTTTGCTTCTAAATTCTTTGACTTTCATAAAACAAGCAGCAAAATTAGAACAACCCTTTACTTGCCATTACGTGATGAGTTTTTGTCTATTCATAGTTAAATTCAACATTTTGAAAGCCTCTTATATGATTTTAAACTTACAGAAAAGTTGCAAGAATCATATAGAGAACTCATGTATAAGCAGTACCTTACCTAAAATCACATATTTTAAAGATTTTACACAAGTGTCCTACATTTTCTCTAGGTCTGTCTCTGCCAGTCTTCTTTCCCTCCCCCTTCTCTCTCTCTGTCACTTTTGCACTTATATTTCACTATTATTTGAAAGTGGACAGCAGTTGTCACATCTCTTTCCTACTTATACCCCCATGAGAGTTTCCTGAGGACAAACACTTGTCCTTACATAACCATAGTGGTATGATCAGAAAATCTCACACTGAATGGTATTAGCATTGAATCTGACAAATCATGTTTAGATTTTACCACTTGAATCCATAATATCCTTTCTCACAATATTTTCCCTAGGTTCTGATGAGATCAGGTGCATTCAGGGTGCTATGGCCATATACTTTCCCTAGTTTCTGAATCTAATCTTGGGTCATGCATTGCAGTTAGTTTTCAAATCTCTTTGGCATTTTTCCCCAAGAATATTATTTTAATATAAACATTTAAAAAATTAGCTATTTTGTGAAATTTTCCAGAAAGATTACAGCTAAAGAAACTTCAAATACTGTATGTCCTTCATCTCTTTAGATCTGAGATTGCTTCTCAGTCTTAATTTTGCCTTTTTACCTGTGTGGTTTTGAAGAATACAAGGCAGTTATTTTGCAGATTGTATATCCATTTTAGATAGTTTGATATTTTCAGCAATGCCAAAAGAATGCATCTCATCAGGAAAGATATGATATCTATTTGTATTCTTATTGCTGATGTTAGCTTTGATGAATTGATTAGTGTCTGCAATTTGTCTCCATTGTAGAGTTATTTTCCTTTTATTATTAATATTATTTTTTTTCTGGTACCAGGAATCGAACTTGTGACCTTGCGTTTGCCAGGCAGGCACTCTACCACTGAGATAAATTCCCAGCCCCTCCTTTTATTATTAATAAATATTTCTCTTTTAAATTGTTAAAACTTTTTATGCCAAAGCAGTACTTTTGTGTATAAAAACCATGTTTTTTTTTTTTTAGCCATTTTTCTGTTGGTGGACATTTAGATTACAACCCAGGTTTAGCTATGATAAATTGTGCTGTTATAAGCACAGATATGCATGTATCACTGGAATATGATGTGATGTCTTTAACTATTTCAGGCAGATACCTAGAATCATTTGTAAGACAATGGATGGACTTTGAGACTGTGCTAAATGAATTAATTAGACACACAAACTTGAATACTATATTGTTTTTCTTATGTGAAAAACCCAAAATATAAATTAAGAGCAAAATAAAGGTTAGATAATAGGAAATAGAGATTTTTTCAAATGGGAAGGGGATTAAGAGATGGACAGGAGAGAGGGGGAGGAAAAGAGAATGACAAAGAGTTGCAATATGTTGTCTAATTGCACCAGCTCCCCACAAGGACTGTGATCATTATGTAATGTGTATTAATAAAAATAAAACTGAAAAAAATAAAAGACGACACATAAAAATTGTTTCAGTTTAACCAATTTACAATTTTTAACCTTAGGCTTTTCACTTAAAGCAGTACTTGTTTTAGATTTTGACTCAATGTCAGAGTTGTGTAACTTTAAGCAAAGTATTTAGTACATTTCTATTTATTGCTATACATATGCCTAAAGATCCTCAGTTCTTTCTATTATTCTTTTCAGTGCATGTTGAAGTTCAGGTATAAATCTGATGATTTCAAATTTTTTTAATATTATAACTCTGATTATGGAGAACTCTTGTGCTATCCAATATATAACCACTTCTTAGTACTACAAATGTAGTACTTCACTTATTATGTTAAAATTATTTGTAAGCCTTCATGTGTGCCTTTGTGTGTGAGACTGTGCTCGTGTGTTTATGTCTCAGCCTCAGGGTATGATTTTTCTGATGAGCGCTTCTATAATAATCTGCAGACTTGCTCAGTTTCTGTATATTAATGGTACCCAACTACCACAGCATTTCAGCGGTGAAGTGCTCACTATTCGTATTGGCGTTTGAATGGTCCGTCCTGGAACACTGCTCCATGGTGAACGGTGCCTGCCACAGAGGTGCAGCACGATAACTCTCAAAGGGGCTCCGAAAAGAGTATATGAAAAATTTGATACCTACTCCCCCTGTGCTTGCCTTTTCTAGACATATGAGCTGATCTTGATTCCTTCAGTTTTGCTGTCTCTTGTACCTAATGATTCTGAGATCATTTTATTTCTTTCTCCCGTTGTTTTGTTTATTCCAACTACTTCAGACAGTGTCGCGTCCTTCAGACAGTGCGTCCTTCAGACAGTGCATCCTTCAGGCAGTGTCTCCTTATTAAGTAGATTCAAGTTTCCTTCACATAACAAAACTCTACAGAGTCCAGTATTCTGAACTTGGAGGTAGAGAGTTTTTCTAGCTAACACTGTACAGTCTCAAATTCCTACAACCTACCCCTATCTTGACTTCAGCCATCCTGAGCAGATAAAAATATTTTTGTAAAGGGGATTATGTACAAGAAATTACTTCTGCTATAGAAAAGCTTTCCTCTATGGCTTTTCATTTGCACTACAGTTTTTTAAAGGTAAAGTCTACACAGCTTCATATGCAAATTTAAATAGTAAAATTTAGAGTTATAAAAAGTACATGTGACTTTGAAACCCACCTGCACTGGTATTAAATCACAAACTATTCCATCACTGTGAGAAATTCTGTTTTAGGAGTTTCTAGATAATGTTCATGTCTCTATCTGGAGGATGCTGCTTCTCTCCCTGTGTATCACTTTCACCTTACACAAGTATGTAAGTTATGGAGTGTCACACACATGTTACACGCAGTTTGCACCTGGGACACTGTGACCAGTATAATGATTTTCAGATTTACCCTTATATTTTTGTATCTATATTTTGCTTCTTTTAGTTTCTGGGTTTTAATTACTGAGTGAACCAGAGTGTTCCTGCTTATTACTTTGCGTAGTGGTGTGTTTTCTCCATTCTCATATTCATAGCTAACTGGGGGTTTTTCCAGTTCTTGCTTCTTATGAATACAGCTGCTATGGACATTCATAAGTGTTTTGTAGCCATGTTGTTTAATTTAGCCTGATTACATGCCTCTAAGTGCAATTGTTAAATCATTGGTCAGTGTTTATAATAAAGAAAAAAATGCCTAATCTTATCCCCAGGTTTTTGTATTGCTTTATATTCCCACAGAGGCCCATGGCTCGATATCCAGGACCATAAATCTTTATATTTCCACAAGGAATATATGAAACTTATAGTTGTAGTACATTCTTTCCAGTTATCTGTGTGGCTGTCAGTTATTTCCTAAAAAATATTTCATTTTTGGGAAGGAATGTAGTAGTTCCTACTAACTATATTCATTATCTTTCATGTATTTATTAGCCACTCATAAAGTTTTTTGGTAAGCATTATTCAAAGCATCGTCCCTTTTTAAATGGCTTTTTTATTTTCTTCTGGAATTCTAGTGATAATTTGTATATTTTTCATACACTTTTCTCATATAATTTTCCATTTCATATATATTTTTTCCTTTCATCAAATGTATGACTTTTGTGCAAACATCCTTTTCCATCTGTTGCTGCTTATTACTTTCCTTAGTGGTGTGTTTTAAAATTAACTTTGACCAATTTTTATATTTAGACTTATTTTAATCTCTGATACCATAAAAAAAGAATGTAGAGTTATTACTTTCCTTCCCTAAGATATTTTGTGTAGTGAAAGAAGGTAGAGTTCTTAAAGTCCAAGAAGTAGTAATTCTAGCTCATTACACAAATACACTACCCTATATTTTCTTCTAGCAGATTTAGGACTTTAGGTTCAATGTTTAAGTTTACGATCAAATTAGCATTTTGTAGTTTTCAGTATACAAGTAGTTTATTGTCTTTAAATTTATTTCTAGATATTTTAATCCTTTGATGTTACAGCAAGCAAAATTATTTTTATTGCATTTTTTTCTGGGTTTTTTTGGTAGTTTATAAGGTACAATAATTTTTCTTCCTTGCTTTTATATCCTGCAGTGTTACTGAGCTCATTTATTAGTTCTACTAGTGTGCGTGTGTATGCTCCTTAGGCTCTCTATGCACAAGGTCATGTCATATGCACAAACAGATGCTTTTACATCTCCTTTTCCAAGTTGGATGCCTCTTCTTTTGATTGCCTAATTGCTTCAACTAATATATTTAGTACATAGACATGATGTGAGCACATACACTTCTCTTGTTGCAGATTTTAGGAGGAAAACATTCAGTTTTTATCATTAATTGTGATGGTTAGTTGTAAATTATTAGAGCTGCCCTTTTTCAACTGAGGATATTCTCTACTTATTGCTCATTATTTGAGCTACTACTTTAATCCAGGAGAGATGTTGGATTTTGTCAAATATTTTTTTCTGTATTTATGACAGAATTATTTAATTTTTGGTTTTATTCTGATGTTTTAATATTACTCCAATCTTGCATTTCTGGGGTAAATCCTATTTCATTATATTATATACACCTGTTTATATGTTGCTTGATTCAGTGCATAGTTTACATTTCATTCACTGACTCCATATTTATAAGCAGTAGAAGTCTATGATTATCCTACGATGACTTCAACTAAGTTTTTCACAAAGGTAATATTGTGCCCCTCCTGTGCCTTCTCTCACCCTTTCTTCTCTTCCCTCTTTTCCTCAGTTTGACAGAGTTTGAGAAAAATTAAGGTAGATTCCATTATGGAAGCAAGCCATCTGGACGGGCTTTTCTTTGAAGGAAGACTTTTGCTTAATAATTCAATTTCTTGTTACAGTTGTTTGAGATTATATATTTCTTCTACATTTACTTTTTGCAGTTTGTATCTTTCTACCTGTGTTGTATATCATTGTAGTTCATTTGGCCAGGTTATTAATTTGTTGGTCTATAATTGTTCATAGTACTCCTTATTCTTACAATTGTAAGGTATGATGTAACAATGCTCTCTCTTACACGCCTTATTTTACTTTCTCTTTGTGCATTTTAGATACACACGATGGTAATATTCACCACAGGGAATGTGTACCTGTACATGGTATATCTTGATTCTTCTTTTGTCCTTTTTCCCTCCCCTACCTTCAATATCTCTTCCCTTTCTTATTTACAAAAGCTTTATTTCCATTTTTCCTTCCTGTCTCCTTTCTTTCTTGTCCCTTCTTTCGTTTTGCCCTACTCCCTCCCTTGTTCCCCTTCCCATTTGAACAATTTCTTCCCACTTCCCAATATTTATTACACATTTTGGCTCTTATTCACACTTACAGTTTCTCACACCAGAGAAGTAATGTAGCATTTAAACATGTGTGTCCATCCTACTTCATTTAAGAGTATGGTTAATTTGAGTTGCCTTCTAATTTTGCTATTCTTTTAAATACGGGTAAAAGATTGCCAACTTTATGAATCTTTTCAAATGAGCAGTTTTTGAGTTTTCTAATCTCTCTTTTGTCTAATTTATTTGCTGTCTAGAACATTATTTTCTTTCTTCTGCTTGCTTTGTGGTTTTGTTTTTGCTTGTCTTTTCTAGTTTGTAAAGATACCACAGTTTGATTTCTCAATTCTATATTTTTATCCTTTTAAAAAAATGTTGTTTACAACTAAAAGTTTCCCTCTATGGACCTTTTAAGCTACATACCATAAATTTTTCTGTCATATTTTTTAATTCATCTCTAAGTATTTTCTGATTTCTCTTGCAATTTTTTTCTTGGGTCCATCAATGGTTAAAAAGCGTAACTTAATTTTCACTTTGTGTAAATTTCCTAAATTTTTCTTCTGCTATTTATTACTAATTAAATTTCTCTAGTTTCATTCATTTTGAACTTATTGCAGCTTATTGTATAGTATAAAATATAATCTTTCCTAGAAAATGTTTCATAAGGGTATGAGAGGAATCACTTTCTGATGTTGTTATTTAATCCTTTCTGTAGATATCTGTTGTCTAACTTGGTTTGTAGTGTTTCTGAAGCCTTATATTTCTTTGCAGATTTTCCCAACCATTCTATACATTATTAAAAAATGGGTATTCATCTTTATTTTAAACAATAACTTCATGGCTTGTAGGATTTTGACTTCACAGATTTCTTTCCCTTCCTATGATTCAATATTCATCCATTAACTTTTGGTTTTTGTTACTTTTTATAAGATGCTCATGTAATTATTCCTGTTCATGTAGTTTTATGTTTTACTACTTTCAAGATTTTTTTCTCACAATCTTTGGTTTAATTATACTACCTAATAATCATACTAAAAATCATCACTATAATGTGTTTTCTTCATTGTTATATTTTTATCATTTGTTAAATCTCACAGATTTGTTTATGTTATTCACCAAATTTTACAAAAAAAGGGACTTATTTCTTTACAACTTATTTTGGTCTCATTCTCTTTGTTTCTCTCCTCTGAGACTCCCATTACAGATATAGTAAGTCATTTGATATTATTAATATTTAAAGCTTTATTAATTTTTCCTATCTGTTCACTTGATGTTTTCAAATCTTTTTCTTTCATGCGTTTTAGATCTATATATTTATGCTCTCTTTGTTTTGACACCTTCAATGCGCTTTTTAAGCCAATCCATTAAGCTTTGCATTTCAGATGTTTTATTTTCTCAGCTCTAGAATATCTTAGTTCTTCTTCATAATCTCTGTTTCACTGTTAAGTATTCGTGATGATTGGATCTTGCTTTAATCTAGGAATGGATTTGTAATAGATGCTTTGCAGCCCCATTTACTCATTCCAATATCTAATCATTAATCATCCCTTTTTTGTAATTCATGTTTTCCTGCTCCTTTTCAAATCTAATTTTCAAAATGTTATTTTTTTGAACCATAACTGAGCGTATTGTGAACATTCAGGACTATGTTATGTTTAGTGACTTTTATTTTGAGCTAACAGGCAGTTAATTTTCTTGGCCCAAGTGCTATATTTTGTACTCAATGCTGTCGGGAGGAGGTAAACCTCTGCTCTTTTCTTTCAGCATTTTAGCTGTTACATTTGACAAGGCTCTTTGCACTTTCTGTTGCACTGTTTTTTATGTGTATATATGTAGAGATTCGATAATAGAAATAATACAGTTGAAAATTTGTTACTTTCTCTTTGTGATGTGTTGTTGGGGCTTTCAAGTTTTTCATTGACATTTCCTTTAGGTAATGTTCTTTTGGACATGATTTTATTACCAAAGGAAGGTATCATCTTCTTACACATCTAGATGGTTAAATTTCCTGAGCTGGGAATGAAAATCCAAACAAATTAAACAGTAAGAATGTTCTTACATGTTAAAAATAATTTAATTGGAAAAATTGAGAGGCCAAGATGAGAGACATCTATATTTCTGTAGTATACAGCAGTGATGGTAAAACTTTTAGAGTGTTCAGTGACACAAACAGCCCACAGCAGCATGTGGGCCATAGCTTTGCCACCACTCATGGAGAAAATAACCCCATAAAGCAAATACATAGAGAGGAGCAGAAATAATAGGGAGCTGAAAAACGCTCTTGGAAGTATTCCATTTCCTTTTCAGTTCTATAAGAGCAAGAACCTTTCTCTAGTTCATTATATTCTAACTGCCTTGAGGAGTATTTAGGAAAACCGTAAGATTTTTTGGAACAAATAAATCATAGCTTTATATGTCCTGAGGAAGGCAGATGTGCAACATTTTCTTTTCTTTCTTTGTTTCTTTGTTTCTTTCTTTTTCTTTTTTGGTACAGGGAATCGAACTCAGGACCTTGTGCTTGCCAGGGAAGCTGCTATGCCATTGACTTATGTCCCTGGCCTCAATGTTTTCAATGTTTTTTAAAAACCCTACTCAGTACCTTCTTCAAACCATAAATACTTCTTGTGGTGAGCATCAGCAATTTATACTTTAGCATTTCATAATATATTAGATCTCATGGTAAAGATACAAAATTTATCCTTTGGCAGTTTTTATTTCCATTATAAATATTTTATTCTTTCACATTTGTTAACAGACAAACATATTTTATCTTTTATTAAACCAAATGATCACAAAAATCATAATCATACATTAGAAAATCATCTTTAAATAATTACAATTATTCCGGTTATGTCTTTTTAGTAAATTTTTATTCCATACAGAATAACAATCAAAACTTGTCCTTAAGAAAACATGAATAAGAATGTGTGCATGAGTCTGTGTGTATGTGTATGTGTGTGAGAGAGAGAGAGAGAGAAAGAGAGAGACAGAGAGAGACAGAGAGGTGGTAATGGTAGTGCTACTAATACTTTGTTTTTAATAAAAATTTCCCAAGAAGACACTGTTCAGCATATTTCTGAATGCAGAAGTTGACATTTTTTGGCAGATTTTCTCAAGCTGATGAGTTTATGGCTTGATAATCATTCACCGAAAAGCTTCTATCCAAAGTTGCAGCATACAGGTTTGGTCTTCATCTTACCAGACTTATCTCTGGAATATGTCCAGTGTCCAGTTTTTGGTAAGACCATCTCTACCTAAGTCATCCTCAATCCCCTCTGCTTGGATCTAATAAACTGATTCTGAATATTTTGTTCTATCTTTAGCCACCTATAGCAAAACTATCTCTGAATAGATTACAGATTCCTTTTCCCTATGCAATGTATTCTATGCTAATTTCTGACGCTGAAGAAAGTGGTTCAGTACAAATGCAAAGTAGGTTATTTCTTCCTGTTATACTCCCACTCTCCTCCAGACTTAGCCCAAGGGAAAGAGTTGTCAGATGAAAGACTTGCCTAAATTCCTGCCCTGTACTAGTCTGGGAAGGAGAAAAAAATAAAAGAAAAGCTACCAGCCTACCCAGATTGATGGATTATTTATAAATTAGTTCTCTCAGTTGAAAACTAAAGCTGGTGAACCAACGTCCTCCCTAAGAATTTCTCACTTCATGGTGTGAGTGAGAGAAAGGAGAAGCACAGGAACCTATCAATGGTTAGAGAAAATTATTCATTCCAGAAAAAAATATCATATCAATAATTCACTGGATAGAAGGAAGTTACTACCAGCCCGTCTGTGACACCCTCATTTACCTCTGGGCTGGTGTTGTTATCCTCTGGTCTGTCCAGTGCACACTGGCAGGCTTCATCTCTTATGTAATTACTACCATTTCCTTTCCCTGAGTCTTTATTCTGCTACTGCAATTTGTCCAACTGACTAGAAGGAAGTACCTCGACATGTGATGTAGACAGAAATTACTCTATAGAAATTCTCATCTTTACCCCTAACTTTTCTTTTGCTGTATTTTGCATCTTTAGAAATTTATCCCTCGGTCTTTCCTTGTAAGAAATTTCCCCTAGACTCATGAAGTCAGCTTTGGCTTTCTCTTTCTTTCCTACAAGGGTGTGGTCAGTTTATGTTCTGATATAGCTGTGGCACATTAGCACGAGTCTCTTGGGGGCACAAGTATCATCATTATTAAACTACTACTACTATTATTATTATCACTATTACTCCATTATAGACTTAGATCTCGTTCTCGTTTTTTTTTTTTTTTTTTCGGTACCGGGAATCCAACTCACGACCTTGCGCTTGCCAGGCAGGCGCTGTGCCGCTGAGCTAAATCCCCAGCCCCACTCATCCTCAAATCATGAAAAAGAAATAACTGGCTAAACAAAGCCTTATGTAACTACGTTAGGTTATATCAACTTGACATTCTTTAGTAATTCAGAAGAATGAAATTTTTTTGAATTTCTCAGCAGTCAGGAAAATATACAGACAAATCAAAATTTTTGAAGTTTTTATGCAATAATTTAATGGAAAATAGTCAACAAAATGAAGTGATTGGGTGAATGAGTACAGGAAATGAAGGAAAATCATGATTTAACATAGCGCTGCAACTCTGAGCTGAAAAAGTTGAGAAAATTGTACTAGTCCCTGACAAAGAGCAACAGGAGAGAGGTTCTTTTGAAGATGAGGCGTGTGAAGAGTTGAGTGTCAGATATGATTCTCTAGAGAATTCTAAACAGAAGTCACTGCCCAGCACCTTGCATCCTGCACTTGAGTGAAAGGACTAGACTGGAGATAACGTTTTGAGATTCCCCATGTAATTACTAGCTGAATCCATGGGAAAGAGAGCTGTCTCCGTAAAGAAAATATGGAAAACATCAATGGAGGCTAAGTAAAGAATTTTGGAGCATAATTATAGTTGGGGAGTTCAAAGATAGGTATGATTGTAGTAATAAGTAGTCTTGGGAAAAAGCCAAGAATTTGATAATTAGTGAGCCAGTAACATCAATTCTCAGGACATAAGTGGTAGGACTTAAGGGTCTCAATTCTTGTGAATCACTGCTGGTTTCAGTCGAATGATTAGTCCTACACATGGTGATGGGGCTGTTATGACCCAAATGGTGCCGAGTTCATGCATGCAGGTCTAGGTTGGGGAAAGCCTTGCAACATCTTACTGTTTATTAATCTTCATTAATTTTATAGCCTCAAATTGGTACTAGAGACAGCTTAGAGTTCAGAATTTCTTTCAAGCTAGGAATAACTAGAACTCAAAGTGAACTTGAAAAATAATATCACTTCCTGTCATATAACATCTTGGAGTCTGTATTAGAAACAGACTCTCTGCTAAAAGAAACCTCAGGTAGTGACCTGGTTTGTGGGAAAAAAAGTCTTAATTTAGATTTTGTTTTGAAGCTGTGGTACCCAAGTAGCCATATGTAAATGCCATGTTTTTATTTCTCCTTACCATAGTCCTTGTTTCTTTTGCTAGATTAAGAATTCAAAGAATTTTGCCATTTGAGGATATTTTGCTATATTTTATTATGATTTTACACATACCTCTTTGCAACTTAAGTTTTAGACTATTTGGCAGAGGGTGAAAGCAAGCAAATTGTAAAATACATTTTCTATTACATAGAATAACATCATACATTTTAAAATATCTTTTATGTACTTATAATGTCCTAAAAGAAAGAGGAATTTTGGGACAATAACTATTCAAAAATGGCTCAGTCACTCCAAGGGTAATACTTGAGTAATAGCGTATTCTACTTGAGAACTGTTTTGGACAAATATGAAGGCAAAAGGAAAGTGCTCAGGAACCCAGAGGCATAGACCAGAGACAAAAGCGCAACAAAAAGGTACTTTTCCCAGGCAGAGAACGGTAGGAACAACTATGCTTGTTTGCATTTTTGATAATTGAATGCAGGTGGGTAATTAACGAGGTTGTGTTTCATTAAAGCATGTGCATTAGGTAATACCTTGCTCTTAAGAGCTCTGCTTATAAAGCCTTTATCTTCCTTTTCTGCTGGCTAAGGGAAATAAGTAAGGGAAATTTTACAAACTGTCAAATACAATCAAGACAGAAGCAAGAATGCTGGTTGTGGTTATCATGTAACAAAAGAGCCTACAAATACAGAAAGTGAAAAACAAATTAACTGGCATTTCATATAATTCACCCATTTAAAGGGAGTGGTTCAACGGGTTATAGTATGGTAATACGGTTGTATCAGTGCAACTAATTTTAGAACACTTTTCACCCCAACAAGAAATTGCTTGTCCCTGGGTCATCATCTGACCTAGTTCATGATTACACTTTCACACGTGGGCATGTAGTACTTGTAAACAGCAAATGTCTCCCCTACAGATTTCTCTCAATTGTACAATAGAGTTAAAAGCTAAAAGACAAAGCAAACAAATAAAAAAAAGTCAAATGTGTTATCTTAAAGGTATTTGTCCCTATAAGAAGGATATTATTTCTAAAGAGTGTTCATTATTCTCTCCCTGAAATGATTGACTTCTCTGGGTAGGACGAGCCAGCGGAGGATGACAGTGATGTCATGGTGAGTTCCATGGTGGGTCAGTGGGAGCTCAGAAGTTGAAGAGGAAAGTTCAGTGGAAAATACCCAGCAGGCATGAATCTCCTTTGTATAGTCATAAATTTATCCTGGAATTGATTAGTGCCTTTTATTCTAAGAGCCCATGATTGTTGGGGCTTCTGCAGCAAGTTCAGCACCTTTGTAATATCCCAGAGCTGCCAGAGCAGTGCCCTGTGTGCTCACCGGTTCTCAGTAAAGGTTACTTCCTGACTGACAGTCTGTCCCCAGATATCCAGGCTGAGAGATTTGCAAAGCATGTCGGTTTGTAGCTTCCCCAGTGATCAAAGGGAGCAGAGAGAAGTGTTTTTCTTTGAGGTCAGCTTTCAGCTGATGTAAATTAGGCATGGATCACAATAGGAAAGGGAAAGAAGAGAGTTTTGTGCGATCAGAAAGAGAGGAAGGTTCAGGTCACCCCTATATTACTCACAAGTGTATCTTCTTGGTCATATGATTTATCTAACAGGTTAAATCAATGCAAAGGGCCAGTGCAGTGGTATAGATCTGGGGCCATACTTGTAGTCATAATTAAAATAGGCAATTAAAAAACTTGTTTTGCAGCCAACCCTGGGAAATTAAATATCTTTTATGCCACAGAATCAGTTTATTCTCATATTATTCTGAATAACTGTAATTAAACCATGGTTAAATATCAGAAACACCCAAGGAAAGAGGAACTGATAATGCAGTTGGGAAATGGCACAAGAAAGATGAATAATGAAACATAGCCGATAAGAAGTAATAATGTCACCTTCACTTTTCCATTATTATGTTTGCAAAGATGGAAAATTCACTTCACCTCTCACATCATATCCTCTTGGAGGTTACAGAGGTGATCAAATTCTGGTTAATGAAAGAAACACATGAACTTTATTCCTTGTATCTCTATTAAGCAAATGAAATATTATGCTTTTCCTTTTCACACTTGATTACTAAACTACCATATATAAATTTGAGACTGGAAAATTAAACATGAATAATACTTAGAAAATGTAATAAAAGAGATTTCAGATTGTTTTGGTTCCTTTCATAAGTAAAATATTTCCACAATTTATCAGATATAACGTTTTAATTAAGAAAATCCATGCCACCCATCCAAATGACCTTACGACCAATGGAATATTTCCAACTTGTTTGAGAGAATGTTCTATGTCTTTCTCATGATTGACTGGCCTATAAAACTGATGAACTCTCTGGAATGAACGAATAAATACATGGTTTCCACATTAGGTCTAAAAGTAACTAGGGCAAAACTAAAGAAACAACAAATAATAAAATTTTTCTTTATTCCCTAAATTCATCTACCGCCTGTACTACGGACTCCCTGGCACTTTTATTCTTCTAATTATCTAAACATTTACAACATTTGTAATTATCTTCTTAATGCTTCACCTGACAGGTAAGTCATAAATTACATGAAGGGAGAGATTACATTAGTCCTTTTTATCTGTGCTTTGCTAAATATGTCTCAAGCACCTAGAATAGTTCCAAGCACACAAATAAAATCAAATAACATTGGCTGAGTGAATATACAATTGGAACTGACTTTGTGTCTTACTGTGACATACTCATTGTATGTTAAGGGCAAGTGTTGTCACAGTAGAAGTTAAACTTCTGTGGCAAAAGAGGACTTATGCATATGGCATGCTCATTGCCTAAATCTTTATGAATGCTCAATAAATACTGGCAACAACAGGTTGTAAGCCTCACAGAAATAGTGAACAGCTGTCAGTAAAGTGGATAATGGTCATATAGTTAATCAATTTACATTGGAAGTGGTTCAACCAAAGAACCTTCCATTCACTGAGCAAACACACATCTATAATTAATATATGGATGACCTCATGCTTAGCCCTATTAGTTTAAAGCCTTATTAACTAATGTTTTTGACCTTCTGTTTAGGAATAAAGTAACCAAACATGTTGTTCTCACATATCAGATTTAAAATAGATTCAAAGCATTTTATAATCTTTGAGGTTTTTTACAGTAGAAATTAATTTTTAAAATTCTATTTTCACTTAGAAGTCTGTTATATTAAAAAAGGGGAAATGATACTTGGATTTTAACTGTAATTGCAAAATTTTATGCCATTAGCACTAGTAATTATAGAAAGGATATTGAAATTATTTTAGAAATATTTTAACAGCAAAGTTTAAAATTCTAACCAAAGATGTATTATATATTTCTTAAATAACTGAAAAATTAAGTGAAAATGTTAAATAAAAATAAATATGTAAAAATTAGACATTCTTGCTAATTCATTCTAACTAGAAAATTTAGAGAAAAATATTCTCCTGAACATTTTTTAATGGAGATTAAGAACAGAATCTATTTATTAGGGGAAAGAAAGCTTTTGTTTAAGAGAGGCAGAAGAGGTCTAGAGTGGGTTGCCCCTCCTGAACATTTTTGAAAGTGGTATCTTTACGATATAATGCACCTTATGTGGTCCCAATTTAAAGGAATGAGTTATATTTTACTGATAGTAAATTTCTTACAATAAATAGGAATCAATAGCCAAACTCAGACATTTATTCATAATGTGTAAAAATTTGCCTGTATATCATTTACTACAACTGAAGAAGGTAGAAAATACTTAGTATTTCCTTAAGTACTAGAGTGGGCAGAACACATAAATATGGATTAATTCTGGGGATTTTTTTTTTTTGTACTGGGAATTGAACTCACAACCTTGCATTTGCCAGGCAACGTCTCTGTTGCTAGGCTATATCCCCAGCCCAATCAGATTAATTCCAAACTTTAAGCTTATTCTGCTGCCAGATCCTGCTCCGTTGTCTACAGGATCATGACAAACCCCTTCCTGAGCATAAGAGTGCCAACCATGACTCTAAGTTCTATACCCTGTCACTCCTGCCTGCCCTCACTGCCAGCATATTGTATTCCATCCATACTAACTCAGAAACATACCTCACTCTCCAAGAATGACCATCAGAAATACATTAAACAATAAGAAATACTGGCCAGGCTATGGGGAAACAATGGACTCTTTGACACTGTTGGTGGGAATATAAACTAGTACAAACACTGTGGGAATCAGTATGGAGATTCCTCAAGAAACTAAAATTTGAAATTCCATTCGATGTAGCTATGTATTTTTAGGTATCTTTCAGAAGGAGTTAAAGACATCATATTACAGTGATTCATGAATACCCATGTTTACAGCAGCACACTTCAAATAATCTTGCATATATAACATTTGATAAAATTTTTATTTTGTGATCAAATTCTTATTTAAAAATTCAATTGATATCCACCCAAAATTCAATTGATATACAATTGATATCTCTCCTCCATGCTCTGCGGCCCATTTTATGCTCCTCACTTTGGATGTCAGTTACTTAGAAGTAGGGTTCATGTCTTAGTGGAATTTTAAATATTCCACTCCCAATCACAGTGCCTTGCCCATATCAATAATCATAATTACTAATTTTCAAACATCTGATGATCCTCAAGGTCCAGAACACAGAGGGTTTTCCTTAATAAAATGGTCATATTTCAAGTACTTACTTCAAAGAACCAACAATACCTACCCCATTGCTCCTGATACTCTCACTAAATTTCTTGGTAGTCAGTGTGCAATACAATAGCAAATATGCCTTACGTCATCTCTTGTTAACTTTCTACTTTACACTGTGTATTTCATGGCAGAGTCTCCAACATCTTCTCTCTTACATCACCAGCTCTCAAAGAAACAGCCTGACATTGATGCTGTTCTACTGACACAGGGTTTTGTTTACCATTATTGCTGCTGGAAAGAAATATGTTAATTAAAGTTGCTAATGATACTAAATTGGATGGCTCTGAAATCACAAGTGAGAGTGAAAAGAGAATACAAAATAGTCTGAAGAAGTTAGAAATGTAGCCACTGGGTTTGGGGAAGCCTCATATTGGACACACCTATACTTGTGGGGGAGATTAAGAAGAAGCTCAGTTATAAAAGATAAGTTTCTGACTCTTTGACATGATATATATTTAATTAATTTCAGTGAAGTAATAATTGTTTCTATTTATGCAAAAAATTACAGTCAGATGTTAGAATACATAAGGTACATTAGGATATATTCTCTAAGATCTGTCAATAGAAAATACAGTATCCAGCCTGACTTTCAGACTGAGAAAACTTTTAATGTAAAGAATTACACAATCATTCAACTTATGAAAAGAGCTATTGACTCTTATTCTTTTTTTTATTTTAAAGATAAAAGGAGGGAAACATTAACAGACATACAACATTTTACAACATATCACAAGCACAATACAGACAATACAGAGTTACAAACAAAATGGTAGGGAATTAACAATGGTGGTTGTATTACATATTGATATCTTCAAAGTGGCTTCTCGTGAAAACAGATATAAACATGCAATACTGGTCAACGAAAGACTCATTGACAGTTTCTTTCAGCATAGAAATAGAAGACAGAAGAACAACCATGTTAACTATCCTGTATATACATACATACAAAATTTCTCCTTCTTTCCCTTCTCTTTTCCCACATCCCAGAAGCCCTTTACTCTTCATTGGTTTCCTATCATTTCACAGTGTCTATCATACCTCCCGAGTTTAAATTAACTCTTTCAAGTTTTACACTAGTGAAACAATGCGGTGCTTGCACATGACAAATTATTACTCAAATTCAGTTTAAGCATATCCACTAATTGCAATTATACATATGCCCTGTTTATTTCTTCTATTTAAACATGAACAATATTTTTTTAAAGATTTAAATAAAAATTAGAATTACTACAACTTAATTACTACCTCTTCCAACTTGTTGCAGGATTTTTCTAACATGGTAAATTACTTCACATAGAGTTGAAGATGAAGGAATCAAAAAGGATTTGGGGACTGAGGTATTGGATATACCATGTTTGTGTTGGTTAGTCTTTATAAGGGAAGAGCACCCTATAACTTCATACCTCTTAAAACATTTGGACTACTTGGAAATACTTGAATAACCATGGGAAATGCCTAAAAATAAATGTGCAGCTGGGTTTACCCACATCTACACACACACACACACACACACACACACACACACATGCTTTCTAAACAGCTAGCTTTCTAAACAGCTGGCTTGCAGTGGGTACAGTGTGCCTCTGGAAAGAGCATATGGGAGATGTATCCAATGGGCAGGGTCAAGCCATATGGTATACTGTGGAAGAGTCTGCGAACAAACCACACTGGAGAGGAGAGAGAAAAGAACTCAGACACGAGTATGATTGCAAGATTTACAAGTAGGAAGGACTGGATTCTTCTTCAAGAGTAAAAGCCAGGTAGTAAACAGACTTCAGAGTTCTCAAATTAGAAAGAACAAGTGAGGAGATCCAAAGAAATCAGATAAGTTGAATCACGCAGAAAGCGCTATCCACAGGCCTCTCCCCAGAGTGTGCTGACGCAGGAGATATATAGTGTAAGGGAGGGAGCAAAGTTTTCCCCTTGAAATTTCCCAGAGCTCTTGCAATTTCCAAGATGAAAATATCACGTCTTCTGCATGGTCATTGGGGGATGGGACTAAATGTAATAATGGACAGTATTTTATTTCCAGAACTTTCTTGACAAGAAAGAGGTCCCAGTTTGATCTCTCCTGATCTCTCAAGTTATAACATACTACAGTCCTCCCATTATTCTGTATTATACCTTGCTGGTAATTTATTTTGTTCACTGTATGTATTACAATTTGTAATGGTGTTGTTCATGGATGTGTTTATTTTGTCTTCCTCTATTGCACTAGAATCCAATTGCTACAAAAAGAGACTGTTCGTTCTCCTTGTTTATGACTGGCTGTTCTCCCAGTGCCTTGCACAGAGCTTGTGTGCTAAGTACTGAAAGAATAAATGAGTAAATACTCCATGAACATTTATACTTATATTTTATATATTGTGATATACAAAATGTAGTGCTATTCTTTCTTCTGATGTTGTGCAATGCTAAGAGAAGAAAAACAACCTGCACTTTTTCACTGTAATCACCTCACAAAATGGTGCAGCCCTTTCCTCTTTGTTTGAGTGACAATACCCTTTTGTACATGTAACAATTTTCAAAAAGCTGAGAAAGGTTATTCCCATACTGTTTTATTCTTTTACTTCAAGAAAATCATTAGGGAAGCTTAACTGCTGCTGTAAAGGCTGGAATGAGAGGCAGAGTTAAGCAAGATTCCAAATGCTTATTTTAATTGACAACTGTGTTAAAAATATGTAATTCCCTCTGTCTTTACATACTGCATGTCAGGGCAGCAGACAGAGTGATGGAAAGCCTTCCTCTCGGTCTTGGTCATTCCTTGCGCATCAACCCATTCTGGCCTGCCTCTTGATTTTCTCCTTCATGCAGCCAAAGAGAGATTTGTTAAACCACAAATGGTAGCATGTCTATACTGGCATATTTGGAGAAGAAGTCTCTCTACTCTTGATTCTGGTATTTTTTCCTTTTTCCCCGAAGAAAATGTAACTACTCTAAAGTATTGATTGTGAGCTTCTTTGTGTTCTGTCCGTGCAATGGTGTCCAGCTATGAGAACCTGACCTTTCACTAATTTCTTCTTTGGCCCATCAGGCAATGTCTGTTGCTTCCTAAGGGCCAGACATTGTGCCAGACACTAGTGTACAAAAACCTGATGTTTTAAAAATGTGTGCACCCATGTTTATGGCAGTGCAATTTTTCACAGCTAAATCTTAGAAACAGTCCAAATGTCCATCAACTGAGGAATGGATAAGATGTGGTATTTTTATACAATAGAATATTGCTCAGCTATAAAGAGAGATAAACTCAAAGCTTTTGTAGGTAAGTGGATGCAACTTGAGACCACACTCATAAGTGAAATAAATCAGACCCATATGTGTAAATATCACATTGTTGTCCTAGTGTAAGAACCTGAAAGAGTAAATAAAATCTGAAACATACAAGAGATATTGTGAAAGGGAAAGAAACTGCTCAAAAGGAAAGAACAACCAGGATGAAGGAGAGGTGAAAAGGAAGAAAGGAAAGAAGAAAGAAAGAAAGAAAGAAAGAAAGAAAGAAAGAAAGAAAGAAAGAAAAAAAGAAAGAAAAATATATATACAAGATAGCTAAGATAATTGTACTACTAATTTCTATTAGCTTATTAAAAGGAATGTGTAATGCTTAATTTTTTGATCAGTTTTGCATGCCTATATCTGGTAATCTGAACAATTATTTTGAAGACAACAATATGCAATATAACAACCATTGTTTATTTTTTGTCATCTTGTTTTGAAATTCTGTATCATTTTTAATGATTTTGAAATCTTTTATTCTCTTTAAAATAAAAAATGAAGCAATAATAATAAAAAAAAACTTAACAGATGTAAAAACAACTCCTAAAGTACAGCAGACCTGCTTCAAATGCTCCCGCCAGGCCAAGACCTGTGGGTAAGGTAGAGCATTCTAAACAGAGGTATGACCAATAGCCCAAGAAGAATGAGATATAAGAAAGCAAGCCAGGGCAGTCAGGACACACTTGCTGAGGGCGAAGCAGTGTGAAGTGCTCAGTAATAGGAGTTCTTAGATACCTCTAATTTTATAGTACAGCTGGTCAAAGTCTCATGACGCCTTCCTTTTCCATTTTTGATTCAAAGGTAGTTGGTGGTACGCTCACCTAGCGTATTACGCAGAGCATTTCGCCTAACAGAGACTCATGTGGTTTTATAGTGAATTAGTTAAGGAAACTACTTAGTCCCTGTACTTTATGCTTTTAATATCACCAAAATCTTTTCAGATTTTTTTTTTCAGTTAAGCTTTTTGTTTCACTTCCTGATAATAGTGTGATGATATATTTTTAATACCTATTTGCATCAGTACAATTATCAAGTATTCCAATGTGGGTGGGAGGAAATAAAAATTTTATTAACAAAATAAGAGATTTTGCAAAAGTTATCAAATCAAACCCCTTTGGTATGTCTTACCAATAGCTATAACAATATCCTTTGTATCTCTCTAAGGATTTAAAGCATATATTTCCATCTATAGATTAATGATTCAGCAGTAGAAGTAAAGAAGGCTTTAATAATATAAGGAAATTAACTCATCTGTGCCTGAATAATTTCCATCCAAATATAGCATAAGAAAAACTCATTCATGTGAATGTGGTATAAATGGCACCTCAGAAGGACCTGTGTGAAAGAGCTAGGGCCTCCGAGACCCTGTTTACCTTCCACTGTGTCCACCAGGAATCAGGAGGATCTGCGATGTCCTTAGGTGGGCTCAGAGTTTTATTTACATTGTCATGTGAGTGATTAATATTAAAACCATCCAGCTTAGTCAATTCTTCTTTTCAAGTATGGCAAATGTGGTGTTTGGAAAATTAACATGAAATAACCACCCAAGGCTTTGTATCACCATGTTGTTTTACACATGAGGAATCCAAGTTCAGCATGATGGCTCCTTCGAGGTCACTCGATTAGGAAGTGCAGAATGCAGACTGCAATCAATCTGAACGTATGATTGTATGATTTTGTCTTACCCTGCGCCACCTGCAGAGAACCCCACTGCTAAATTGGTTGCCATTTGATTGCAGAGTGGGAAAAACTCACAAGTTATTTTATCTTAAAACTTAGGAGTGCTAGTTGGCAACTCTTCCGGGCAAGTGCACTGGACCTTGAAGGTTACTTTTGGGAAACCTGAATCCTTCCTTCGCCTTGAAGAACCTCATCATTGCACATCCTAGAAATTCATTCATGCTTCTTTCTGTCCAACTCTGAAAATCTGATGTCAGTATCTTGTATACAGCCATAACGTTCTGCTGTTTCTCCAAAGGGTATTTGTATTTTTTGTCTTATCTTTATGGAAGAATAAAACACTTTAAATATTCCAGTTTCATTCTAGGTGTAACTGGAGCTAATACAGTAGCTTCTTTTTAAATTTTATTTTAAAAATTAAAGAATGAAAACATATTAACAAACACATCCGTTTACAAAATAGCACAAGAACAATACAAGCAATACTGAATTACACACAAGGGGATAGGAAATTAACAATGGCTGTTGTATTACATATTGATATCTTCAAAGTGGTTTCTCAGGAAAACAAATATAGACATGCAAGATTGATCAAATGATTAATCATTAAATGTTCCTTTCCATAAAGTGATAGAAGTCAGCAGTACAACTATGTTAGCTACCCATGAGTTTTAGGCCTTGTTTTACTCTATATCATGCTAAATTGGAAAACATAGTTAGAATAAATCTTTATACAATAAAATAACCCCCTGATTATAACTTCATTAAATAATTCCATAATGTAATTATTTAGCTTTATTATCTAAACATGAAAACACAAAAAGACCATTTTTTCAGTAGAAACAAACAAAACCAAAAACTTGGAGCACTATGCATTAATCTGAGTTTCACCCTTGGGCTTTCATTCATTGAACATCAGTTGTACAGACATGATTTGAGCATCCACCATGCTTGAAGCCCTGAGGATTTACCCTGAACTCCCTACACCTATCCAGCTCACAGTCCAGTGGGACATTCCATTGTGCAAACATCATTATCAGGCAATATGTTGAGGGTAATATTATGAATATTATAAGAGCCATATGTGGACCCCCACTTTCTCCTGCATTCAGGCTTCACAGACATTGTGTTTTATCTGAGAAACTGTTGACATTTTTTTCAGAGATTTTAGAGCTTAGATATTTTAGAAATTCAGAATAAACAATTTTCCCAGTTTTCAAGTAGACTTTATTAAAGATTTTCAATACGTGTGCAGAACTAAAAAATACGTACGTATTCCATAAAGACTATTTTCTTTCATTAGGTGTGGATAAGAGACAAGGAGTAAAACATGAAATTATTATCCAGACATATTAAGGTCTAAAACTATCTTCGGTTAAAGAATAATTCTTATGGAAAGATCCATATGAATAGAAGTTTATTCTACCTTTCAGAGGTAACCAATGAATTACAGCTACTCCCTTTTTTCAACCTAAAGTCATTTTGATTTTTGACAGTTTGTTAAAATTAATCAGGGAAATTTGCACTTTGATTTCACAGGGATCCAATGCTGTTCTTTGATAACTGATCCACCGATAATATGCTCTATATTAATAATTTCAGGGTTGAAGTTAATGTTTTTATTATATCTCTTCTCACTATAAATGCAAGTGCTGGTTTTAAATTACTTCAGTGGTTAGAGATGTCATGTATCCTAGGAGTCTCAGAAGTGTTAAATACATAAACTTTCACAAACTTCTGTTTAGTTTGAAAAGGGTGTTGAACAGCATCACTTACAGCCTCTTTGTTTTTTCAGATCAGAGAACGCCATTGGCGACAAGTCCAGAAATACAACTTGCGTTATACCACTCCAATATTCTTCCCACTACAAAAGCTGCCTCATTTGGAGAATTCCAGTGGTAATTTTGAATTATGTACTGATGTTTGAATTTCTGGATGTATTCTCAGTACCTAAAATAATGTATACAATAAAACCTTAACCAAATACTCTATAATTAGGCAACTGAATTTATTTTGGATTGCCATTCAGTGGATCCAAGTTTTTTGAGTTTTGAAACTATCACATTCCAAGATATTTTTAGATGGAAATAGAATCCCAAAATAATTGGACCTTATTAAGCATGTGAAACTAGTCTCCCAAGAAACAATCCTGACTAAGTTGTTTGTCCAAGGTCATACTGGGTTGCTGTCTTTGCCTTTCTTTTTAACCTTTACAGTTATCTTTTCTCTCTATTTACCTCTCAGTAGTACAACATAGGCATTTGTACTGCTTAACTTGCAAATAGGAAGAGAAAGTGAAAATGAGAACATGAAATTTCTACATGTTAGGAACACAAATCTCAAAGAAGAAAAAGCTCTATCTTGTCTTATTTCCTTAAAATCTCAATCTAACATTTTATAAGAATTAGACTTTATTATCATTGAATTATGTGTACTAGATACATGTATGCCACACGAGGAAATAATCACTGAAATGTGCTAAGAATTCCTTTGTATTTATTTTTTTGTTAAAACTAAAACATTTTCATATTAGAAAACCTTTCATAAGCCTAGCACCAAAAGCATGTTTCTGTGAATTATTTGTTTTGCTTTTTGTACAGTATTTATCTCAGTGCTTCCATGTCTCTATCCAACTCTTATCAAAATATGTGTCACTCTTTTCATATAATGTATATATTGTTTTAGCCATCATTTACTTTTTTTAGTATAATAACTTGTGAAAGTCCTTAAACACAATGAATATACTTGATTTTGATTTTGTAGTAATGATCTTTTTTGGCAGTATAATGAAACCAGTCAATTTTTTGGATGTTCATAATATTCTTGCATGCAATTTTAATGTGATAAAAATCATCATATACTGAGCATTTACCAGAAGAAGAACAATATTAAATATTTTACATATACTTTTATCAACTCAGTGGAAAAGTGTATGACATCAATATCATAATTTCTGCTTTTCAAAGGTCAAAGAGCTTTCAAAAGACAAAGAAATTGCTCAAGATCAAACTATGGTGAAATCAGAGATTGAGACATGAAAATATAAAACAAATTAAATTCATGTTCGTTGCCATTGCTATAGTAACCCCACATGGATATTTCCTTTTTAATGTACTTTTGTTTTTGCCACCTTTTCAATTGATATGCTAGTCTTTTGTACATTCATTTATTAGGAATACAATGTATTGGCTACTTCTCAAATGGATTTGCTATGCTATCTTTATGTTATACTAAATCTACAACTGATTGGCTAATTTCCTAATCTGTTAATATTTTGATTATTTTCATTTGTACCCAGTATTAACAGTAAAACTGTCATGTCCTCTTGTTTTTCTCCCTAAATAAATTTGTCTGTTTCACCTATTTAGATGAATTTAACATTGATTTTGTTAAATTACAAATATTTCTACCCAGGATTTAGATTTGTCCTTGTAATTAACTTGAATTAATTAACTTCCATTTCTTCAGTAAGCAAATCTATGCCAGTCATCCTACTATGTAACAGAAACTGACCTGTGAGCCAACTGGCCAGAAATAATACTGCAGGAGAAAAAATTCCAGCAATTGTAACTCTTAACATTCTTGTTAGGAGTTACCAAAAATAAACTAGTAAATAACTAAAACTTGTACTTCATTAGGAGGTAAGAAGAATTACTTCATCTAAAAATAATGGCAGATTTCACTTCTCTGTTCTAACGATTATATTCCTTTATAGGTTCTTTTTCCATTACCAGATTATACATTCTGAAAAACAAGTCACTATACTACTATCTGAGGGCCAAAGGCAATCTCTGACATATATTTGCTTCTTGAATTTTTTCTTGGAGCAAAACACATACAAAAGTTATCATCATAACTATTATAAGTGTAAAGTGCTGTGAAATTAAATACATTCACATTGTAACAAACAATCTTCATTGTAAGAACTTTTTCCACTTCGCTAACTCAAACTCGAGTTAAATAGTTGTGACACAGACCACTTAGTTGCAAGGCCTAAAATACTTACTATTTGCCTCTTTTTGGAAAAAAAATTGCTTACATCTACTAGGGAGTGTTATCTAGAATTAACTTCGGCATGGACTGTATTATCTTCTGGATTTAAAAGACTTATTTCCACTATCTTCTACCTCCTGTACTTTGTGATTCAGTAGGAATCACAGGGAGCTCAAGCATGTAGATCTGTTATGTTCTCAGAGGAAATTGATGCTCCTAGCCAATGAACCACACCTTGAGAATCACTGGTCTGGAATTCTAAGAGAATACTGAATAAAGTGCTGCTGGATGTCCTTTTCTTTCTGTCAATTTTATAGAAGATATTGGTGGTTGATCCAGTGCAGAATTTGATTCCCAATCTAAGGTAGATACTATAAAATGGGAAGGGAGGTTTCTAGAGTTGGGGATATAGCTTAGTTGTAGAGAATTTGCTATATTATGTACAAGGCCCTTGATTCCATTCCAAGTGCTACAAAACGAATTTTATTTTACTCACTGATTTTTGTTTTGTTTTATTTTGAATAAATCCAGAAATGGCATTTAATTTTATCAATAAATTTTAAACATCTATATATTAATTTCTGGAGTGAAATGTATTTTTGTATGATGCATAACTTTTTAAATACACACTTGTGTGTTTGTGTGTGTGTGTGTGTGTGTATAGATGGAGAAGAACTTAACATTCCACTAGTTTTGAATATGCTTGAAACAGGTTTCCTCTTGGCTATAGGCTCCTGATTTCTCTGTTCTTAAAGCTTTAGAAAACTTGCAGTTGCAATATTTTCCCTTCCTCTAATAATTTACCTTTTTCCTAACCTCTTGTGAGTTTGACAGTCCAGCGATATCTTTCTCAAAGACTTAGAAACCATCTATTTGAATAACCATCAACAAAGATAATGGCCCTGTCTCCCAGTCTCTAAGGGAGGGCAGGAAGATAATTTTGACAAGTACCAATTAATAAACACAGGTAGGCTAATCAGAGTGAAAAATGCCTTTCCCGAACATGCTTCAACCTCTAGTAACTTTTAATGAGGTCATAAGGTTGAGTAAAATTCTCTACCTTTTTATCTTAGTGGAGAAATTTCAGTCTCTCTCTTACTGTCTTAGTCTGCATATATTGTTTAAATCTGTTCAGGGAAATTTTTCTTTGATAACGCAGATGCAAGCATGTCTATACATGTATGTATGTATATACAGGAAAAGGATCTCTTTAAAGTTGAAGAAAAAATGGAGATAGAGCTTTTGAAAATTATGAGGGGAAGAAAAGTTCATTGGGAGCAGGGAGAGAGGAGAGGATGAGTGTGACCTTTGTCTAGCTGGTGGTTCTCTCAATCCAAAGGGAATTACAAGGCAGAGAGTCAAGAGAGAAATGAGCAAAAGTTTTTATTGTAGAGCAAAAATAGACAGCTCTCAATACTGGGAGTGGATCCCAGTGGGTTGCCTTGGGGATCTTTTGCCTATGAGTTTTTATACACAAAAATGACTGCATCTTAGGCCACTCAGAGATGTAGGCAATTTGAGGTCAGCCCATGGAGCTACAAGAGGGAAAGTTTGGCTTCTGAGTGGATTGTAACAACTCAGTGTGTGTAGCAAGTATACTTTAGCAAGCACCATTACTACTTTTCTTATATGAACAGCACAAGCAGAACAAAGGCATGCTTTAGAGGGTATGAATGGAGGCCTGGTGGGCTTGGCTGTCACATTGTTTATCACATTCCTGGACAGGAGGATCCCATGAGTTTAACATGGCACCGTTGTCGAACCAGCCACTGGAGCACTGGCTGCGGTCACTGTGCTCCCATCCTGGGACCTGGTTATTGTCCGCCCTCTGTCCTAGGCTTCATCTCAACTTGTCCTTCACTGGGTCATCAAGACTCTTGGGGCTTGGCTTTTCTTTGGCTGAGTGTTCTGCCTGCTACACTTCCTCTGCCTAGGACACTCCTCCCACTTCATGGGCCAACATCACTCTGGAAAGCCTTCTCATCTTCCTGCAGGATTCTGCTTGTCCTCAACATTTTCTAACACACACCATGTTACACTGCAAATGGTTGCTTAAATCACTATGCTGAGCTTCTTTCCAGAGAGACGATACCTAAGTCTTCAGGAAACAAAGCCTAAGCCCAACTGCACATGAGCACAGGGCTCCTGGTTCATCTCCCACAGGTTGTCCATCAGTTCCTTGTTTCAGGAAGGGGACAACCAAACAAGACTTAGGCCGTGTCATGTTCCTGTGAAAACTCCCTGTGATAAATGTAATCATTATGTACTGCAAACACGTACTAATAAAACAAAAGAAAAAGATATCTTTAATGAGTCCAAATAAATTGGAAAGAAACTTCCATTAAGGAAGTCTATCTTAACTGTTCCATTTGAAGCTGATAGACATGTTCTGGCATTCACGAACGAATGTGTTTCCTTTATGAGATGAGAATGTCTGCCTGGGGGTTTAGCACATTTGTGCTGTGTTCTTGGTGAAACAGAAATGCCAGTGAAATTCCACAAAGAATCATGGTGTATAACAGCTCAATCACCACTGGCTTAATCTATCTTTATTGGATCGAGAGAGCAGTATGCTTCCCATGTTATTATCTTTTACTATACCTACAGGTGAAATTGTTTCTGCGTTTAAGCTGTTTGAGTTTGAAGGAATTTCTTGTAATCATTTTGTCTTCTGCATAGGAAATGATCATGTCTGTTTCCCATCTGTCATGATTAACGGATGAGCGTCGTGAGTGACTCCCATCACTGTGAGCAAATCTGGAGCTCCACGGGCTGTTTGTTTGAGCATTGCAGAGATTGTCTGGAGTGATTATTTGGGGACTTACTATCATTTGGATTTGGAACATCTCCCAAAGGCCGAAGTGCTAAAAGCTTTGTCCCCAGTCCAAGGCTCTGTTGGGAGGTAGGTGAACTTTTAAGAGGTGGGGGGGGCTTTAACTTGTGGGGGTCTTGCCCTTGAGGGGCCCAGCGAGACCCCAGGACCTTTCTCCTGCTCCTGCTTTCTGGCCATGAGAGGAGCATGTTTGTTGTACCCCATCCTTCCATCATGATGTGCTAGCTCATCAGAGGCCCAAAACACCAGGGGCAACTGATCAAACACTTGTAGCACCACAACTGTGACCCAAAGTAACCCTTTGCTCATTACTAGATAACTGTCTCAGGTATGTGGTTATAGAGGCAGAACACAGACTAGTAGAGAGCTAGTAAAATATGACCACATTCCATACCATGTTGGCCTGGATGACATTCGGGGTGAAGCAACCTTGATATGATTTTTTTCTTGCATTATAGAAATGGGTCTAAAATGAGCTCAGCTCAAAGACAACCACTTGTTCACTAATTAATACAAAACTGCTTTGTGTTAAAGTTCACATCACATACACATAATCATTTTTACTCTTTGTACATTCAAACACACTTTAATAATTTGTAAACTTACAACTTCTCATTATCAGTCCCTATTTTTATACATTAAACAAAAATGGATTGGTAAACAGAGTCACTTTTTTAGCTTTCTGGCCCGTTCAATGCAATTGTCATTCTAAACTGCACTGACTTTTGCATTATGACATAACATCTGTCTTTCTATACATTTAATATATTAGCAAAAATGGTGTGATTTCCTTTATTTATAGAAATGCATACAAAACTATATTTTCAACATTTTTAAATTATAGCTGCTGTTGTTTACAACACATCTGTCAACTGGTACAACTGAAGACACATAAAAAAATACATTATGGACCTTTAGCTAGATATTGGTGCTCACTGGAGAATGTGAGTTAAATATTGTTCTCTTTGATAAAAAGCAAACATTGAAATCATTTACTGGGCCCAAATAAAGATTTTTCTTTGCAACATAATTATGAGGAGATGCAGAGAATGTAAGGAAAAAGAGCGTTTTCATTACGTGAGTTAAATGTTTTTTAATTCTACCTAAAAGCATTTAGCACCCCCTGCAGTGGGTTGCACTGGATGCAATCCAGTGAAGGTGATGAGAAAAGAGAGGAGAGGTTTGATTGGCACCTTCTTCCACCAGAGAAGGGGAAAATGAGGGATCCAACCTTTACCCAAGTCACAGGGTCAATAGCAAAGCAAAAATAAATTAGAGCTGGGAAGAGGTGACTATAGTGTATCATAAGTAACCCTTAAGAGGATTAAAAGGACAAGTCCATGAGAGGCACTTTTCACTCTGTTATTTGAAATAGCCACTTGTAGGTCTGGAGACAGCAAGGAAATACAAACTGGCATAATAGTTTCTTCCACAGGGAAAATAGAGAAAGATAATTAACCCACGTTTCTTCATATTGAAGCAGGAAGATAATGGTATTGAAAAGGACCTACAGATATCAACTGATACAACTCAAGACAAGAAAACCACACCTTATGGACTTCTAGCTGGATATTAGTACTCACTGAAGAATTTGAGTTTTTGGGGAAAATACTGCTGCTTAGCACTCAGTCTTTGTGGATGAGGCAGGGAATGAGATTGTAAGGAATGGGATCAGGCGATTATGGAGTTTGTGAAGCCCCATGTGCTGCACGTGACAAGTTCAAGACAGGGGGTGAATATTTAAGTTCTAGTCTGAGTCCAAAAGACTGATACCCAGGATGCCAGGAACAGCTAATGTACCGATCCAAATCTGAAGCTTCGAAAAAATCAAGTCTTAGCGCTGATACGTAGGTACTAAGCGTTCCTTCTCAGTGAGCCTTTGTGCTTGATTCAAATCAGTTGATTGCATGAGGCCCACTCTCATCAGCGAGGACAACCTCCTTTATTCAAAATGCTGATTCCTACGTTAATCTCCTCCAGAGTCACCCTCATACATATACCGTGCATAATGTTTGACTCAGTACCTGGACACCTCATGGCTTAGTCAGGTTGACACATAAACCATTGTAAAGAACTTTCATTCCAGCCTTAGGGAGACAAATTACTTTGGGAAATTTAGGCTGCGTACAACCCAACGGGACGAAATGAAGGAAATATCACCCACATTTATCTGCAACTTAGTGGTTCCATAAATAGGAAAAAATAGGGAACCTGCATTTTAGCCAAGCAAATCTTTTCTAATCATTTACAAGTTTTGTATCTTTTCATCTCTTACTTTCTTAAATTTTATCTATCCATCTTATTTTATTGACCTGAATAAATGAGCTAAACCTTTATACATCTTTCCTACATAGAAAAAAAGTACATGTCTAAGCATTTTATTAGTCATGATTGTGTATTTTCTTTAATTTTTAGAAAACAAATAGGATTTTATTTTAAAAATCTTTTTATTGGTACATTTTAGATGTGCATAATGATCACATTCATTAAAGGAAGTTTGCACCTGTACATGATATATCTTGATTCATCTTTATTATCCACTCCCTTCCCTTCAATCCCACTTCCCCCTTTGTTTACCAAAGCTTTGTTTCCATTTTTCCTTATTCCCCTTCTCATTTGCACATTTTCTTCCCATTTCTCAATATCTATTATACATTTTGGTCCTTGTTTATACTTTCAGTTGCTCACAACAGAGAAACAGTGTGTTATTTAAAGATATGTGTCGAATTTATTTCACTTAATTTTAAGACATTTTTAACCAACTTCTCTGTCTAAAAAAATATCAGGTATCACCCATTTAATTCATAAATTCATATTTCTTAATAGGAAATGGCACTTTCCGGATCTATTTGAAACTATTGAAAGCAAGACCAACGTACATGTATATTTACTTTTCAAGACCTTAGGGTAAAGAGGAACTCATTCTTAACTCATCCTACCTTAAAGCCATTTGAAATTATCTTATCCATCTCTGCCACAATCTATCACCACTAGGATGCCATTTCCTCCTGGTAAACCTCTGTCTTCCTCCTTCCTAGGCTTGGACCACACAGAAGCTCAAGTCACTCTCCTCTGTTGTCCCTCTGCTTTTGATATGATTTACAGGAAAGACCATGTGTCCTTCCACCCCGTGCTGGCAAATGAAGCTTCCACCCTGCTTTCTTGTTTGTTTATGAATGGACCCATGATCCATCCAGCACTGACCATCAGATTGTGAGGCATACCTTCTGGGAAATATTATCTTGTTTCTTGAAATTACACAGAAATGTATTATCTCTCCTTTTTGGTAGATATTGTCATATCCTGATGCTTCTTCTGGAATGTATACCATCTCAGTCTCATGCTGAAACCAATTCCAAACCACACAACATGGCAGAACAGGAGTCCTCAAGAAGCAGCACCAGATCCCTGAGGCGTGTGCTTAGATTCCATCCCGACTTTAGTTTCCATATGAGAATGTCAAGGGCCATGAAGCATATGAAGGCATCCCCTTCTTGCAGGCCAACAAGTTAGCCTATCACTGTTTTATGGATGCTTATCGAGGCAAGGGATTCCTGAGTAAGTAGCAAAGGATATTTTAATTTGTAAAGCAGCCATAGGAGTGTTATGCCTTGTATCTACATGTCCCCTGGAATCTTCATGCGCTCATAAGCAGGACTTTTCAGAAGTGGCAAGATCTAGGGTGTGTGATATTGGAATTAAGGGTATGTCATACCAAATTAGTCCACTGATTGGAATTTCCATAGTTCTGTGTGTGGCTAAATAGATTTGTCTAAAACAGAAATTCCATCCTGTGTGTGGGTAGCACCACCCAAAATGTTTGTAGCTGCTTGCTGCTCTGCTTCCTCCTGCCTGATCTGCCATAGACTGTTTCTCCTCTACCACGTTCCTCTGCCTTGCCACCCCATCTCAGAACCAGCTGACTATAGACTGAAACCTCTAAGAACTGTGAGCTGAAATAAACCTCCCATCCTTTAAGTCTGAGCGTAGGCATTTGTCTCAGGAATGAGAAAAGTAACCAAGGCAGGGAGATTTTTATCTTTGCTGCTGTATATATCAAAAAAGCCTGTTCTTCACTTGAGACAGGGACACTGTATGTATTTTCTAAGGCATTTATTCTGTATATATTGCTGAAAAAAGACTGGAAGGAAGGCAGTAAGTGCCACTGATCCTAAGATGCAAAAACACAAGTGACTCGCTGATGACTGTTTCCCCACTGAAATGTAAAATCCTACTGTTGTTTAAGCTGATGTGAATTGATGTTTTCTGTCGCTACTCACCACACAGGAAGAACATGTGATTCGCCACCATGGGGCTGAATATATATAGGAGCCCCTACTTCAAATCCAGTGAATGGAGTGAATGAAGGCTGTGTTCCTCACTCTATAAAGATGGGCATGTTCTCATCCTATGAAGATATTCATAAATGCATCTTACCTACTAACCTTACATTTTCTAACGGTTGAAATGCTGCCTTTCTATTCTCAAACCAGATTGGTGGCTAAAATGTGAGAGAAGAATGAAGAAGGATGGTGAAAGTCCCTTCATTCCTCCAGGGCATCTATGTAATCTCCAGCTTGAGGGGTAGAGATAGACATGAAAGGACCAGAGGAGACAACGATAGATCCTGTATTTTAACTAAACTCCTAAATGAATGTTTATCTTTTAACTTGTCTAAATAAACAATGATTCTTTATATCCATGAACTTGTCTTTTCAAACTGAACCGAACTACTTATATTTCCATAGGAAATTAACTAAGGCTTTCAACAGTTTAATTCCTATGGAAGAGTTAAGTCATCCCAAAGATTGTCAAGTGACTATAACTCTGAATCAATGTTAAATGATTATCCTAGAAAAATATATTATAAAAATTACAGCTGCATTATTCAAAATAATTCTGCTTTTCCTTGGTTAAGAAGAAAGGATTTCCTGGTTTTATTACTGAAAATGGGTTATTTACTTTTAATGAATAAAAACTGTTAAGTATGATGTACATGTTAATTTTTAATGAAGCTCACATAATTTTGATGAAAATAATGAGTATTTGGATAACAAAGAGGTAGATACATATGTGTGATGTCTTACATTTGCATCCCTAGTGAGGAAAAGATTTTGTGATGAGCTAGAAAAAACCTGAAATTGAAAAACAAAAGTAACATCCAGGCTATTATTCTCATGTCATTCCCAAAGTTGTCAGGTATTTCCTAGACAAAATCAAAATGGGAAAAATAATCCTTTTGATTTATTAATATCAACTCATTCCATTAAAAGTCATGGTATTATTTCCTTCTTTGCAGTAAGCAAAACCCTGTTCTCATGGCATTTATATTCTATAGATGATCGTTGAACACCTAAATTATCAATCACATTTTGCCTTTGGATATAATGATTTAAAAAGAAAGTGAGATCAGTGACTTCATATGGGAAACATGGTAGCAATAACTTCAAAGGTATCGCATTGATTCCTGTTTTCTTTCTCTACATCTTTGACTACTTGACATTCAAAAACAGCTGAAAACATATATACGAAATCCTCTGATAAATTGCTCATTTATATCTAAAATTTACATTCTTTACTTGACTTCCAGATTCATGCAAAGGAAACAACTTGATATCTTGATCTTTGCCCTGGTGGTGAGTACATTACTGTTTCTCTGCATTGGCCCAGCTGTGATGATCTTTGTTTGAATCTCTTGCCTGGGATGGTAAAAAACAATGAGTAAGTCCTGGTATGTCTAGGAAATCTGGCAGAGAGTTTAGGCTGAGAATTTTATAAAGGTGTTGTTCCGGTACTAGGCAAGAACAAGAAGTAGTGTCCAACGACCCTGGCTAAGCAGGAAACACTGAAGATCATGCTCCAGTTTCTGAAGATGTTACTTTACCTGGACCTTGAGTGGGTACAATGTAGATGTCACTGGGAGTAGTTTATATTTTGTCATGTTCCTCAAAAGTCTGATAAAGAAAAGCTACTAGCAGATACTATCAGTTGGAACTAGTACAAGAGGCCAATGTCTCACCTGTAAGAGAATATAGCTAGGTAAAATCCTATTTGGCTACATGAAACTGTTTAATTTACCTAAACACAGAAGTAGAAAATATCAGAGATGAGAGAGATGTACTAAGACATGAGTATCTAGATCATCCAGCATCAGAAATCAGAGCCTAGAGACCTCCAGTCCTACAAGTAGACAGAGCTGTATAGAACCAAGTCTCATCCCTGTGCACACTGATAAGCTCACAATTATATAAGCAGATGGTTCACTCTTTGTTTTACTCACTGACTGAGGGTCTCATAGAAGTTATGTCAAATTACAAAGTGAAAAAAATAAATAGGAGAAAAATTTTGCCAGCAAAAAAGCTCTGAAGTAGGAACTGTATACTGGGTAAAAACAGACAAAATGACACCTTAATCCCCAAAACTCCTTGATTGTATAGCATTTGCCATGGTCATCTAGAATGAACTATCTGATGTACACAAAAGATAAAGCAAACTCCATGCTGATGTCTGAAGTGTCTCCTTGGATCACATTTGCCTAATGTGCAAAGGTCAAGGTATGTCACATGACTAAATCCGAGGTCATTGGAGTAGAGAAATAAATACTCCATCTCAAAGAAAGACCAGGAACTGAATATTTACTGAACAGTGATTCCCATTTTAGCTGGCAGAGTTCACCTAGAACCAATGAAAACCTTTAATTCTCAAATATTATTATTTTGTTTATGATTTGAGATATTTACTTATCATTGACTCATACTTGCTCCGTGTGCGTGATCTCTTGTATTTACTATGTCACACTTCCTTCAGTTGGCAGTTTGATGTTTCTTTACTTTCAACCATTTGGGATGGACCCTGCAGATGAACTATTTCATCTTACTCATGAGGAATGTAGCTATCTACAAGCCTTCTGGGGACAGACTAGTGAAAATACTGCTAGAATTTTAACTCTTACCCTGCTGATGAGTGGTATAATAAAGTGTGTGTGTGTGTGTTATTGGGAGTTGAATCCAGTTCCTTCACTAAACTGTATCGCCAGACCTTTTTATTGATTTATTTTTCATTATTTTAAGGCAAGGTCTTACTAAATTGCCCAGGTTGGGCTCAAACTTGGGATTTTCCTGCCTCAACCTCCCAGAGTGCTGGAATTACAGATGTGAGCCACTAGGCATGTTTATGGTCTTTCTAATTCAAGTCAAAAAAAAAGAATAAATATGCTAGGGAACACATAAATTGAATCATAAATTCCCTCTGACAAGGTTTATCTAGCACACAGCATTTTTCATCATCAGAATAAAAAGGCTATACTCATCTGAAAAAACATAAATCAGTATTTTGAATCTTTAGATGACTGTGATAGTTTTAAACTGTACTGATGCTTGAATAATGTTGGCAGTGACTTAAAAATCAATTTTTCTAATGTTTTCTCTAAAATGATAAAATCATAAGTACATATTCTTCATTTGATCTCAATATGCATATTCTTACTTTTCCTTTTCCTTTTAAAATATCATTGTACATATAACCAAAAGAGTTTGCCTGTTGAAAAGGTACAGGTTACAATATCTTTCCAATTATACTAGAACACACAGAAGAGGCCAAGGATCTGTTTGCCATACAAGTTTAAGGGCGCATTTAGCAAAGTCAATTGTCTAAATCCTCTAATGAAGAGATAGAGCACTGCTAGGCAGAGTTCCAATGACGTGCACTATTGCAGGTCCCATGCCAGAGGTTTTCAGGGAGCAAACTGAGAAGGATCGGTCATTCAGTCTCCTTCTCACCCAAGGGTGTTGACTTCTGAGTAGGAATCTAAAAACAGAGCTTTGAAGTCAACATTTCACTGGGATTTCAGAACACTGAAATCTCTTACTATCTTGTGAAAAACTAAAGCACAGATGTTTTAGAAATGATTTGACTCTTTTCTGTTTATTTTAACAAAAGAATAAGTGTTTAAAAGCATGGGATCTGGCTCTCCATATTTGTATCCCAGTCTTGTTTCTGCCACTAACAAAAGGCTGTGAAGCTTTGCAATTTACTTTCCTCTCTGTAAGGCTGCTAATATCTACTCTTCAGAGTTGTTTGAGAGTAGAGCAGATGCATGTAAAATATTTCATATAGGTCTTGGCACATTATAAATGCTCAATCTATTATAAGCATTATTGGTATGTGAACATTTCCCCATTAATTTGGTAATAAATCTCCTTCCAAACTCTGATCCATTAGCACTACAATTGTATGATCAGGCACGTGGGGATTTTGATGGGCAAGGCTTGTGAAAACGCATCATTAAGCATTTTTATGGTATGTTTGAATTGTAACAGAGCCAATTCCACCCTTCAGTAGAGACAACCTTGTTCTCCCCTTGAAGGAGATTTTGGCATACATATTTATTTCCGCTCCACCCTGTCTGCTGGGCTCTGCTTTTTTGACAGAATTTGTAACTGAAGTAGCATAGGCTTCTGTTCAGAACACTGAAAGGAGCTGCTTAGGCTGCAAGCTCATTGTTATGTCTAAACTTTCTGGAAGCTACTTGCAATCCTGTTTTGCAAGGCATGGTCATGGGAACAACTGCATCAAAAGGGTACCTCTTACATCTACTTGTGATCTCTGTTAACCTCCCAACAGGGAGAAATAGGAAGCAAAGTTAGCATGTGCTTTTATTTTTAAATAAAAAGAGTGATCTGAAGTGGATTAAGCAAGGAGGGTCATTTTATGCAGTGAAGCAGAACGCAAAGCCCTTTATTTGCTACAGCAGTGGTTCTTGAAGACCACTATTTTCCAAGGAATAAAAACACTCAATTACCCCTAATTTTTTGCTATCTATATTTGGTTTTCTTTGTTTAACTAACAGGTAATTATAAAGATTTTCTAATTTTTTTCATTTTGAAATTCCAGGAACTTTCCAACAACCTTGAGATCTAGATCAGTTAGCTTTCTGTTCACTGACATGCAGTGTCTTACACCCACCATTTAAAGGAGGAGAGGTTTGATTTGATTCACATTTTGAGGCTGTTAAGTCCATGTTCAGCTGGGTCCAAGGCAAGAACATCATGATGAAAGAAAGTTTCCCTCTCCATAGTAGCCAGGAAGCAGAGACAGACAGACACACAGACAGACAGACAAAATGAGCCAGAGACAAAAATATACTCTTCCAACTCATACCTTAATGACCACCTCCAATGTGGCAACACCTCCTAACAGCACAGTCAGCAATGACATCTACAATGGATTAATCCACCAATGGGTCTATCAGCTCCATGATCCAATTAACTTCAAAAGCCTCATTTCTGAATTTATGAGATTCTAGGGGGGTTGGATATAAACCATAAAGAGGCCCTTTTATTAAGAATCATCTTTCATCTTTCCGGTATTACTTTAGTTACTTTTCTCATTGCTGAGAAAATAAATACCCTAACTCTCAGTTAAAGGAGGGAAGGTTTATTTTGGCTCACAGTTTGCAGAGGTTTCAGTCTGTAGTCATTTGGCTCCAAGGCAAGGTGGCAGAGCAGAGGGGCATTCCAAAAGAGAAATAGTTCATGGGAAAGCAGGGCAGGCAGAAGGCAGAAAAGCAGTGAAGTAGCAGTAAGCAGCCGCAGAAGCAGCAGCAAGCAGTGAGGCAGAAGCCTCCCCATTTTATCCCTATCAGGCTACCTGCCTTTTGGGCAGTGCCATCCACACCCAGGGTGGGTCTTCTCCTTATTCACCTCCAGAGCTATGGTTAACCAATCAGTGGAATAATTTCTAATCACATATCCTCAATCTCAGCATCTCAAAAATTTAATGACAACATTGTACACCTTAGAACAGACCACCTCCGAAAAGCTCCACATCTGACAACATGAAACTTTGGGGGGACAGCTAGATACAAGCCATAATGAGTATCATTGTCACTCTTTTGGGAAATACTACTCCACTCTTTAAGAAAATGCTATTTCAGAAAGATGCCAATAGTATGACCCCTACCTTTTTTTTCAAGTCTATGTCTACATATACTTCCCCCTCTGTCTCCCTAACTATGGTGCTGCCTTTTCATCAGACATTCTAAGGTCTTTGGCAAATATGTTCCTTTGTCTCTTTAATACTTTGGCCAGAGACATCAGTTTATGAATAGTCAATTTGATTATATAATTATATGATAACTCTTTATCATCTAGGGTTCTCCTCAAGCTTCAGATACTTCATGAATCTTTTTATGATGATCCCATATAGTTTTGTGCCCCTATGAGGTGCCCTAGGGAAAATCATAGGACACATATTTATTGATTTTATTGCCCTTATTTGGCCCAATTGCTTTCTGAGATCATACTCTGGATTGTCAGCCCCAGGCTTAATAATGAGTACAAAGCTCTTGCTAATTGAAGAGTTTGCAAATTATTGAATCACTTAAAGAATGAAATTAACAAAATTGTATAAAATACAAATACATTTTCTCTTACTTTATTCATTGGAGAGGAGTGGTTGAATATACAGTCTTTGGAGACCCTGATTAAAATGTCTTTCCATGTTAGAGCTAAATTTTAGACGAATAATACATTTAAAAATCTAGTTTCCTCATTTTAAAAACTTCATTATATTCCCTGTCCTTGTGATAGTGTTGTAAAAGTAGCACAAATTAGGAATGGTTTGGCAACATAGTTTCCAAACCGTGCTGAGATGCCCCTTCACACTGCAGTAAACTCTGCAGGGAAAATTTGAGTTTTCAAGGAAAATGGACATCACAAATGCTAGTTTCTTGATAGTCTCAATATGAGATTGTGCTATGTTGCTTTTGATGTTGTCATATTTTTGTGAAGCTGGGGTTTGGCAAAGGTGGTAATAAAATGCATGTCTTATGCAAAAATCTACAAGAAACAGGAAGTGAGTTAAGCAGTGGTCAAACTACTTTGAAATTTTAGGAAATTGTGCTATGCGTAGGATTTGCACACAACGCTTTACTTATTGAGACTATTTCAAAATGAAACAAAACATTTTGCGACATTCATGTGTCAGTTTTCAAATTGCTCCTGAGCTGTTAAAGTATAAGTAGCTATTTAGGTGTATTGTTTGTCCAATATGCTCCACGAATATGTGATTGCAATAACAAAAGCTCCATACACTGAGAAAGTTTGAGGACTTCTCAGCAGATTGACTTCTGTGATAATCGCATGAATATTAGCTATTTATAATGAGACAGTAATTTGAACTGTGTGCTTTTTATACTTATTCATCTTATCTTACACACTTCCCAAGCATATATCACTGTATCCCTTGGGTTTTACTACAGGAAAATTTTACAGGGCGGAGAAAGAAGTTTTAAGCAGACTTCCTAGGCTGACCCAGAAGACCTAAGATCATGTCAATTATTCCAGAGAATAGGAAAGAGAGGTTTGGTTTATGGGAAAAAAGGGGGAGCAAGGTCACTCAGAGGTGTTCTAAGATCCCACAAATACTAATTTGTGGTCCTCACTGCCTTCTGACTGTGCTCCAAAGAAGTTGGTCTGATAGCCAATCTTCCAAACGTATTAAAAGGACATGAGTCCTTCTTAGGTTAAATAAAGCTAAAGAACTCATGGCTGAGAGAGTAGACTACAAAGGATTGAGGGTATCCTTGAATAAGTCATGTTCTCAGCATGTTTATATCCCATTTATTTCATACAGAGTTCTCTAAAAATCTTTAACATATAATAAATCACATTTGCTGAATTTAACTTTTACCCCAAACACTTGAATAAGTTACTCACATATATTGTCTCATGGGACACCAATCCAACTATGTGTTAAGGTACCATTATTATGTGTCACAGTTCATGACCACGGCATGGCACAAAGGATGAGCAATTACTCATTGTAAATGTCTGATTCAAACTCCAAGAAGGCTCAGAGGAGCAGCCCTTAACCAAGACCCCTCAAAGTCAGTGAGTCTTATAAATACCAGCCTGAACTGAAGCTTCTGTGACTTTTAATTGGTAGAGCCAGGAAGCAAGGATAAAGGAGAAAAAGCAGGATTCTGTGCAAGAATTCATTTAGTGGACAGGGGAAGGTCAAGGTAACATCAGAGTGGTCTGTTACATGACTGACCTGAGGGCAGATCTAAGTCATAAGTGGGAGTGTGGGAAGGATGAGGGCCAGTAGCATTTATTTCTTAAAGTTTGCTATTTTGAACCTACTTGGCTCTGTGACCCTGTGGGCTATATTTTAATCTCCAACCATGCATTCTGGGAGGATTTAGGCTTATGCCCTTAAAAGTCCCTTATCTCTGCATATCTACCTCATACATCTGGTCAACTCTCCTGCGGTTCTATTCATTTTATAAACAGGAAACAGCATCTGAGCGAAGACAGGTAACCTGCCCTAGGTCATGTGGCTAGTTACTGCCACAGACCGTATATATATGAGGTGTGATAGAAAAATGTGGTCAGTGTTTAAATCTAAGAAGTGTATTACAGAGCCATTGCCGTTAGTTCTGCTGAAAACCTTCCTTGCTTTGAACACATTCATTACATCTTTCTTGCTCTACTTTTGTGTCTTTAGTGGCTCTGTTGTGGTTGCCTTGATGTCCTGAATTGATTCAAAATGTTGAACTTTCATGGACACTTTGAATTTGGGCAAGATCCAAAAGTCACACCAGTGCCAGGTCCATGTATAATGTGGGTGAGGACACACTGTAATGTTTTTATGAACCAGCCTTTCCTTTGGATGGTACTTGGCAGGGCTAGTCATCATATTTTTGACCATATTTTGTAAAGACACAAAGGAAGACATTTAAAAATGCTTCAGAAAGTGGAAAGACAGACTAAGTGTGCTTTAACTGAAAGGGAGCATTTCGGAAGGAAATAGTGGTAATGTGTCTTTTACTGTAGCAAACTGTTTAGATTTCAATATCCACAGTGTATTTTGGTCACATCTCACATACGTTCTAAAACCCAGGCCTACAATGAACATTGGTAGAGAATACTCTCACTGCAAATTCAAAGAAGTTTAAATTTAAAAGGTAGAAGTATTTCCTGTATTTCCTAGTTTTGGGCCCTTTGCTTTGTTTTCCCCCTGGATAAGTTATGTCCCCAGGAGGCAGGTGAATACCTGCATTCCCATGGGCAGTTCAGCAGAGTCAGCCAGCCTTTCAGGAAACTGACAGATCCCTTCCTCTTGAGTTCCAGAAGAAGCTCCAGAAGTAATCTCATTTTCCTGGTTTTGTCATATACTTAAGCCTGAAACAGCCTCAGTGTTACCAGAGAAAAGAAATATGCTCATTCACTATATCTGGATCACCGCCCGTCCCTGAAGCAGGTTGGGTTCAGCTCTACCTAAATCACATGGATTGACAGTGAAGGAAGAGTACTTCTCAAAGCGTGCATAAATTATATTAACTATAAAACAGAGGAGGAATAGTACCAGGAAATGAGTAACAATTACTCAATACAAAGTATCTACATTTTTTATGTTTTCTGTTTTTTTTCTTAGCAAGAAAAGACATTAAGATATTGTACTCATTTTAGAGATTAATCGAGTACAATTATATTTTGGAATCATCTGGATTTAGCAGTGGATTTCCCTTTGTTTCTGACACTTTATGATGTGCATGGCTTTTCATTTTTACACAATGAGATAAGGAGCTAGGGATTTGTCAAACAAAGCATCCCTAACTGTCATTCAGGTTCTGCACAGGGAAGCAAAACCACACCTTCATCTTCAATTCCAGCCAATTACCAGGGGAACAAATCCTCAGGCAACAGGTGGGTGTTTACCTGCATGTGGCCTGGGAAGTCTTTGGCTGGGCTGCTTGATGCTCTCATAAAATCTCCTTTGCGTGGTAACTAACTCCACCAGGATTCAGTTGCCATGCAACTACGTGGTATTTCTCCATAGTGCTGCCTTTCCTATGATTACAGAGTGAGGAGCTTTTATAGTCATAATAATACCTTATACTCATGCCAGGCCTTTTACATAAGAAGATCCCAATAGGGTGAATAGAGTTGCTCTTTATGTAAGTCTTTTCACCAAGCACTAAAAATACCCATGCTTCTAATTTAGCTATGTAGCAGACATGCTCTTCCAGTTAAAATATACAATGGATATTTTGGCAGGAGGTGATGTAAAGGATTACTCATCAGCTTTAAAATGTGAAAGATATTTAGGTAGATGTGATAGAAACAGCAGCATTAGAAAACATTTTGGGCGTCATCTCAGAGATGGACCTATGCTGACAAGTATTTTGCAGATGTCTCTGATGTGGATACCTGGAAGAGGTTTGATTATTTCTGCTTTTTGTATAGCATGAGGCAGGCAATTGAAAAAGGAATAGGTCATCTCTAATGACTCACTGAGTTGTCCCAGGTCATAAACAGGTACTGAGGAAGAGGTGGTCAGTGCCATTTCACTAGAGTATAATTTAGCATTTACTGCAGAGAATTATTCTATTTTTCTAATGTCCTACTTTTCACCCAGTGAGTAGTTGCAGGAAGTAGCACATTATTTTTAATCCGTTCATCAGAAGTTTTCAGAAATTTGCATGTTATTATTAAGGAAACAATAGCCTGCCTGAAAGTAGAAAATGTTGTTGGATTCTCTGACAAACACATTCATTAACCTTTTAAGTGAAACTACCATAGTACAATGGGAAAAAGTCAAAGCAAAACTGGTTTAGTCTTAATTTTAATTAGCCAGCTAACTAAATCTTGAAAAAGAATTTGAAAGTATAAGCCTAATTTGTAGCAGCAACTTGGAATTTTCAAAATGATGTCTTATAAAGTCTCTTCTTTTCTTTAGGGAACCACTCCTTTGTTCCTTTCGTCTACTCAAGTTCTGTAGATGGCTCAATACTACAGTTGTTGTATTCTTACCAGTTCTCTTTGCTGAGCGTGAGTTGTCCCTCCACATTCACAGGGTTCTTGTTCGTTTAAGAGAGTTCTTAAATTTTATGTGGACATGTCCGCCCTGGTTAAGGCAACTTTTAAAGTTTTTCTTGTAGCTAAGTTTGGCCCTGAGTCTAAATTCTGACTGGTAAGATTTCAGCAGTATGATTCATGCATCTTTTAGGTTATGCTTTCCCTCTTCTTTCCTGAAACTTCACAAATGGACAATTTCTGTCTATGGTAAGGACAGTGAGGTAGGTCTCTTGAGAGCTTCTGAGAGTCACATCTGACGCCATGTAAAGAAACCCAGTTTTTATTTAAGGACGAGCAAGCTAAGGTGCAGGAAAGCAAAGGGTAGGGAGGTGAAAACAGAGGGGAGGACTGCAGAGAGGGAAGAGACAGAGATAGAGAGACAGACAGACCTTTCTTTTGGTATTCAGGCTCTGAATTTAAATCTGTGTCTGAGCTGTCTTTGAGATTTTGAAGTCCATCCGTACCAGACCTTCTGTGATAAAAGGAATCTATTACAGTATTTTTTCCATAACTCTGTCCCTCTTTCAAGTTAATTTTAATCTAGTTTCTATCCTAATCAAGAAGTCTAAATAATAAAACAAAATACAACAAAAATAGTAGGCTCCATATTTCTATGGAGTAGTCCGTTTGTTCCATGACAGAGTGGAAAACTTCTGAGACCTTCAATGTGACATGAGGTAAAAAGTAATGAGAATTCACTGAACATTGAGAAGCAAATTATTTTCTTCCTCTCTATGTTTACCTCTATAGGAAGACACAAATGCATTTTGGCTATGTTGTATATACATACTTGGAGTAGCAAAGCTATTTGAATCAAGTATTTCATGTGACTGTTTAAATTATTAGTTGTATATAGTTATTGCTCAAAAATTTCATTTGTAGGACCTAAGTATACAGAGAATGCTGCTGGCTTTCAAGGGCATAAAATATAACTTATAAGATATAAATGCATTTCTTAGAGCACATATATTCCATATATCACTAATTAAAATGGTTATAAAACAAGTTCAAAATTCCGTAATTACTTGTAAGTAACTTTTAAATGATATCATCATATATATTCCTTTTGAAAGTGTAAATGCTTAATATCACTGAGCATTTCACAAAGATCCCCAAATTCAAATAGGCTAGTTGCATTTAATATGCTATTTTTGTTTTTGTCTTATTATATTAAACTGATATTTGCATGTTTTCTCATAAAATTAATAATTACAGATAATGCTGAATATTTATAAAAGTGTTCATTCAAAATAAACCTGGCACTGAAATCAATTATAAGGACACTGGACATTTATTCCCTATCTGTTAATGACACAGTTATATTACTTTCTCCATGCTAATTCAATATAATAAAATAAAAATTTAAATACTTACTGCAAACTAATTTTTTAAACCCCATTAATATTCCCATTTGTATTTAAACTGGTGGCATTTAGAATTATAGAGTGCGTTGATTTTGAGCATGTATGTGTGTTTGTCTGTCATCTATCTCTGTATTTCCATTTTTACACATTGCATTTAAGTTTATTGAACTTCAGTGTTTTCAAAGGTATGCTTTGATATCCTTCTGATTTTGTGACTCCACTTTTGAATCAGGTCATAGGGAGCTGAAAATAATTCATGATATTATGTCAGCAAACAGGAATTCAGGAGAAGCAGAGGTAGATGAAAAGTTTTTCATCTCATAACAGTTATGTACACTTTGCCGTAAACTGTGAGCCACATGATGCCCTAGGTACCTACACCTAGAAACATACTGAGCACTAAACACTCCTTCCTAGATGAAGAGCTAGAAATTTCATCGCATCTGCCCTAGCTTCAGCTATCTCCAGCTGCCTCCAAATAGAGCCAGAACACTAGGTCCTGGCCACAGATTCACCACCAAAGGTCTTCACAGGTCACAGTTTCTTCTGTGCTTATTTTCTTTACATATAAAGATATTAAAATTTAATTTTAGATATCTGCTTTATGTTTGTGGTTCAATGCCATATGGTTTTCTTGTAATAGTAATCTTGTAATTTTGATGAGATAGTAGCTTGTTTGTTTAGGAAAGGTAATTTATAGCTTCTATCTTATTATCAGGAATAGAAACACAGGTTTATTGAAATGACTCATCCAAACATCACATATATGTGAAAGTGGAACAGAGATCTGTAGGTTAAAACAAGCTGTCATCTAAACTGTAAAATGAATAGATTGAGAAGCTCCCCTCTTCTGATTACTGTGGTCTTTGCACTCAACTCAAAAGAGTTCCAGTGGATGCCCAGGTGTAATTCATTCACAAAAACAGGTTTGAATTCATGTTTATTTCATGCCTGTACCATTTAAATTCTTTAATATGGAGCTTGATAGTCATGGTTTGAAATGTATTAGTTAGAAGAAGGGGGAGGAGGGGGAGGAAGACAAGGAGGAGGAGAAGAGGGAGGAAGAGAAGGAAGAAGAAAGGAGAAGAAAGAAGGAGAGGAAGGGAGGGGAGGTCTGTTTCTCTGTTATATAACTTATGCACACTTTTCAGTAGGTGGAATTTACTGTCCATCTACTAGTTGTAGTTTCTCGAGGAGGCAGTCATTGGATATCTAAGTCTTGAGACACTGTTCCACTTTCAGAGTTAGCTCTACGCATGTCCTCGCTTCCAGTGATTTTGTGTGCTTGTCGTGACGCTCTGTACATCCTTCCATGTTTATTTCTAGTCTCTGAAACTTTGGGTCAAATACTGTCTAAGCTTGGAAAGCAGTCAATTTGCTTTCATCCTTAATGTTTTTCTAAAGGTAGTATATTTCATTTCCCAAGACATGGCTTCTCTGTATATCCTGATTGCTTGAAATTCTGTTCCATATTCATTTATCTCAGACATAAAAAGAAGAAAAAAACTGAAATGGGAGAAAATTTTCAAAAGTATAGTTTTCATTATGATCGCTAATAAACTGGATTACCTCGGTGTTATGTCTATCATTTGATAAGTGTAGCATACTAGGTACTTACATAGCATTGACCAGAATAAGGAGGAGATTATAAATACAAATTTTGCTTTGCTTGCTAGAGGTATATTTACAAGTACAAAAATTATTAAAATAGTTGACAATTTAAAAGGTAGAACTCACTTTTATATGAACACAAATTGTTTGGGGTGAGTTTTTAATAACCCTCTGGCAAAGACAGAACTTAAGTGAGGAAAAGAACAGAATTCCAAAAATTATTGTGGTTCCCATGGGGTAACGATGTATGAAAGCGGCTTGTCCTGGGGCTTATGGGTCACCTGCATAAAATAGCACTGGGATGCCTGTCCACATGTGTCCACAACACCCGGCATGGTCCCCTTTGCTATGGTCTGAAATACCTCGATCACAAAACAATGTGTTCAGGGATTAGAAATAAGGCTGAACCAAGCAGTTAATGTTTAATTGTTTGATCACTCTTACATGCTTATATCTGGTTATCTGAGCAACAACTTTGAAGACAACAATATGTAATACAACAACCGTTGTCAATTTCCTATCACCTTGTTTTGAAATTCTGTATCATTTCATTCTTTTTATGTTGATTTGTTTATGTCTTTGTTTATGTTATTTTGTTTCTGTTTTCTCTTTTAAATTTAAAAAAAATAAAAGAACGAAGTCTGAACCACCAGGAAGTTAAAATATTTTTTTAGGATGGCACAACTAATGACTAGGAGTTGAGTTATAACATCCAGGTGAATCCAACTTTAGGACCAGCTGGGAAGAATGAAAGTGATAGGGAAGGTAGACCTTCAGGAGAAAGGTTGGAGGGGGCACAATTAAATCAAAACTCTCTCTAAGAACATTTTAAAATTTAAGTCATAACTAATCCAGAGTCAGAAGAATGTTGGTTCATACAGCAATGATAGCCTTGTACTTTTTGTTAGCTTGTTTTTGTTGATTATGGTGTTGATGCCACAACAGGCTCTCCTACCTCACTTAAGTGGTGAATTTCCCCAGTCTTCTTCATCTACCTTAACATTCTCTTAGATAACTCCAATTTGATTAACTAAATAAGGTAAGGAAATAGGCTAGGCGCAGAATATATTGTAAGCTCCAGCATTCATTTGTTTCTTGCACTGTTCTTTCTAATTACTGATGATTATTTTCAAATACTCATTAATTCTGAGTGAGCCTGAATAAGACTATACTGTCCTCATTCAGGCAAGACAGTCTGTAGCATTGGACATGACAGAGACTAACCGTAGGCAACACCTGGCTCAGGACCAAGCATAGCAGTCACACACAACCAACCTGCGCCCCACCTGGGGACCATAGTTGCCTAAACACTTTTAAAATATTTTCATTAGAAATGTTGTGTTTCCACCTGCAATTGGCTCTCTTTTTATAACTTTCTTCCAGATCCTATATGACTACTATGCTCATACCTACTTTTGAATTTTTATCTCTTTACTGCAGCTATTACCAGCTCAGTAATGCAATGGCAACATTTCCATTCCATAAATCCCCCTGACCCAAATGTCTCATTTTTAAAGAATAAATGGAAATACATAGGTTCCAAAGGGAATCTTGTAAAGATAGAATTTTACATTTCTCCCAAAATTACTATATAAACTTGTTATAAAAGTAGTATACTCCTATTGGGAAAAAGTTCAGCAACATATACATATTTTTTGAAACAATTAGAAAAATTCCACTGCCTAGATGGTGTTTGTCTAGATATTTTCCTCTGAATATAATAGTTGTATGGCTATAGATAAAGCACTTTAACTGTGCTTTCTTCAATATTCTAATCTGTAGAATTAGAAGAATTAGAGCTCCTATCTCATGAGATTGGTGTGGCGATTAAATGTTGCAGTTTATATAAATAGAGCATGTAGTAAACATTATTCATGTGTTTACTATTTTTATTACTATGAATTTTATGTTTATACATAATTTCTGTTACATTTGTTCATTATCACATTAAGTTCTTTCTATATAGTTCAATCATTTGATAAACTTTAATTCAGTATGTTCTATTTATAAGCCACTGATATATATGCTAGGATGCAAAAATGAAAAAGCACATACAAGGTATCTATTCTTATGTGGTTTGCATCCTTGTAAGAAGAAACCAATAAAATTAAGATGATAATGAAATATATGTTCAATATAAGTGGGTAGATATATGTGTGTGTGTGTTTAAATTAGACAATAACAAATGGTGATAATAACAATGGTGATTTGCAAAGACATTAGTCTGTTGATGTGATCAGGAGTGAAGGAGTTTGCTTTATTTTTCTAGACTGAAATATCAGGAAGAAAGTTTGGAAGAAGGGTAAAGGGCCGGGCCTGTGATCTGGACCATTCAGACATTTGGAACTCAGAGGAGAAAGTCAGCAAAGGAGATCAAGGAAAGGTCTTTGACATAGGGGAAAAAGTTAAAGAGTCTAATGTCATGACAATTAGGTGGAGTAGTTTCCAAGCGGGATGATGAAGGAAGAACAATATATTTATTTGCACTGTTTGATAACATGAACCGATGGGGGGGGGGTAGGAAAAGGAGTATTTGCTGTGCATTATCTTTTCCAGTGGTTCTTCCTGTTACTGTTATTACATCTATTACAGAGAAGAGCTAGCATTTATTGATACTCACTGACTGCTAGACAGTTTTTTTAACATGAATTTTTGCATAGAATGACTCATTTAACCTTCAGAACAAATTTATGAGCTTGGATAAATTATTATTATTGTCATTTTTCAGATCAATAAATGGAGGCAGGGAGAGGATTTACATTTTCCTGCTGTCCTACAGTTAGCGATGAGGTAAGCAGCACGCAAGCCTGGCAGCTCCTCAGCAAGCACTCTGCCCGCCTTCCAGCGTCCACATTCTCATAAAGGGATCTGGATTTCTCTGATTAATAGCTGCAGAACAGTTTCCCAACCTCCTATTTTTGCATAAGTACAAAGACCTCAGGCTTTTTTCTAGTATAAAAAGTAAAGAGTGTCAAACACATACTTTTGCACACTTAATGTGGCCCCTAAACTAGAATTGATATTTCCAAGCCTGAGTATGTTAAAAAATTCAGACATTATTAGATTTCTACATATTAGCTGAATACATTTACACAACTATCCATTTCTTCTCATGTATGACAGCAGGAACTATTACGAGAAGCTAAGACCTATCACTGCTTTAACTTGCACTTTATTAATGCTAATGTTCAACATCATTTCCTGTATTTATTTGCATTTCAATTTGCTGCTTCATGAGTGACCCATTCCTGTAGTTTATCCTTGCTCAATAGTCTGGTGAATACTTTTTGATTCATTATAAGAGTTTTTTCTTTTTTCCCTTTTAGTAATATAGGAAAATGTAATTATTAGCTCTCACATACATCACGCTGCAAATGTTTCTTCAGCTTGGATTTAAACGCTAACTATATCATCTTTTCAATTTAGATATTTTACATTTTATGTGTTCAATTTTTTGGTTTTCACTTAATTATCTCTCAATGTGATGCTATCTTTAGATGGACCATTTCTCCTTCAAGATCATAGTAAAATTTCAGTAAACTATGCTAGTGATTTTATATATAAATGTTTGAAAAGTCTAGACAGAGCTTCATGTTCAAGAAGATAGCCATTGTTCATAAGTGGATTTTCAGTTTAAATTCATTGAAATAAAACAAAATTTAAAATTTGGTCCCTCAGTTGCACTACCAACATTGAAAATGCCCTATAGCAGTATAAAACTAGTGGCTATTATTTTCAAACTTACAGATATATGCTCTCTCCATGGTCGTAGGAAAAGCAGTGCTTCTCAAATATTGATAGGTGCTCTGATCACCTAAGTATATATTAAATAGCAGGTCCCGACTTAGATGATGTTACAGGCTACATGTTTATGTTCTTCCAAATTCGAAATCCCAATCCCCAATGTGATGGTATTTGGGGATGGATAATTTGGGGAATAGGTAAACCATGAAGATGGAGCCCCATGGTGGGATTAGTACTTTTAGGAGACGAGGAATGAGATAGCTTGCCTCTTCATCCTTGTCTCTGTCAGCTAACTAAGGAACCATGAAGAGAACCAACACTAAACCTGACCATTGGCATCCTGACCTTGGACTGTCATCCTTGGTACTGTGAAGGACTTCTGTCCTTCACACTTCATACATTTCTGTGCTTTAAGCCATTCAATGACATTTTGCTATACCAGCCCAAACTAAGACAGTCTCAAAGAGCCCTGGATACCCTGGAACTTCTGGATATTTAACAGGCCTTTGAAAGAAGTCTTTATGTGCACATATATTCATTTTTCTGCATATTTAATTTCATTATTTATTGATATGTGTCTTTAACATGTACTAAATACTCATATATGCTTTTCTTAGACTTTCTGAGCTCTTTTATTGATTTATAGTTATGTTCTGTGTTACAGTGCAGTGAAATCAATGTAGCTTTGCAAGACATTTTAATATTTAGTTAAGAGCATATGTGCCATTAGCTTTTCAAATTACATCAATGTCAACTTTATTTAAATTCGAGTTATATTAGTTATCATGAACTTAGTTAAGAATAATTACTTATCCAATTGATTCTTCATATTCCAGAAAAAGGAATTCTTCCCTTTTCCTAAATTTTCTTTTATATCTGTATGAACTAAATGTTTTCATGCCCTCAAAACCCATATGCTGACCCCATTCTCCAAAGGTGAGAGTATTTTGGGGTGTGGCACTGAACAGGTAATTAGTTTTACAGGAGTTCAATGAACTGAGGCCTCTGTGATTGGATTAGTACTTTTGTAGGAAGCAGGAGACAAACCAGATTTCTCTCTTTCTCTCCCTATCTCTCTGTCTCTGTCTCTCTTTTTTCTCCATGCTCTCTCCCTCTTTCTTTCTCCCACTCTCATCCATAATCAGAAAGCACACCCTGAAAGCCAGGAAGTGGGCCTTCATCAGGATCCAGATCTATCAGCACCTTAATTATGGACTTTTCAGAACCCCAAATCGGCTAAGCTACTCAGTCTGTGGTCTTTTGTTATAGACTTCTGAGCTGAGACATTATTTTGAAATGTTTTTATTTGTTGCCCTAAATAAGATTGTTCTGTTGTATGTTCAGGAGATCTTCTTATAGAATTATCATGATGTATAGTCAGTTTCAAACTGGTTACTTTGGACTCTCCACGTAGAAAAGATATCGAATCCCTTTGAAAGGATTTTCCTTTGCAAGTGCTTGGGTTTGAGATGGACAATTTTTATTTTAAAATCTGGGTTCCTAATTTTATTTTTAAAAAGGTATTTTATGTTCATTATGTAGGCACTTTAAAATTTATACTTGTGTAGGGCATGCCATGGATTGAGACCTAAATTAATGCATTAATTCAACAAACCTCTAGCACTGGGGAGGTGCCATTCCTATGCCAAGACGCTGGGAACAGAAGGGAGAAAATTCCATTTCTAACAAGTGTCACACAGACACATATAAAATATAACAGACATATTTAGTGTGGAAAAAACTCATAATTTTATTGTAGCGAGTCACTGGAAATGTTATAATATAGAGAACAGGCACCCACTTTTGACTGTAGTACATTAGAACAGGCTACCAGAGTAAGAAAGATCTAGTATTCAGAGCTTGAGTAGATATAATCTATTCAGAGAAAAGAGAGAATTGCTTGGAGTGATAGTGTCTGATTCAACAGACAGTTCAATCCCTTTCTAGTGATGCTTGTGTCAATTTCAAAGGTAAATATACTTGCACTAGTTCTCAAATCTTCACTATCAAGTATCTGTTGAACAAAATGAAGAAGGTATCTGTGTCTGGTCATAAGTTTCTTGCAATGAGAATATTCCATTTCTTGCCAGTGTTCTCCTATGGGACTATAACTGTAGTCTTTGTATGCATCATTAAAGTATAAATCTTATTTTTGTTCATCCCTGCGTACCCTAGATTGTAGAGCACCCATATTGCCTCTGCTGCTCCATGACCTCTAGCCTTTATGTGTTACATCCACCAACATCTTTGTTGGTCTAGGCAAAATTCATGAGGTGCACATGATTCTCATTTTACCAAGACTTTCATCTCATGCTGTTACCAGAATACTCAGAAATCCTGACTGAATGGGAAGAAGCTCAGCTGTTTCACTAATGCAACTAGTTCATTGTAAAAGAGGGGTCACCTCAATAAACTAAGTGTAGAGTGAATAATCATGGAAAATCTCAGGAAGGCTTTATTATACATTGACATGAATTCAGAGAGTACCCTCCTGATGGATTTTAACAAGTTTTTTAAAATTAGGTAACTGGATTGCTCTATGTTAATTCTCACATTTCCTATTTGAATCACTTTTATACAGAAAGCACTCCTTATCATGTGGCCAGTTTTCAAAATAAGAAACATTTTCAAGGCTGTGGCCTTCCTTCTGTGTTTGAGTTCACTGAAGGGACCTGCTTATCCCCAAAAGCATCCACTTCCTCCATCTGAGTAATACAAAAAGCCCCACTTCACCCTGATTTAAGAGCTTTAGAAAATATGTCAAGTCATGAGGCACACAGTGACTAGTTGTCTATGGATACCAGAAAAATCTATGCATTTTATAGCAGTATACAAGAAATAAACTCCACGTATCTCTTTTCTGAGTGCTTGGGATCTTTGCATTCCTCTAGTCTTATTATAAGGATGTTGAACTTTAATTTTGTGCAATGCATTTTACTCTGGACACTACTGAAATGAGTAAAAGAGACTTTTGTGTTGGGTTCTAAGGTCATTTGGAAGAGTATACAGTGCTTTTTTGTTTCCTTTAATAAGATCTAAAGAAATAGTTCTGGACACCAACTCCCAAAGGTGCTATACACTCCTGTACAGCAATACATCTCCAGGGGAGAAATTGTCCAATTAGTAAATGCTGAAGCCTAGAATGAAGAGTGCTGGACTGAGAAGATAAGGTAGGCATGACGTAATGATGCCCATGACCTATTCTCTGAGAAGAGGGGAAAAGCAGGCAAGTAAAGGAGGGAAGGAAGAAAGGGATGGAGGGAGGGAGGCAGAGGGGATGAAGCAGGAAAGAAAGAGGCGGGCTTGTCAGGCAATATGATAGTTTCTTAAAGTTGTAAATATTCAATTTAAAGGACTATTTGTTATTGTAAATGTGCCCTCTATTCTTTTCAGGATAAAATCCCCTCTATTTTTGGAAATTTTAGGTAAAAATGGCAGATTCTGTTTACACTGGACAGCTACCCATCATTCAGCCTTACCTCGTGGTTGGGAAGGCCCTGGTGCACAAGTCCAGCTGAGAGAGAACTGGGATAATGGCCCATGATGCTGGGACTCGCAGAGTCACTCACTCGGTGAACTTTGTCCTAATCCTAATGAGTTGATGAGCAGGCGACTAGAAGCAAGTCATTTTGTTTATCTGTGTATTGCTTTTCTTATATGTAAAAACAAGCTTCACACTTTTCTCAAGCTATCATTTACATTATTACTGCCCAAACCTGGTAAGATTATCAGGCATGGTAAAGTATTTCCACTTCATAAAATGTCTTTCACATCATTTCCCCATAAAGAATCTTTGTCACCTTTGGCTGTGTGCTGACAGACGACTTTTATGAGAATATTTCAGAACCAAATATAATGAATCATTAGTGAACTTCTTGATCACAGTGTCGTGGCTGTCCTAGATTGTAAGTGGTATTTGAGGCCATTTCCTGCAATGTGTTGAGGTTTTAGGACTTCCTTAAGACAGAAAAACAGATAGTGAGACAAAGACAGAGACAGAGATGGATGGCAGAGTTGGAGATGGGAGGAGAGAAAGAATTAGAGAGAGACAGGATGTGGCCTTTTGATTTTCCCAAATATAGTACCCTAACTTCTTTTCCTCTCTCTAATCGTTCAGAGAACTTACTTCTTAACTTTAAACAGAAATCCTCTTCCACCCAGAAAGGAAAGGTTCAAAAACCAGGAAGTAAGGGATGAACTTTAAGAACACACTTTACAACCTATATAATCAGAAGATTGATATTAATATAATGTGATGATTTGATCGTACAGGTAAAAAACAAATTTTACAAAATCATAGCATAGTCTCAGGTGGCATTTAAGAATGACGAAGGTGAACTTAAATTTATTATTAATTTTATGGTCAGGTGATGCATGAAAAACCACTTTACGTACAGAACACATTTCTCTAAGAAATTATTTATGAATCTAGATATTTACCTACTGGGAGACTCAGTGTGTGAGTGAAGGTCATTTATAATAAGACTTATTGGCAAAAAAAGTGATGAAAAATTCTAGGGGTTGCTATTGAATGAGGAGCACATTTTCACTCTCAGAATTGGTATTTTACCCCCAAATGGAGCAGAAACCTACTGCTCATTCTTACTTTTACAATATTATATAATAAAAATATTTTTAAAATTTACATTTTGCTATTCCACTTAGGCAAAGCCAGCTAGATAAATACATAAGACTTAATAGGCATATATACACATCCACACATATACTGTACACACACATATTTTTAGTATGTTTAGACACATATATGCACACATATGTACAAGCTGTGACCGATACCATAAATTATACATATAAACTCTGTAGGATATTGAGGAGAAAATGCAGGAAAAATGAGAAAGAGAATGAATAAATAATTTCAGCAGGGAGGCTATAGGAGGTAGTGACACACATGGGGTAATTACTTCACGTATTATTTTTGCTAAAAACTGCTCTCTGAGCGAGACCTTTGTTCCATGTTCGTGTGTGCTGTGCATGTTCCTTCCAGAAGGGCTAGTTTTGTTCTCATGCCATGGGAGCAGGTGGCATGAAGCTGTTTTGATGAGGTTAAAAGGCTCCTCCCCTCTTTCCCCAAGCAGCAGCCTGAAGTACGTCAGCAGTAATTGTGTGCGTGGCTGTGCTGTGCGGGGAGGGTGGAAGCAAAATTGATATCAAATAAGGGTATCAAACTGAGATCCGGATGTTCCCTTTAAGTTGTTGCTCATTTTTAGTAGCCTCACCCGGGGTGAAAAGCTTCTCACTTAAGCAGCCTCTGTAGTAGGAAGAGTCATTCTTTATGGATTTCTATTTTTCTACTCCAGAAGGACAAAACTGGTACTACAGTGGATATAAATGAAGGGATTTCTTTACCCTCTTTTCATTTTATTATTTACTGATCAGACTTCAGCTCAGTTGGATAAAAAATAGAGGTTCTGTTGCCTAGATGTGAGGCCTTTAATGAGGAGGGAAGACCCCAGGGAGCCCAAATCCAAAGTAGAACGGTGCTGCTTTCGGGTTCCTGGCCATTTCTTCAGTTGCTCCTTCCCCCTTCTCCAATGGGCCTAGGGAGCAGGAACTATCCAAGGTGCTAGGATGCCGGCAGCTTTGCCATTCAAGGCAGACGAACTGCAGGAGCAGAAGAGAGAGATTACTGCTTATTTCAGAAGGTAGGTTCTTTGTTTCAGAATCCCTGATTAATCAGCAGCAGCATCAACAGACTAAGGCAGCTGGAGAGGAGAGGGAGAAGCAGGAAGGGAGGGAGTCAGGGGAAGGGAGGGAGGGATTGGAGAGCGAGAGAGAATGAGAAAGAGAGAGAGGGAGAGAGCTGGTTGTCACGGGGGAGGGACGATGCCACAAGCTAGGCTGCTTTAAACCTTCTGTACGTAAGTGACAAGGAAAAAGAGCATCTTTTTGGACGGAAGGAGGCATTTAGAGAGGACGTGTCTGATTTTTGTTTTGTTTTCATTTATTTTTGCCTCCACAGAATATAATCAAATGAGTTACCTTAGCCAGCCTGGTGATTGCTTCGGGTCTTGTTATCATCTGTGTGGAAAAGTGGGTAAAATCGTCCAATTTCTTCCCTGCTGGACCTGGAAGGAGAGGGACTGTGTATTCATCCCCACCCATTAGCTATGCCCTCCTTTCTCTGAATGTCGATGTAAGGAAGCGAGCACCTGTCTTCTGGCACTGCATCTTCTTAGCAAACTTTAAAGGCCATTTTATCTCATAGGAAGAATCTCAAGAATGCTCTGATTCCTAGTGATGCAGAATCTGGGATTCGACACTTTGCCCATCCTCATACAATGCACTTTAATTGAAGAAAAACTGAGCTGAACTACAAGTCTATTTCTTATGGTGCTGGATTACTCCTACAGAACTGCCCTGAGACCAGCGTGAGCGAGCAAGGGCTCTGGCAGACACAAGTCACCTTCTGATTATTGCACTTAGCTCTCCCTGGGGACTTAAATTTTGGTATGTATTTCATTTTTCAGATTCTCTAAGCATGCTAATTGAGTCCAGAACTACATAGCTCAAGCAGTCTGGTTATAAAATGGAATGGATTTTATAGTTAGAGATACTTAAGGCTGAAGTTTGCATATTTTATTAGGTGGATCAGAAATAAAGCTACAGTGAAGGCATCCGGAGCTTGAAGGAGCCTTGGGCTATTTTTGCTTCCCTGCCCACTGAGTTCCATTTCCATGGAAATGGTTAAACTAGGTTTTCATTAGTAAAATAAGCCATGTTAAATTATTAACAGCATTGAAAATATTTTCCAGGGTATTAATTGGCATTCAAGTTGTGCATGCTAGTTATTTATCTACTATTCCACAGCATAAATATTTTATGACAGTCTCTTCACACATTTGGGTCAGCAAGTGAGATCCCAATTTTGCATTCTCAGAAAAAAAAAGACATGGTACCACAAAAAATGCCAAACTACCAGACATACACGAAGGCTAACACTGCTTCTTCATGACTAATCAGACATAAACTTCTTTGAGAAACATATTTTAACATCAATCAATATCTGGAAGGTTTCATTAGGCTCATCATAATCAGCATTTTCACAGAACTTCAGGTGGAGTTATTTTTACTTGGGACATGTATTTATTTTGTTGGAGTGTTTCCATTCTGATTTTTCAATGATGAGGGAATATTATAAGAAATATATGTAGGCATCTCATATTTGGATGAACTGCTACATTCAGTAAGGTTGTACACTCAGATTGAGAAATTTTAAACTTAAGTACCTTAGAAATGTATTTTTCTAAATATGTTTAGAAAATAAGAGTAACTAACTGAAGAATTTATAGGATATAGTCTTAGTAATTTTAGCATCCAAGAATTTATAATCAAATACTATGGAATATTAAATATAGAGAAAGAATGAAATTTAAATCTACTTCTAATTTTACACAATTTAGACTCTGCTTGCTTATTTTTTTGTATATTGCCAAGGGCTAAGTGCACAAATTAAGAGGAAAATGTGAGCCATAGCTGCAGAAATGATTTTATTTTCCTATGGAAAGTGCAACATATGCTATCTAAGTCAGCAAAGACAGGAACTCTGGGGAAAACATTCACAATTTAGAAAATTAGTGAAAACAGACCTCAAAAAAATGTTATAACTTCAGAAGGACTAAAACAAAGTCTAAGAGCTTGAAGCATCTGGAAAGTTTAGAGAAGGAAGTATAAAAATTCCAGGAAAAGGAACCTTGGCTATTGTTTGGAATACATAAATCAGTCATGGGGGCTCAGTTCAATTAGATGGTTGTATAGTAGCTCCCGTCAGCAATTTATTAAACTGACTGTATCTGCTTTTCAAATACTGCCTTGTAAGCGTCTGGAGCCAACTGGCCCTTGGTTCCAACAAGTACCTGAGTCACTAGCACTTTGTAGAGCCACTTATGATACTGGAGATGTGCATTCTCTTAAAACCATTGACAAGAGGCACTGTGATGATCTGGAAGTTGGAGGAGACATCTGATTTTTTATGCTACTACAGAGAAATGATCTATGCCCATTATGCCAACTTGTGGGAGAGAGAGAGTGAAGAGAAACTCACAGCAAAGTAATCTGCTTTCTGAGAAAAAAGCAATCAGTGTCTTTGTAGTCCCTTCAGCGTGCTTTCTTGGTTGTAACTTCAACATTTCCCATTTTGGGCAGAACAGCTGCATTTTGATGACAGTGAGGATAGGAAAATGAGCATGATCATTTGTGGGGCTTTGGATACAATTTTAAGTGTAATCAAAGTGGAAGGATGAGACAAATGTTTGACAGATTGTAAGATCTTATAAGAAAAACAATTTTGTTGTGGTTTACATGGGTTATGGATCATAGCCAGGCTATCTAGTTTGCTGATTTGGTACTACTATGTGAAGTCACCAAATTTCAGTTCTTAATTCACATGATTTTAACATACATATATGAAGTTTAATTACAGATAATTACATTTCACATGCAATGTACTTTTGAATCTGTCAAATGCATGGAGGAATGTGAAAGATTGTGTTTTTCCTGCTGACTAATAATAAATGAGAGTGCAAAATGCTCTGGGAAACTTTTACTGGATCAATACTGCTTAGAAAAATATGACTCTATCTTAGGGTGAACACACTGATTGGAGTGGGAGGGAAAATTAAATTTTAACTGAAATTTTAATAGATTATCTCAGCATTAAAACAAGTGTTGTTGGAAAACCTGAGAAATACATAAAGGATGGAGACTAGAAAACTTTTCCAGCTGCAAATAGAATGAAAACATATATATGAAGTAAAAGTTAAGTGTTTATGTGTATTCTTGCCTGTGTTACATTCTTCCTGTTCATGACAATAGCACTATAATAACAGTCCAAAATAAAATATATCTCATCATTCTTGTAAGACTATGTGGCAGCGTTAACTATGGGCTAAAATTTAGGAAGCTTCCTAAGGAACTTCGGTCTTAGACATTACTTCTCTCCCAACCCAGAGCTTTTGATTCTTCTACCACTCAGTATAGGTGGCACATACACACGTAAACAGAGTTGTACCAACTTTACATCATAGCAAAGCAAAGTTTCTGAAGGAGAATAGTTTGACTTAAGGCATTTAGGGTCAACACTTACAAGATAAATATAACTAGCACCTGTAAGACTGGAGGGCTTGTTCACTCACAAGATTCTAGAACATATAGAACTCTGCTTTGGTAAATGAGAGTATAAGGTCCATTGTAAGCTTTGGATGACAAGTTAATATACACATCCATCTGAGCCAGGCTTTTTGGAACTGGAGTGGTTGATATCAAAATGTATGGAATAACACTAGTGGAGGAATTTGTTCTGAATTATAAGCAAGAGGGAGTGAAATGATTAAACATAAATGAGAGAGAAGTTGGCATGCTGCATGTTTCTATGAATCCCTTTGTACATATTGTCTTCAATATCATCCTATTACTAATCAAAAATCTTTTGTGTCATAGGGAACTCAATCTGGACAAGGGTTGCTACCAGATTAAATATTCTTTGTAAACTGAGACAGCAGATAATTGATATCTTAGTTGACAAAGAATGTATTCTACATAAATATATTACTTAATGAAATTTAAGAGCATATATATTTATATATATGCATATATATATATTCCCTTTTTTCTTTACTTTTAACATTGAGTATCATGGAGTGTCATAGCTCCTGCATTCCTTTTAGTAGTTACAGAAAGAAAAAAAGTGAATTTTTAAATACAATATCCCTTGAGTTCCATTTGAACATAATTAGTTTATGTTCCACATGTTCACATAAAGGGTAGTTTTATATCTGTGGAAGCAATTGTAAGGAAAAGTAATGTACTTTAAGCCCTACGTTCAGTATTGCTAAGAACAGTGATGGCTTTGGACAAAAGAAAAAAATAGTGTTTAACTCAATGCAAAGTTAAACGTTTGGATAGGATGGTTAGAATCCTAGGAGTTTAGAGTGGTGCATTCTGGCTTAGTTGAGAGAAATTATCAAATTTGGGAAGTGTAACAATACTACACAAAGTAATCTTTGTGAAGGGTGTGGTCAATAGGACACAGTATAAGTAACAAAGCAATAGAAGCGAATAAAGCTAAACAAATAGTCACCATCTGTATTTAAGCCTGTCTCTGTAGCTTTTATGTGCTTGTTCACCATTCTCCAATTCTATACACAGTACATTAAACATCAAACAGAAGAAGTCTCTTGTGAACGCAGAATACAGCTGTGGGGAAAAGATATAAAGTGAAGATATGAAGTTATATGTAGAATGTACAGGGATTCTGACTTAATTTTTTAGGTGGTTTTCTAGAAAGATTCCCTGTCATGAACTATAAATGTTGGCCATAAATTCCAAGAAATACATACACACTACTGAATTATTTGGATTGGTACTTTACATTTGAAGAAAATATTTCTGCCTTTAAAATAAAGACCCGATACTGTACAAGTATTTAGCCATTCCTCCACTAGAGCAGGTGGGTGGGTCTAACATCTCTAATATGTTTTGAGCAAACCTGGCTGCAGACATTCACTGCTTCAACCCAAAGACAGCCCAAATGTCACCCACTCTGGTATGACTATCTTGTGCTCTAATTAGAGGTGTAGTAAGGTAGATCCTTATTTATCGATACATCTAGATGTGCTGTCTTGAGAAACAGATCTCATTTGCCTCTTAACAAACATGGTCTTCTAAACTGCCACCTGAGCAACTGGTACTAAAGTTGAGCCTTTGTAATATACTTGCATACAGATGCCATGAAAGGGGCAAGATTAGCTAGATTTAATAATCAAATTTCAAACTACTGCTAAGTCTCTGATGGTATAGAACAGGTTTTATTCAATACCTTTTAGTTGTAAATATACATTTCTGAAAGGCAAACAGATTTATGGTCTTACTTGTTTATTTTCATTACATCAAAGGGTAGCAGTTATAAAAAGGAAGATAACATGAGCTTCAATTTTCTTTAGTGAGTAAGGTTCAGTTACCTGAGAAATCCCATTTGCTTAGAAGGGCAGAGTCCAGGGGTTTAAGAGATAGGATAAACTCCATGGTCCGTAGTTCTTGCTTCCCGTATTTTCTAGATGTAGACAATAGAAACAATAGGTAAGTGATAGGTCAAGAAGCATTTGATTGGTGAAGAAGGGTGTTAATTCCTATTTTGTTCATTGATACATGTGTGACTAAGGAAGTTGCTCTACTCAAATATCCGTATTATCTGTGTTTCAAAGTAAAATTATAGTGGTCAGGGAGTTATATTCTTATCCAATGTAACCTTGTGTGCAATTAAGAATTAGGCAAAATATCAAATAGTAATGTTAGTTACTGATAATTATGATCATATAATTGAACACTTACACATGCATCTTCTGACTGAACCCTTAGAACATGAATCTTTTCCAACCACTGTTATCTCAGTGTTAAAGACAGAGCTTACCCATGCTAATTAATTTACACAACACCATAGATTCAGAATCTCCTCAGTTTGGAATCACACTGCAAAACTTTTCATTCACGTCCATCAAGGCTGCCTCACAGCCTCTCCTACATCACAAATTAGCTTCTCTGTGAAGAGGAGACACTGGAAAAATGTAATGGTTAGACATTGACCAGCGCTTAGTCAATTTTTTATGTAGCCCAGCCTGCCCTTGAACTGACCATCCTCTTGTCTCCGCCTCCTGAAGGCCCAGGATTATAGGTACATGTCACGATGCATGCTGTTTAGCCCATTTTCCAGGACTGCGTACAACTGTTGCAAAATGTTCCTTGTTTATTCTTAAACATGGCAAAAATAAAACATGTCTGACCAACTAACGAAGTTCATCTGAATCAGTGGCCTAATCGCACTTAATACAATTAATTATCATTCACGTATACTGCAATGCAGACATGTAGAAGTACAGCACTCTGACTTCATTAATGTCTAATTCAAAATAGTTGCTCAGTTAATACTTGAAAGAAATGAATGTTCATAGAATTAATTACTTCTCTAGAATCAGATGACACGAGCATTTATATACAATTAAATCCTGTTTTCAAAGTGTTGAATTTTAGTAGATTTTGTGGCAGATTGTCATTTCAAAAATTTTCATTTCCATTAAAAATCATATATGACTGCCTTTAGTATAAATAGTTTGTATTAATGTTATTTAATATTTTGGGACAACAAAAATAATTTAAAAGCCAGAACATTTGAAGGACCACCTATAAAGGTTACTAATGTTCATGGGTTAACAAGTAACCTTGTTAATACATAGAATATATAAACTGTATACAATTATTGATGCCAGTTGGATTGGGAGGAAACTTCAGAGAAAAATTAAAGTCTTTGGATAATAAAGCCTCATGAAAATGGGAAATATATGGGTTTGCTAGAGAGCAGAGTGGGAGTGATCATCTCCAGCCTGAGGCATCATTTCTAGCACCCTTGTAACACTGGCTTGACTTGCTTAACTTCAGCAAAAATAATGGCCATAAAGTTATGCTGAGTTGTTCTTATCCAGGCACTTCTAGTACTGAAGCCCTAGATAGATGTGAATTTCTCATAATCGTCATGTTGGACCTGTCTGAGGAATATTTCCTTGTATCTCCCTCCCCTAAATTGCAATTATTTGCAGCAGTAATTTCACCTCTGTGTGTAAAGCACTTCAGCATCTGATCCAATGGACTGATATTAAAATACAATCCCATTATACTAGATAGTTGGAATTAAAAGATCATTTCATCTCTAACCCACTAGGGCTTAAAAACAAACGAAACATAATACAAATTTAGCATAACAAAATTTTAAATCAACAAATGACTTTATCTAGGCTTTATTTGCATCTAGTGTATTCTTTGACAGAGGAAGAAATTTTTAAAATCAAATATAAATTGACTGGCAGCTGAAAGGCTGATAAACTCCAATGAGAAGTAAAATGTCCGTAGCTACAGTCTAGATTTTGCGGTATGATTATAGTTTTAAAAAGAGAAAGATGTTGATTTTTAATAGAAAAAAAATGGAAGTGCGGAGTTTTTAAATTGAGTAGACTCATACATTCAAAATATGCTTAAAAGACTTGGGAAGAAAGTAAAAGATGTAAGGTAGGGGCTGGGGATTTAGCTCAGCAGCACAGTGCCTGCCTGGCAAGTGCGAGGTCGTGAGTTCGATTCCTGGTACTGGAAAAAAACCAAAAAAAAAAAAAAAAAAAAGATGTAAGGTAATTTATAACTTTAACAAGACAACTTTTTCTCCTTGGTAATTGGTTTTGTTTTAACATCTTACTCAGTTATACCAGTTTGCGTAAGCCTTATTAACCTAAAAGAATAAAATTTATTTTTATGTAATTAATTTAACCTTGTTTCTATTTCTTCAATTGATTAAAGCACAATTTTGCTAAGCCTTTGCTGAAATTACTTGGAAACCTCCTTTTCAAGACATGAAGATTTTCATAGCCTGCTTGTTTATACATCCATCCATCCATCCATGCACATGCATTCAATTGATATTACTATTGCTGGGGCTGTGAAAGTAGCTCAGCAGTACAGCATCTGCCTGGCAAGTGCAAGGTCCTGGTGTCGATTCAAGATTCAAAACTATTCACTAAATACTACTATTGCTGACACTCTTTCTCTCATAGTTCTATTATGACATTAACTAATTTTAAGTGCATATTCTTGTTGATCTCTATTCTAAATCTTTTCACCTACATTTCTTTCAATCATCACAGCAGCAGGTTATCACTAATATTTTATAGATGAAAATAGTATGTACTGGTTGAAAGATCTTTGTTTTCAATTTTGCTTTGTTTTGATTTCTCGGTAATTTTTTCTTTGACTTAGTTTTTATACCCTTGTATAGTGATGATATAAGTTTTCACTACTTAAATTACCAATCTGGTCTGAATGGAGTTGCTCCTGGTGATCTACAACATTTGATTTAGAGAAGGTTATAAAATGAACTGCTATGGAAGACCATTATGGAAAATAGCGCAGACTCAAAAGGAATCATGTCCTATGAAAATTACATTAGAAATATAAATTCTTTCTCTTTGAATGATTGTTGCTCTATTTTATGTAAATCATTCAGATTTATATATCTTAATTTAAAAATTTGAAGAAAACACGTATAAGATTTCTTCCAACTCATCTTTTTATTTGAAATTGAACAGAAATGTCTTTATGATGAGAAATAAATGACACTTTGATCTGCTATATCTTGCTGGTGTAAGAACACATTTTTGAGAAACAAACCTTGACTAATTAGGTAAACCAGATGCTTATCTTCACATATAATATTTACACTTTCCCATCTCTCTGCAGTACACCACGTATGACCTTCAACCTGTTAATGTTGCTTCTTTGAGGGAGTGTTAGATGCTTAAGGGGCCCTCATTTACTATTTCTTCAAATGTCACACTACTTTGTAATTTCTAACTAAACTTTTCCCCAAATGGATTGTACCATAACCGCTGGAGAATCGAGGTGACAAACTGTTAGCGATAATAACCAGCGCCTTGCTTTTATCCCTAGTTGGTTAAAGGTACAATGTGTTCTCACGCAGGAAGTGTTCCTTTCACACGATACTCTCCAAGATGTTGAGTGTGAATCCCGAGGAAGACCCTCTGGACAACTTCCTCCAGTACATTGAGGATATGGGGATGAAGGCGTACGATGGCCTGGTTATTCAGAATGCCTCCGACATTGCCAGAGAGAACGATCGCTTGAGAAATGAAACAAACCTGGCCTATCTGAAGGAGAAGAACGAAAAGCGCCGAAGACAAGAAGAAGCAATAAAGCGGTAAGTATAAATCAACGCGCGCCGGGATTGTGGCCCGTGAGGCCGTCTGTGGGTGCCTCCGATGCTGTGGTGTCACCTGATAAGAAGGGTCTTATCCGAGTTGGCCCGGCCTGATGAGATAAGGGGACAGGGGCACCTCAGCTATAGCAAAACCTGTCCATCCTGCTGGCAGGATCTTCCTCCTAGGTGACAAAAGTTATTCACTGTGTTCTGCATAGGGAAATACAGATGAACTGGGGAAAGAAATCAGTTTCTTCTGAATAAGAGCTTGTGCTCAACAACCTTTTGGTGCAAGCACAAGAGAGCACATAATCATGTCGATAGCCTAAATTTGAGGAAAATCCCCACCTTTAATGGCCTTTGTTCATAGCCCTTACCTTATGACAGAGTTCCTCTTCCTCCTAGAACGTGACCGATCCTCATCAATGATTCCATGTAGGTGAGCTGCAGAAGGCAGGTGGACTTTGCAGAATTTTAGGGCTATCACATCTCTAACACCAAGTGCCCTAGGTGTGTTCAAATGAAATTACCTTTATGGTGCAAAATTTGCCAGGTGCAAGGTAATGAGCCCAAACTGCAGCCTTCCAGATTGAGGTTAAGCTGTACTGAGCACTGACACCATCTCTTGACTTATTTTGGTTTAAAGAACATTACGGTATTTTCAGGATGTCTGAGGGTGTTTTCCGTAGTATAGGGAGACCCATGTTCTGTTTGATGGAGTCCTCCTTCTCCACTGGACTCTATTCAGCAAAAGGAAAGCCCAATATATAGGAAATAATTCATATCAATTAGCAGGGTAAATGAACGATACCAGTTAAGATATTCTGATAGTTCATGGGAGATTTCTCATCTAATCGTGCATTAATACTTTCTGCTTACTCTGTGAATGCTGGGATATTAGGGAAAATAAAATATTCTCTTAGATGAGTTAATCATATTTATAAAGAAACTAAAATTGTTGCACTAGTCCAATCATTGGGTGGAAAATAATAGCCTGTTAGGACTTTTTTTTCTGCAAATAAAGTAAGTAAGTAAGTAAGAAAATAGACTCCTGCGTGTATATGAACATTTTACTTTGGTTTTGCAACTGAATTTTTAAAAATTCAAAACAAAAATGGTGGCCGACATTTTTAAGTATCTTCAGTTCTGTAATCTAATGTCTCCTAATACTGGCATTAAATCTCAATGATTAATTCTTTTTATAAGTATATAAATAAAATTATTTACTGAATCATTCTCTTAGGTATAGCAGGATATGCAAATTATGCATTTCTCTACTACTAGCTTCTGTATTTCATTAACAACATGCAGCAAATTTCTACCTAAAAATCCTTAGGTATTGAAAAAATGGCTTTTGGGTTGTTTGCAAAGTATCCCAAAGGATATAAGCAGCAACTTGAAGAATATCTAAAGTTCAAGGGACACAGTAGGAGGAGATACAGCAAAATGATCACTACAAAATAAAAGAGGTCTAGAAATTCCAATTATGTGAATTGTGAGTTGGTTCCTCCTAGATTATTAGCAATCTAGTAATATTTTCCAGAACTATGCTATGCAGTATAAAAATCAAAACAATTCAGTTCACGTACTGAATTGAAAACCTCATAAATAAACTGAGGACATTTATTTCTACATCTACGCCTCAGCAGAAGATAAAACTTTAGCCAGCTTGAGGATAGAGCAAAATCCAGGAGTAAATCACCGTCTTCTTATGTTGTAATCATGAGAGCGGATAGTGGTTTGTAATAGAATGGTTGCAGTAAACTTGGTGTAAAATAACCGAGTTATGGGCTTTGTGATTAATGAGATACAGAGGTTGAGTAAGAGAAAAAAATACAGTGATTCTAGGGTTCGTTCTGTTGTTTTTAAATTTTTATTTTGTTTGTGCAACAAAGGGCAGAGTGTTTCCATTTAGTGAAATGGTAAAGACTAAAGTAGGATCAAGTTTAAGGTAAATGATGGGAGGCAGCAGTTAAGCTTTGGGGTTAATTTTGTAAAGGGTTTAAATACCCAAGTAGAGATTTTCAAGTAACAGTTAAATAAAAATCGGACAAAGTAGAAATCAAACCTGGAGGTCTAAAAGTGAAAGTCATATTCCATGGGATTCATAGTTGAGAGGCTACACAGAGAAGACCGGGATTTAAATCGAGAGAGAGATGGTCAGAGAACCCACAAATATTCTTCAGGGTATCTAACTACTCACCTAATAATAACAACTGAGGTATCCAGCAAGTGTGATTGGTAAGACCAGAAGGACCACAAACAGGGGCTGCCTCAAAGTGAGGTGCCAAAACTGATTAGGGAGATTTTGCTGAGATTTTCTCAAATATGTGGAAGTCTGAGAACGGATCATGGACTCTGACCCCGTTGCTGTTGTTAAGAACGATTTCTCTGGAGAGTTGGGAACAAAATTCCTGAGAAAATGGGAAGAAAGGAATGGAAGCAGAACACACACCTATTTCGAAGATTTCTGAGGTTAAAAGTAAAATAAAAATATGGGGAGTAGTTGGAGAAGCTTGTAGAATTTATGGTGATTTTAAAACAGTTTTTATCCCGTTAGGAAAGGAGAATATTAGCGTAATTTAGATGTTGACATAAATAATTACAATGGAAAGACAAATAGTAAAAATAGAATGACTTAGGGGAGGAAACAAATTTACTGTGAGAACTTTTTTGATTAGGCAGGAAGAGAGGGAATTTGCATGGAGCTCAGACTGCTAGGACATCTCAAAAGAAAAAGTGCCGCAGGGTGTGAGTGAAGGAACCATGGATGAGAGCGGGAAGAGTGGAAACCAGCCCAGGCTGCGAACCTGGTCCTTTAAAGCCAGTAGCCTGATAGAGATCAGGAGCCAAACCATGGAAGTAAAATGTGTAGCAAAACAAGACCATTTAAGAAAAATTAGTAGGAATGGAAACAGAAGGCAGAATTACTGAACAGTCCTGTTTTCCGTGTTCCTCCGAGAGCTTCAGAAGCTAACGCTGCAGAATGGAATGAACAACAGGAATCTTAGCCTTAGTCCAAGCTGTCATTAGAGAATCGTATGCAGGAAAGAGAACACAAGGTGCAGGCCTGGCGTGTGACATGAGCTGACTGGGCATGTCACAGCGAGGTCACTGGAGCAATGAGCCTTCCTCACTGAGGATCACTCACATCCAGACTCCCCCTTAAAGGTATGCAAGACAGAAAATCTGGTGGCAATGGTAAAATTGACCAAGGGCATGTGTGGGAGAGACAGCTGTGGGGTATACGTCAAACCTGAGTGTGGTCCCTTATACATTTTTTTTACTGTCCTCATGATTGTTACATGTGCTAAGAGTTGGAAGATGTGATATGTATCTTGCTCTCTACAACTCAGTTTTTGGCCACTCACCCTCTCTCAGATAATTTCTTAAATTCCATTTTAAAATATAGATATAATTGGAGGGATCAGAATGCTAATAGAGCTTCAGTAATCGTTGAAGATTCTCAGATCTCTCTCTCAAAAGAAAACTCATGTACAACATTGGGACATAGACTTCTCTAGATATGAGTGAGAGGAAGGGCTAGGGAGACAAATATGAAAAAAGCCAGACAAATAGAAGCTATACAGGAAAAAGAGCCTAAACCCTCTCATTGTCCTGTGACATGACTGCCACAGTTATCTCAAAAAGTGGCCCATCTCAGCAATGTCATTGCCCGAATTCACTTTTATTTCACTCATGGAATGATCAGTGTCCTGGAGTTTTGATAATTTCAAAATAGTAATAACAATCTCTTGCTCTCTCCTCATTTTTGGAATTACTTCAATTTTCTTAATGAGAAATGTGTGTTTTACATATTTGAAGAAAGCCCATAGCAAAATTCTAATCACACAGGCATTTTTAGGTTCCAGGAAGGGCAGTGAACACATAATACCCACATCTAAACCTAAGGCATATTTTAATATTTTTAATTGTATGATTTATGTCAAGTAAAGAGAATTCAACATGGCAAAAATTAAAACAATCTAATTAATTAAAATTAGTTCATGTGTCTACTAAATGCCTTCTTCAATATATGCTGTGAGTTAATATATAGAATATAAATGCCCCAATCTAAATATGAAGCATGTTTGACCTTGAAAAGGCATTGATGATAATTCTCTGTGAAATATGCCAGTTGCAATTTCAGAAATGTGCAGACTGCCAAGCATTGCTTAAAAAATGGAAATAGGATTTCATATGATTGACCTTCTGGATCACATATGTGCTGAAATGCCTTTTGTGCAGAAGCTGGGAAGCTTAAAACACTGAGCTCTTAGCAAAAGAATATCCTCATCACTTTCCCAGGAATGTAAGTCACTTAGGCTTTCTGAGCCCAATTCCTTATTTTTACACTCAGATGAGACCCCTGCCACTATTAACTTTCTTGTTCCTTCATTTCTATTTCTCACATGGGATTTTACTGGAAGGGTCTGCTGAGTGAAAAATACTAAATAAATAAAAAATGGTGTTGTTGGTGCTTTCCTTAACAGCTTCCTACAACATTTGGTGAGAAGGATTTAAAGGAGAAAAATTAATGGAGTATGAAAAATTATTTCAGTGGCTCATTTTTTATATTAATGCAATACCAGTAGCTATTAATAAACATTTTTAAAAGTCTTCTATGAAAAAATAAAGCAAAGTTTTACAACAGATTAATTTGAGAATAATAATGGTCAATAAACTGTGTATTATGATCATAAAGGAATGTCCAAAATGTTACTCAGAATAAATCACAGACAATAAAAGATTCTCTCTCCAAAGAAAATATAATGAAAGGATAAAACTTTCTTTGCAATGAAGAAAAGAAACTAGTGGTATAAATGCAACAAATTAACATTCATTTCAAAATATTTTTGAAACAACAGAATAGATATGGGGAGGGTTATTGGAATTTCTCCCTACGTCCCATGTACCTAACTTCTATTTTGCTCTTTATTTTCTGTTATTTCAAAACTAATGGCATTGTGCAGGCATGGTTAAATGAGATTTATTTTTAATTAAAAAGCATATATGAAAAAAACAAACATCTATAGCTTCCAACCTGTGAGCTTAAGTACATGTGTACCTAAGGCAAATGTGAGAAAAAGTACGTTCCTGGATTGAACCATTGACCTGGCTCAGGGGCCAACCAATAAGAAGCAAGTGACCAATGAGATCAGAGTCTGGTCACAAACAACCTGGAAGGCAGTGCCTGCTTGTACCTGTGAATCTAGGTCTCTGTTGGAAGGTCGCTATTTGTAGGGAACACCTTGTTCAGGTCATTAAGTAAAGCGTATTCCCAAAGGCAACTGTGGAATTGAAAGTTCATCCCACACACATTTTGGTCCTAGGTTCGTTAGGTCCTAAGTGCCATTAAGTCCTTCACCCAGTTTTTTTCTCTGAATTGTAGAATGAGTTACCTCTCTATCTGATATTGTTATTAGACATAGTGTTTTTGGATGCAATAAAGGAAATATCACTTAAATTAAAGGCAACAAGAAAATTTGTTACTAGTATAAAATTTCTACTATAGGAAGGGGCTAGATTTTTTTCTAATGAAACAAATGCTACATTAGTAAAATTTCCCCAAATATTGTGAGTCTGGAAAACAGTTCTCAATTTGAGCAAAGTGGTTCTGACACAAAGGACTACTTAGGCTGATTAGCAATGTCTCTATTCCCTGTGGATGCCCTGAAGGGATCTATATGAGGTTATATTTCCTCTTTAAATGTGACAGTCAGGAATGGAATTAGATTACTTACAGCTGCCTTCAAAATACATGCAATTGCAAATTAGTATGTATACTTGAAAGTACTCTTATTTAGGGGTTCCAGAATTCCTGTTGTGAAAAGACCCCCAAAGAACCAAAGACCCCCAAAAATTCATCCTTTGGACTATTGGGGAAAAGAAAGTAAAAATTAAACTAGTTCCTTTTCTTACACTAACACATTGTTACCACAACAGCAAATATTTGTGGCAGCAAAGTTGTGAATTGGAAAATCTTGAAATGACTTCTTCATCAAAAAACATGATTACACAGAATGCTCTTATTTATTGAATATTAATAGCTCCATAAATCTTTTTAGATACATATGGTTTCTGGAATTATACCCATGGTTTGTGGCAGAAGAGCTTCTGGGAAATAGGAAACATTTATGAAATGTACTTGAGTGAATGGCAGACTACTCAGTGAAGCATGAATAGTTCCGTTGGGCTCAAAAATCTAATCTCATTGGACCTGTTTTCCCAAAAGCTATGTGGAAAAAAGAAACACCCTCTGTGTATATCAGAAGCAGAGTTGAAGCTCCATTGCAAGGGTGAAGACGGTTAAAGGAACAAAAATTTAGAAACACAATGGTCAACTACTAGGTGTATTCTAGAGCTAGCCTCAGCTTGCATAGAAATGCTTCCAGGTAGTCTACAAACGCTCTACATCTAGAAAGGACATATGCTTGGAAAAGCTTAGGGAAAAAAGCCCTCAGCATTACTACCTAGAAGTAAGCTCAAAAGTGCAGGACATCAGAGTCTGGCTGCCATGAATTCACTGATCTGATCTGATGTGAATTTCTGACCTAATTTTGCTGTAGGACTTAGTGCTCAGGCAGGGAAAACAAGGTTAATGTGTTGATAAGGGGCGAGATTAAACAGCAGACAGTATCTTAATAACCCTCTCTAATTTCTGCTTCCTCTTGTGTTTGTGATTAATTTGAATCACTTTTCTATTAATCATTGCAGAGGACCACAAACTGCTTTGCTTGTTTTTATGTTAAAATAGTGCATCCGGATTATCTTTCTCAAAGCTCAACGTGATACTCAGAGCTGGGAGCAATTTTGGTTATAATATCAAATACATGAGGAGGTTTGTAATTCGCAGAACAGAATGATTAAAAGAGAATATTCAGTACCTCACCTTGGCCATCCCTCACCGCTTCCTCTTTATTGAGCCCAAAGCAACAGCTACACTGCTGATTCTAAATGAATTAATTTATTAAGCAAGTTCTCTGGGTTTTTTTCCTGTGCTAGCAAGGAAAGTTAATATTTTGAACATATATCTAAAGGCACCTTATGCAAATCAAGCAGTGTTTGGCTTGCTGGCCTATTGTTTTTAATAAGGGTCACCGACTATTCTGAGATGAATGAATGCAAACTTCAGAATCCATCAGTATCCCATGGATGATATGCTTATATTCAAAATAGCAGTGATTGCAGTTCTCTCTCATTCAGTCCCCCGCCAGGACAGATTAGAGCTACATGCTGGGGCCCTGAAGGCTGCTGTTAGGGTAACTGTCCTCCAGGCTCCCCAGACCTACCTTTTCCAGAGCGCTTCACACCCTTGGTTGTTTCTACTTTGATTATATCCTGGACGAGCACTGCCTTTACGTTTCAAGAAGCTCAGTGTCTGTTCTGTATCTGAAATAAGCAGACAGATGTTGGCAAGAGGGGGAGCTTTTCAGAACAGAGCCACATATAGGCCAGGCAGGCAGCTCAAGGACTGAGCTCTCCCAGTACAAAGGACATCGAGGGGAAGAGGGGATCTTCCGAATGCATAGCCCTGTGACAATGGAGTGATTGAAAAGAAACCCGTTGGAAAATTTAAGGTAATTTTCCTTTGAGAGTAGTGTTAAATATATATAGATGATTATGGATTGGTTGGCAGTCATCTTCTGTTTAGGGCTATTTCTTATGCTGTTTAGGTTATTGCAGGCTGTGGCTATTCTCAGTCTTTCAACTAAAAACTGCCTTTATAAAATGCTTTATGAAACAAGTAAGGAAAAGAAATTATTACGAAGCCAGGCAATGAGTCAGTGGAGTTTTCTTTTTAACCCTTCAAAATGCAGTGTCTCCTGGAGAACATGTGTAATGTGACAGAGAGAACTGGCAGAGTGTAGCCTGAGCATGCTAATAACATCCTTCCACTGCTCCTGTTGCACCTTAATGTAGCCTGAAGAAAAATCTTCATTATAAATGCGTGGGTTACTGAAATTAATTTTAATCATGAATTGATAGGGACAAATCAAGCCCTCCCCAAATGAATCTCTGGTCAAAGCACATGCTTCCGGTTAAGTGTTCTTCTTAGCGAGGCGCATATATGGAAATACACAACAGAATATTCATGCCCATGCTAGAATGCAAATATAACTAGCCTTCCAGGATGTAGAGGAAAGGAGGTCATTGTTTTGGAAGAAAAGTACTTTCAATGATATGCAGAAGAAAGACTTTTTTTACATATAAAAAGATCAGCATTTAAAATCCATTATTTTAATTAGTAAATTGCATTTCAGTGTCTGATTTGGGGTTAAGTGTGCTACTCAGCATATTCTGATTTTTGAATAAGAAATAAAGTGGTTCATTACTGAATGAAGAGGAGACTTACCAAGAACTTAATTCCCTCTTAGGGTGATGTTTATGCGTGCTGTACAGCTATTTCCTTTTTTTTTACTATACATTTACTGAGCATCTACTACATGTCAGACATAAAGCAGTGACAAAATGGCAAAGATACTTGCACTCACTGGAGTCCCAATCTAGTGAGGGAGGTGGGGACAGAAACTGGGGAAGACAGCCCAAAAATGAAACATCAATGTAGAGTAAGTTAAGTGGGATAGGTTCTATGAGGAAAACAGACCTGGGAAGTGAGGCCAGCTGCAGAGACAGAGAGTTCCAGCTTAAGGGGGTCACCGGGAAAGCCTCATGGAGGACACCACATTGGGGTGAAGGGCTGAAGAGAGGGAGGGAAGAAGCTGTGCCGCTGTCTGGAACATCGGCTTTGGAGGAGGAAGATGCACCAAGACCGGAGGTCCCAGGTGGGTGCAGGGAGAATGGCAGTGATGACATCAGGTGGCTGGGGCCCAGCACAGCAGGCGAGGTGGAGAAGGTTAGGAAATCAGGTCAAGGCAATGGAAGCCGATGTTGGGGAAACATGGCGCTTACTGACAGGACCTTGGCTTTAAACCAGGGCGAGTTGGGAAATCACTGAAGTGCTGAGAAATGAAGAACAACCCTACCCGACTCCTGTAATTGAAAGCAGGGTCACCCTGGCTGCTGTGTGGAGCAGGGAGAGCAGAGACAAGGCCCAGCAGTGGGCAGGCTGAGAAAACAAGGGCAAGGGTGCCGACACCACCTCTAACACGTCCCAGGTAGCTTCAGCACATGATGGTCAGAGATTGAATGTGGGGCGTGAAGCAAGAGAAAAGAATGTTGGTTCCATGACCTTGGAGGGGAACACAGCAGAAGCGTGTTTGGAGAGAAAGGCTTGGGGGATATTAGGTTTGAGGTATCTATTAGGTACCCGATGATTTAATGGTATTTGTTAAAATATGGTTCATTTCTGACCATTGGTAAGTAAAAGAATGAAACACTAAAGAAATTTTAAATAATTTTATAAAGATCTAAAAGTTACGTGCATCAATACATACACAGCTAGTAAGTTTAAGGCACTGTTATTGTAATAAGAACATTGAATGTAAAGGGTTTATCCTCTTAATAAATTTTCAATGTACAAGACAAGATCACTAACGACAGAGGCAGGGCTCTATAGCACATCTCTAGAATTTATTCATCTTGGATAACTGAAACTTTATATCCATTCAATAGCAAATGGATAGTAAGTATCTAGATTAACCAGAGCAAATGAGCAATCGCCTGGAGGTCTTTGCTTTTGTACAGTCGGTGGAGCCAGTGATCTTGATCCTAAGAGCTGTATGATCCACACACTCAGAGGCTTTGCAGCTTTAGGGCAGAACGAACAGTTCCAGTCTTGCAATTTAAGAAGCAGGATAAAAGGCAGGTGGAGGTCTCCACAAACTCAGTGTTCAAAAAGGAAGAATATTCTGATCCTAGATTCTATTAGCATTGGTAGTGTTTACTTGTGACCTTTTGACTCTGACTGAGACATAAGTAATTAGCTTGTTAATTGAGGCACATAAGACACTTTTCCTGTTCCAAAATGTTTTGATAAATCTGTAGATTACCACCGCATTGTAAGAATAAAATCTGCAGTGCTGCTATGAGGGAGTCATAGTTTAGTACTGGGGAACTTCTTATTCTTGTGTCTTAAATACAAGGTAGGATTTGTTTCTTCACTTCCTAGTTTTAGTCAAATCCATACATAAGTCTTTAACTCTTAACATTGTTTACTCATTTTTAATTGGGAAGAACAGCATTTATTTTGTTGTTATTAAAAGACAGAATAGATATAATACGCAGCTTGTAGGGTATTCAGTGGAATTGCCAACATATAGCTGTTTGAGTTGGTGGCCATTATTAATAACATTATTATTATTATTATTATTTACAGTGTAATTTACTATTAAATTTCCAGCTATTTCCAGGGAATTACCTTGAATGGTTTATCCTCCTAGCATATGACTGCTAAATTGTTGTATTTTAATAGAAATGTGTCTTTTCTGTAAAACTGCTTACAACACTTAGGTGATAGCTAGAGATTTAAATAATGAATCATAAAGATAAAATGACTATTCCTGAAAGAGCTAAAATCTCAAATGACTTTTTCAGGGCTGTGTGGTTTGATTTCCATTCTGGAGAACAATGAACTTGTAGGATCACCCTGCAAGTGCTCTAAAAAGGTTTCATGTTCCTTTGGGTATGCAGACACAGAGGAGGCTGGCTTGGTGATGGTCGCTACCTCCCTTTGCCTGGGCGAAAGAACTTGTGTCTCACACTCCTTGATTCAGTAACTAACATTCACATGTCCAGCTCTTTTGAAAATCGAAGGAGGCTTTCATGGAGAAACCTGGGCTGTTAGGAATTTTCCTGAGGGAATTCCTCATCTGAAAGATGTTTGTTGTCAGATTTCACACGTAATTTATAAAATTCCCTGGGTGCCTTTTACAAATGAATAACTGAAATAATGTTTATTTTAGAGATAAGTAAAAAAAAAAAAAAAAAAAAACAGGATTAGAAATCACTTGTCAAACAAGTTCTTTTCTAGGTCACTATTAAGGGAACACTGTTGCTTTTAGCAACCGTTATTATATTTTATTTAGGGGAGAGATAGCATTTTGTGTTTTTTAAAAAATGAACAGTAGCAGAGAAATTTAGAAGAAAGACAACAGGGAAACATTTAGTGATAAGAGCACATGCACACACTTCTTTCTAGAGAAGAGAGATTACTTCTTTTTTATTTTCCTCTCATACCAGGTTTGAAATTGTATAGCAGGAACATTTGTTCAGAGAAAGACTAGAAGCTAAAATAATTCATTTGTGTGTGTCTTTAAGTATTTCAGAACAAGATCCTAATCAATGTAAAGTATTTGCTCTTATCTATTGGCTTCTGGATCTCTGGATGTTTACCTAAGGAGTCAAAACATACAGTTTATGATTTTTCTTTTGATTTTTGCTGAACCTTACTGCAAATCCCCAAACCCTAGCAATTCCCAACTTCTAACAGATCACTGAAAATAGCATACTTGATTTAGAAAGCAATCCAATGAGGTTTCATAACTCTCGTTAGCACAAACACATTCATTTCCAGATAGTTCTTTCAGATGTCAAGTACTGTTTGGGATTATTTCCTCTCTCTTCTTTCCTATGTTGTTTTACTTTTACTCCTTCTTAATTATGTCATAGTATTTTAATTCACCTTTGGTGTTTCTATATTCTATAAACCATTTCAATTCTAATCTGCACATTTTTTTTATTTTGTGTTTGTTCTGTTCAGCTAGCCCACAATTATTTTAAAAGCCTAGTTATTCCCAATAAAAATAGAGGAGAGGGACATGTTTTCAAAACATCGTATGTAGTTCAACAGATTACATGGGATAAAGAGGGATAGGGAAAATGACTGCCCGGTAAAAGCCTTTTTAGCAAATCATACTGAATCTCATTAATAAAGAATATATCCACTACACCCATGCAATCAATCTGCCATGTGCATTAGTGATGTCATGTCCAATTCAGGTGGATAAATTGTTCTCTAAGTGTTGGTAGGCTGCCACTCAAATCACAATGCCAATAACACCTGCCATGCTGAATTTCTCGATTCATGACGATCGCTTTTCACAGAGTTAGAGTGGACTAAATAGGTGTAGGAAAAGAGTCGTATCTGTCTGAATGAACAACAGAAGTTTAAAAAAAAAGATAGATAACTGGAGAGAGAAGCAACGGAAAACGATCCTGTCAACAGATCTACCAAAAATAAACTGGCAGAGAGTAATCCAACTAAACTCCATTGCCAAAAGTATCAGCTAAAAATACAGCCAGAAAAGTGTAGTCAATAGGGAGCTCAAAAATTCAGAAGAGAGAATCACTGCAGAATAGGGACTGATATCCACCAAAGGGAAACACTGGGATGCAAGACAAGGAGAATAAAAAAGAAGGGGAAGCAGTAGCCATAGACTTCCATGAATATTTTAATTATAGAACCTGAGTCTGTTTTCTCACCATGAACGATTCTATTTTATGATGGGCACCATGACTAATATTTTTCCCAGTGACTGGCTGCCAGGAGCACTCATTATTATAAACAGATACATTGCAAAGACTCAATACACTATGGCTTTTTGAGACTCTGGCTTGAATCGATACCACATGATTTTTTAAAAGAAGTCTATCGGTTTCACATGTGGCCTGAAAATAAAAGCACCTGCTTTTGAAGCTATAGTCAAAAGGAAAGTATTCTGTCACTTCTTACAAGATTAAAAGTCTCCAAGGAGATACTGTGTATGGAAGGAAGCATTTTGAAATGAGGTGGAAACATGAAGCCAGTGCAGTTATATGAATGATTGCATTAAAGTGGGAGAATGAAAGATTAGAATAGTATTGGGTTTTAGGAAGGAAGGCTGCTTGTGGATTTGTTGTTAATGCAGTGACCCTATCTGTGTAAGTCTTTCCATTTCAATGTGTCTTAGAATTCTAAGAAGACGTCCCCTTAAAGGTATCAACACCATTCCTCGTGTAAGTTGCTGTTAGGAAAGAACCTCTATCTTTAATGCAACACAATTGGCAATCCTGGCTTGAGACAGACTGTAATTTAGTTAACATGAAAACGGAATGACCTCTCTCACCCCAGAGCTGAATGAGAAGTTTGATTCAGGGTGAAGGCGAGTGCGAACTATTATAGAAATGATAACCTGGAAACACAATGCAGCATCCTCTGTGACCATGGGATGGAACAGACAGATCCTCATCCCTCAGATCGCAGCCTGATGCTCTCCTAGACGATGGATGCACGTTTATGCTTTAATGATGACCTTTAATAATACTTGCATGTTATGTCACATGCAGAGACACATAATACTCTGCTTTAGTGAACAGGCTCATAATGATCAACCTGATGCAATAAAACTAACTCCATATGCAAATAACAGCATTTGTTAGCTGCTAATACAGATGCAGTGTATTCTGACTGAAAAAAAAGTATATGTAATTATTATGTATTGCAAACATGTACTAATAAAAATACATAGTAAAAAATTTTAAAGCATGTTTAGTAGATACATTCACTAGTTTTAATTCCTTGAATGGGCAGTTTAGTTAATAAAAACCTCACCCTCTGGCTACATTGATAATGAAAGCTTTTTCACTGATGATAATATATTCTTTGTGAAATTTTCTAAGGTGAAGATTTGGAGACATTTTACTCCTGGTGTGCATAACCCTGGTTTTAGGATACTGGATGAAATCCAATTCCGTGCAGTTCAGATTAGGCCAGGATTTCTCAAAATTAGCGTTTTTTTGTTTTGTTTACATTAATGTGTGCATTTTGTCTCAGAAGAGCACATGCTTCACCTTTTGCAAATTCATGAAGATAGATTGAAAAAAACTGAAGTAAGAAAATGTTATTTTGTATTAAAAATATTAGCAGGAGCAATGAAGTTATTAAAATTAAAGATTTTACCAAGTTGTTCTTCTTTTTCAGTGTAAGCATTTCAAATTAATCAAATATCCCAGATTCATGCTTTCTTTAAATTTGAGCCAGTCTCAATTTATGTTAGTCAAACACCAGTTGTCATCTCCAGGCAAAGGAAATAAACATATAATAGAGCACACTCATTAGTGCTGCTGTAGGTAGAGTCTTCCACCTTACACGGCTTAAAATTGACATAAATATTTAAAGATTTTTAAACATTAGGTTTTGAGAACTGGAGTTTAAAAGTTATGTGCTGCTATCATTTTTCAAATCCTTCCACTTAACTATTTGCTGTACATATACAATAAACACATTGACAGACAAAGCGATTACTAATATTGACCTGTCCAGAGTTGGCTTTCACAAAGTCAACCTAAGAACCTACACTTCCTGCAAATTACAATTTTTCTGTTTCCATGTTTTGTTTACCTCATTTTATATTTATTGTAGTACCTTCTGCGAGTTTGTTTTCTTAGACCTCAATAAACCAAAGCATTAAGTGGAAATAAATTTGAAAGTGAAAAGGAAGAGAGGAAAGAGAAGAAATTATAGGTTACTGAAAAGCCAGAGCTTTTTCCCTTTTTCTGTCTAGTCTTTGACTAGTAAGTTTACAAACTGCTTGCAATTTTATGGAGTTAAAAAACAGACAATTATCATTATACTAAAAGTTGTATATCTAAATTGTCTCTTCTTAATTATTATAGATTTTTCTAGAAACAAGGTGATTGACAACCTCAAGTATAGAAATCTAGTTTTTAGAGACAGAGCTTTTGTAAAAAGGAGACAGAAACATACAGGTCCCTGGCAAGTTCATGTATACGGAGTGACCGTGCCCTGTGACACAGTCAGACCTATCTCTAACACAGCTTGCAGGTAGCACCTATCCGATGGGGTTGTTGGAAACTCGTCAGCTTGCTAGAGGAGAATTTTTATTCATATTTTAGTATTTGTGAGTTGGGACTCTGTGTATGCATGTGTGTCTGTGCGTGTGTGCGTTTGATCCATTAATGTTTTGATGAATTACGCAGAGAGCATTTCTCACTAGGAATTCATCCAACGAGTGAAGGCACTTTGGTTATTAAATTGAGGTCTCATGTTAGAGACCATTAAGCAAATTATTTAGTGCATTCTGCTTTAGAAGGCAAGGGCACAAGTACAGTATTTTATAACTGGTTAATTTCATGCTACAATTAAATTCTTGACACACTTGGAATAAGAAACAACGTGAAGGAGAAAATTAAAGAGGAGTTTCTATTGTCAAGTTTCTGTTTAAAAATGGACTTTTCTAAGAGATCTATATAATACATTTAATATGCACATATTTTACCCTAAATAGGATAGAAGCTACCTGTTGTATAGAGAATAATCAAGACAGCAATGTTTTGGTTTTCAGATTTGCTTTTAAATTCTTTCACAACCACAGGGGCTTTATTAAAATAGATTCTAGCAGACACTTTAATGAAGATAATTTCAAAGACAATTCTCTTTTTAAAATAATGACACTATACTAATTTGATATCTGTTTAATAGAAAGGTCTGATTTTCAATTTGATGGCGGGCTTATAAGAAAGTGCAATTATGTGGGTATATTGGTGTGCATGTTTTTATTTGAGTGTGTGTGAGAAAGACAGAGAGACAGAAATAGAGACAGAGAGACTAAATTATAAACTCAGGTTAAATTCATTATAGTGGAAATCACCCAAATAAAGAAAAAAATAAATAGATACTTTGTTGAGAATAAATTCTAGGGACTGTGTTACATGTTACTCTTTTTTCTTTTCCTTTTTTCTTTTGCTTTTTATTCCTTCAGTTTTGTCCCATCTTCTCCTGTCCCATTCTTCCTCCCTCCCTTTTAACCCATTTATAAAACATCTTCATGACTTATCAGTGTGCTCTACAGCATCAGGCTTTCTTCCAAACAAAATTTTGTCCCTAACTCCTGGTGTTGATTATGGACAAATTGCTTACATTCTTTAAGCTGCTGCTTTCTCCATGGTAAAGTGGTTCTTAGAGCTTAAAATTATAGTTCTTAGAGTTTAAAAGGTGGTAAGGAACAAATAATATCTGTCATGCGGGATGCTTAATATAGACCCCAGAGTGGGTGCCAAGTGAGTGCTAGCTGATACCCACCAAACTACACACACGCACACACACACACATACACACACACACATGCCAAGAGACACAGCTCTGGCCTACTCCCCACACTTTAGAGTAGTGGACACTCTATAAGTATATTTGAATGATTCATGGAATAATTAATTAATATCATGTGATCTTGTTCATGAATGACTAGGAAGGTAGTAATACAAGTAAATTTGGTGAAATGCTTATTCAGCTCCCATCCTGTGAAAAGAAAGCCTTTGATGTAATAAATACCAAAAATCTCAAAAATATTAATTAATTCGTGTGGCTTACACTGGCTTGCTCTTCACATGGCAAATGAAAAGATAACATAGTGGTACAGTTCTATGGTAATACAGTTAGTGATTTTTATCACACCGTGAATGATTTTATCAGATTCATTGCTGATTATCCATTAGAGAATATCCTTTTAAGGGGATAATATAATCATCGAAAAGATTGTGAAATGAAAGGAATGGCCACCGGCTCTGAGAAAATCTCCTACTTTACATTTTTTCTGAGATGCAGATTAATACGGAATGTTAGGCAGGAAAAGTAGGTAACTTATGGTGATAGAGCAAATTATCACCAAACTTGAAAAGAGAAGGAAGACTCAGTTCCCGTTATTACTGAACCTAAAGGATCTCATGTAGTGTAGGGTTTTGCTAGACACAGAAATCAGGTGGGCCACCAAATCTGGAATCTTTGATTACAAAGTGGAATTTTAAGAACTTTCTCAAGATGTTTTTACAGGTAAAGCTTTCTCTTCTAAAAGTTTCTCAAGACAATAGCAAAATAGATGCTATGGACTATCTTGATTGCCTGAACATTCAGTGTTACCAAGATAATCACCATCCAATATTTGAACTTGAAAAAGTTTCCACAGAAGAATCATTTTTTGAAAAGGTGATAGTGCCACAGGTGTTGTAGTGAGCAATAGTGGTTTCCAAGCTCTTATTGTCCCATACAAAGGACTGGTTGGAAGAATTGGTGAAGGTCAAAGTTTAGCATTTATTTTAGTGGGGAAAAAAAGAGGAAATGTAAAGGAAGTACAGGAGAATGGGCCACTGTAAGAACAAGAGGGCAGTGGGAGTGAAGTCAATGGCTGCTGTTTTTTACATCATCATTCTGACAGTAGATGCAGGCTATCCTGTAAACACACTTGACCAAGTGCTAGAAGATTGGGATCAGGTGCCAGGCTTAGGAGCTGCTGCCCTTCAGCCGTGGATAACAAGTCTTGCAATTGGCAGATCATGCCCAATTACCCTGGCCCTATTTTCATGACCCACTCGTCCCCCTCATAGGGAAATATGATCGAAGGTTCTCCATCACTGTGTAATTCTGTTAAATTTACTCATCTTCAGAGTATCTCACGTTTTATCATGCATTAGCATTACAGTCAGAGTGACCACACTGCCGGAGTTCGATGAGTACTCGTGCAGTGTCAGACGGAGAAAGGGGCCACTTCTCTCCAGCCATAGAGGTTATGTGGTTCTCCCCAAGGTCACGCTCTGTTCGTGCCTGTATCCTTCACACCATTCATGCCTGTACCTTGAACAGGTCCCAGTGATTGCTTCAGAACCCTGTTTAAGCATCATCTCTTGAAAACTTCTCTGGCCTTCCTAAGCCTTACTACTTATCCTTTGTTTGCTCGCATGGGACTATTTCCCTAACTACATAATCTATGCTAATATTTGGTGTATATTTTGTCATGATTTCCTTTTCATAGGTAAAATTAAAATTCAGCCAAATATGTAATGATCAGACTTTTTGCACAAAATCCTGTTAAAATAAATGAGGTGCTAATAACCTGGAAAATTTGTGAAGTCAATCAGATCTTTGCTGAAGTCTAAAATAATAGCTAAGAAAATCCAACACAATGATTCTCCTTCCCATTTTCTTTTTTTAATTTTATTTTAAAGAGAGATAAAAATGATACAAAATTTCAAAACAAGACAATAGGAAATTAACAATGGTTATTATATTGCATAATGTTATCTTCAAATCAGTCACTCAGATTGCCAGATTCTGGCATGCAAAATTGATCAAACAATATAACACTAACTGTTCCTTTCCATACTTTTCTTTTTTCACCTTCCTTCTTTTCTCTTTTCCCCCAATCCCAGGTGTTTTCTTCCCCTTTGATCAGTTTCTTTCCTTTTCACTACATCTATTGTAGTTTTTGGATCTTAATTATTCTTTCAGTTTCTTACATCAGGGAGATAATACGAAGTTTACACACACGAGTCTGATTTATTTCACTTATATATATGATCTCTGGTTGCATCCATTTGCCTATGAAAGCCTCAAGTTTATTTTTCTTTATAAGTGAGTAGTACTCCATTATATAAAAATACCACACCTTTTTTATCCATTCCTCAACTAATGGACATTTGGGTTGTTTCCAAGATTTTGCTATTACAAATTGTGCTGCTATAAACATGGGTGCACATATATCACTGTAGTATGATTTCTTCTGGGAAAATAGGCAACAGGAGAATAGCTGGGTTGAATGGGACCTCTGATCCTAGTTTTTTGAAGAATCTCCACACTGATTTCCACAGTGGTTGTATCAGTCTACCTTCCCACCATCAGTGATAAGTGTTCCTTTTTACCCACAGCCCTGCCAGCATTTGTTATTGGTTGGTTTCTTGATTATAGCCATTCTTTTGGGGATGAGATGGAATCTCAGTGTTGTCTTAATTTGCATTTCTTGAATAACCAATGATGTTGAACATTTTTATGTGTTTATTTGCCATTTGTATTTTTTTATCTGTGAAATGTGTGTTCATCTCAGATGCCCATTTTTGGATCAAAAATCCTAACTGTTCCTACTGCAGGCATCTTAGGCTTTTCTCTCTCTACCCATCTCTAATTAAGCTTTTAGTTGTATGACTTTTCTGGATTTGGTTGGTCTGATGCAGAAGTAAGAGGTGCTTCTTTTTCCTCCACCAGTTTCCGTGAAGTTCCTGAACCGAGCAGGTTCCTGATGGCTTAGAAAGGAAGAATTCTTCTTCCTTCAGCAGTGAGGAAGCAGTAAATTTATTATCATCATATAATCAATTACTTATAATTTTAAAATCTTTACTTCTTCAATCAGAGTTGATTATTACTTTCTTCATGGGTGGACTGCTGGTTCTTTTTAGGTGTAGGAATTGAGGTAGAATCCTAGAAATATAACCTTAAACTTAGGTTTGAAGGTTATATGGCAGGTCTGCCTGTAAACTACCTCCTTCCACTTCCTGTATTTTCATGATCAGGTATCCTCTAGCCCATGGAACAGTGAACATCATACTGTTGGATAGTTAACACAGGACTCATCTCTGTTCTTGTGGTATGAAATCACCCTCAAGGATACACACATGAGGGTACAGAGCAGTGTTTCAGTGAAATATTAAGAAAAGCAGGTGACTGCTTATGGATTATGGTTTCCCAAGTCCTGCTTGTCCATCCATGGCTTGCCAGTCTACCTATTGGTTTTGTGGACTTATTTGTCTCCATCTGGGCTAGTTCCTCAGAAGGGATTTTAGTGTCAACCCCTGGAACATGTGATTCTTGAAAAAGCATCAAAAATTGGGCTTCAGAACTGTATTCACTCTTGGTTCTCTTTTTTGATTATTGATCCAGTTGCACAATAAGCCTTTAAAAGTGCACCAGGGACATTTTTGAAACCTAAGATAGATAGGTTGTCAAGAGTTGGCATAATGTAAGAGAAAAATCTAAGTAATCATCATGAGGTCACAATAGAAAATTAATTGATTTGATGCTTATCATTTACCATGTTCTACAGAACATGTCTATTTCATTCAGATCTCACCATGGGATACATTATATCACATACTCTATTTCAATGTAACTCTTAGTGACTTCAGGAAGTTTGTCAAGATCATTTAATTAGTGAATTATTAAGTTGAATTCCAAAGTTGGGGCAGGGCTCATGAGTACCTGACTCCAAAGGATACTTCTGAAAAAGAAAAGAAAATAAGAGAGTGAGAAAGAATGTGTTATTCTGAGGGCAAGATTTAGAGACAAATAATGGCATACCACCCAGTAGTTTATACATGAATCAAATATGAGATATCACTAAATAACCCCAGCAGGGCTGAGTTCCAAGTTCGTAGCCTAAATACTAAGCTTACATTTACATAGTGACATTAGGAAGGGTCAGACTTTGTGGACACTTTAAAAAGCCCTAAATTTTCCAAACCAAAAGATCTGGGCTATGGGGAAGTTTTTCAGTGAAAGCTATTATGTATTCTTTAGTTTTTCAAAAATTTCAGCATGCTATAATTTCTAATTCTCTGTGATATGTTTAATGTTCATATTTTCAGGAACAAAGAACAATTAGTTTCTTTTGAATTCAATCATCAAGATGCTAAAAATCCCACTATAAGTCTCAACAATAAAGAAGAGAAAATCTGTGATTGATATACTATTAATTGTATGCTAGTAACCCATTGAGAAATTTCAAGGTAAATTGTATTTGAGGAAAAATAATATATGGATGTAACATATTTAAGTATAGAACTGAAGCTTAGCCCAAGTTTATATGCTGAATGTTTAACCAAAATTCAACCCAAGATTCCAATAGTGATAATGTCTTTTAGTATTAATTTGAATTCTGGTGCACCTATGACACAAAATGATCAGTGACACACAGTACATACCATGGTACCAGCTTCACAGGCTCTTACACACACACACACATGCACGGAGGGGGAAGAGAGAGAGAGACAGAGATTTCTCCTGGTCATGTGACTTTGCCTATAGTCACCACCCCTTGTCAGGGCAAAGCGAGTGTTAAGTAGCAAACTCAGATATTCTGACTCTTGCAATTCTCTTACTTGCCTCGAAACTGTTCACTCATTGTCTTTGTTTCTATCTCAATTCTCATTCTTCTTTCTTCCCTTTCTTTTTGATAATTTCTTTAATCTTAGCTACAGATTGAATAGTTAATTTTTTTACTGCCTTAGATTTTATAAAAATACTTTCTGTCAAAGTCTCCACAACATGAAAAAGAACATCTTCAGTGTTTATGACCTTGTTAAATTCTCTACCTTTGTTTTTAGCATATATCACACAGATTTCCAAAGGTAGAGAAAAGTCAGAAACATCCATTACATAAATCATCAAATTTTATATAAGATACTTGGAATCCTTTCTTAAATATCATATGAGAGTATTATTTGCTTATCCATTCCTTTAATAGAGTAGGAGTTACTTATTAAGTGTAAAATGATGTTTCAGTTTATCAGATGGTCCTTCTGCTGGCTGGTCCCTGGAGCAGCTATGTTATGGTGGATCATATTGCTGACATCTATTGCACACTGACAGTGTACATCCTACTGCCTGTGTATTAACTCACACACTGCCACATCCTGAATTAGTCACTACCATCTCCACTCTATGGAAAAAGAAACTGAGGCCCAGGATCTCAGCTAGTAGTTCACACACAAAGATGTGTTAATGCCCTAGCCATAGAGCTGTTTCTTTGATTAAAACTGAGAACAAAGATAAATACAAATACAAATAGAAAAATAAACAAACCAAAACGAACAGCATTAAATTCTATGCTGTGTATCAATTCTATCTCTTAAAAGTGGTGGCTCTCTAATTTTCAAACGTTATTTCTAATACCAGGCTGATGTTGTAGTCTAGCTGGAATAAACTCACCGTTAGGTCATCTCCATGCATGGCTGCTATGGAAGAATCACATGTCATCAGCACACGGTAGACCCTTGACATTCTTCCACACTTTTGGTCTGTACATTGGCTTACTTAAGGGAATTCAATTCTTTAGTTTTTTTCTGGGGTTCTTTTCCTGTAGGTTAGCTTCGGGAGCATAAAGCAGCAGATTTTACAAACAGGCAACTCCCAAGATCCCATGTAGGGTAATTAATGATTCTTGTGATTTCTGGTAAAGCTTTGAACTTCAAGGGAGTCTGTTTTCAATTTCCAGTGTCAGTCAATCAGACTCCAGTGCTGTTCCCCCAGTAATCACATTTATGTGCAAATGTTTTTAGATAACAGCCATTGAATAATTGCCTCTAAGGTCTCCCTCTCTGGCTTTCTCTCTCTCTCCATCTCTACCTTGCTCACTCCCTCGCCCTCTCTCTCCTCTTGCTCTCACTCTCTCTTCTCTTTCCCCTAAATGAGCTTGTTTGCCTGCAACCATTTTGGAAATGATCCAGAACAAAATGTCATTAGCATGTTCTGGGAACTCATTTGCATATGCATTTACACATTAAGAACTCTGCTTCTAAGGCAAGCCACATTGCATCTAGTAAGAAAATACAAACGCTGAAGGATTAAATATAGGAAATGTTGACCAAAATTTCCCATTAGTGAGGAAAGCCATAAGATTTCCATGAAATGTGAGATGATAATAATATTTTCAGTATATATACTGTCCATGTATATATAACCATATAATTTACAATGATAAGTTTTTAAACTGTTGACTAAAAAAGGTAATCGGTAATTTTATACATACATTTGCACTGCTTTATGCATATATATTCATATTTGTTTGATATAAATAAAAGCAAGAATCAGGTATATATGTTCATGTGTATATGTATTTACTCACAAATATATACATACTTGTGCATGCGCCTGTGTGTATGAGCCTCCTGAGAGCTAGAACCATACCTCAGGCAGCACGATACCTTCCAGAATAACATTTAATATTCAGTTCAACTGTTCTAACAAAGGACAAAATAATCTTGAAGTAAAAGACTCTTTCCTTTCTTTATTCCCAGCTCAAACATGAACAGTACAGGGCTGATATGGCACATCTACCATGTTTTGCTTCCACATTCCCTTATGTTGTGTTTGTCTAATTTTTTCCTGAAAATTCTGTCTTATAGTCTAAGATGGTGTTCAATTCCTGCCTTATCTGAGCTTCAGGCTCCCTTATTTTAAGGCATAATCAAAAATTATGAACTTTCTATTCACTCAAACTAGTAGCTACAAGGGAAGTTGGAAAAGGTAGTGTTTAGTTGTGTAAGAAAATTGATATTGAGCATCGGAAATCTCACCTGGAGCCGTTGTTAAGGGTAAAAATATATGCCAAAAGCTAAAGGCATATAAGTTTCTCAAGACCTAAAATATTTGAGCTTGGTAAAAAAAAGTCTGTTGATTCTAGAATACCAGACAAGAAAAATGCTGTAAAATATAATTTAATGAGTATTTAATAATGTATCCACGATGAGTAATTATGTAAACTTCATTAACTGTGAAATTCTAGACTCATTAGAAAAGTTACTTCTTTAGAAAATAATATTTACATGGACTTCTTTTTTGCCAAAATCTAAGAACATGAGCATTTGCTGAAAAAGTATATCCAATCATAAATTAAGCATGAAACACAGCCAAATATTTTCAAAGACATATTAAAAATATTTTTCAAATTTACAGCAAAATATTACATTTAGTGGAATGTGTTTGTATATTTTAGTTTGCACTGCATAAGTAGAATACAGAAGTTCCAATACTAAATAATTGAATGGTTCTTGATTGTTTTTAAATGGTCCTGAATAAATGATTTAAAAGTTGTTAGTCAAACAGTTGATGTTTTAAAATATCAGCTGTTCTGTGAAGTTTTATTTTCCAAAGCGCAGTGTTTGTGGGACAAAGAAGTGACTCTGAAAAGGATATACCTGTATAATTATAGTGTGTAATTATAGGACATATATCTCTATAATTATCATATCATGGAGTAGTGCATTTTAATAGAAATACCTGCTATCCTTAAAACTGCATGCGAATTTTACCCATGTAGTGACCAGGGAGCTGTTTTGGAGCACTGAGGTGAAGTGCTGTTAGTTCTGCCTTCAGGAGAGCTAGGTAGGAGAATGTAGAGGTCAGCTGTGCTGTGAGCCCAGAAGTACCTTGTCAGCATGCTGCATGGGGTGGAGAACGCAAGGTGCTGAGGGTCCTCAGGGAGAGCCGCCATTCTGCCCTCTGCTGCCTTAACATCCTAGCAAGCTTGAAAGTTGCCTAGAAACTTCTGTCAGCCAAAAGCCAAGGTAGCATTAGCCTTCCCACGTAGAAACTGAAGACCCAAACCTACTTCTTTCATGAGATTCTATCACAAATTTGAGTACTGGGAGGGAAGAAGCTGTTCTCAGAATTCTGATGCATAAATAAAAAAAAGGAGTTTTACAAAATAATGCTTTGGGTTTTCAGAATGGAAGAAGCAATTCCTTTATTTTACAATCATGAATTCTACAAATATTCACTGTTCACTCCATACCTGCATTACTAGTGGACACTGGAATGCATATTATGAATTTGGCGGTGCTATATTTTACCAACTAATATTTCCTGATGACACATTTCCTGTGATCTTTCTCTCCTGAACACTCAACAGGGTGATATTTCATAATAGAGACATACATAGCACCGGTGTGGTGCATGATACCGTCTATATGTATACATCCTGGTATGATTACAAACTGGAGGAACCTTGAGACCATGACTGTCAGTGAAACAGATCAGACCCACAAGGGTACATATCAATGGCTGTTTGATTACTGAAGAGTTTTGAGGGCAAATGACAATGCTGCCTTCTAATATTGCCCTACTGTTTATGCCAGACTACCACACTGAGCTGATTCTTCTGTTCTACTGTGTAGCTGGCTGAGTTTGCTCTCTCAGACAAGCCTGAAACATGCCCTGAGTTGTGAAAAGTCACGATATTACACTTTCTGTATCTTGATAATAGTCATCTATGGTTTATGGTTTCCTCACTAGCCTTTTATAAATATGATGTTTTGTTTGCTTTTGTTTTGTGACGTTCATTTTCTAAATTCACATCCCAGAGTGGTCATTTGCCCTCAAAGTTCTTCAATGATCAAATAACCATTGATACGTACTCTTGTGTGCCTGATCTATGTCACGTACAGTCATGCTCTCAAGGTTCCTACAAATGACTGAAGTTTACCTTTCTTTATGGCAGAATAATGCTCCAATGTAAATACCACAGTTTCTTTGTCCTCTCATCTGTTTTACTCATTTGGGAAGAAATCTAGAAGGAGAACATCTGAGTCAAATGGAATTTCTAATTTCAGTTTTTGGAGGAATCTCTCTACTGATTTCCATGGTGCTTATACTAGTTTACATTCCCACCAACAGTGTAGAAGTGTTCCTTTTTCCCAAAGCCTCTGTAGAATTTGTTATTATTTGACTTCTTGATGACAGCCATTCTTTCTGAGATAAGATGGAATCTTAGTGTTGTTTTAATTTTGATTTCTCTAATGGCCAGTGATGAATAACATTTGTTCATGCATTTCTTGACCATTTGTACTCTTTTTCTGTCAAGTATCTATTCATGTTGCTTGCCTATTTTTTGATTGGATCTTTTATTTTTGGCAAAGTGTAATTCTTGAGTTCTCTATATACTCTAGATATGAGTCCTCTGAGGAATTATTGGCAAAAATGTTGTAGATAGATCATTTTCAAAGGGGGAAGGGGATGAAGAGATGGAAGGAAGGAGAGGGGATGAGAGAGATAGGGGCTGGAAGAAAGGAATTGGAATGTGTTAAGTACATGTACTGACTCTACACAGGATTGTGAATCTTACGTACTGTATTTCAAATGTAGAAAAAAAAGGAAGGGGATCCAGACATAGGTGAAGAGGGGAGGGAGGGAAGGAAGAGAGGATAAAAAGGGAATTGCTATGTATATGTAAAATGTGTTATGTATATGTACTAACTTCCCATAAGGAATATAAACATTATGTATTACACATGTATACTAATAAACTAAAATTTAAGAAGATATAAAAAATAATCATTGAAAGAAAACTAAGAGATCACTAGGTGAAAGAAGCATTTCATTTTAATAAATATTAAAGACAGTAAAGGATGAGGTAATGAAAGATGAGTCATGTAAAGAGACTGAAAAATATCAAGCCTACTGAAAGCAAACGTTCTTGTTATGAATGTGAGTGTGGGTGAGCTGAAATGGAGGATTCCTGACAATCAAATGATGTTCTCCACATCAGTTTAATTCTCTAAAAGAAGTAGTTCAAGTAATGTTGAAGTAGATTTACCTTTCAAAAATCACCTTGACTGGTCAAATATTTAAGTTTGAAATCTCCTCATGCCTGTGCCAACGATGTGCTTCTTGATTTAGTTTTCTTTTAGCAGTACAAAATATGTGTCTTTTCTAATTATTTAAATGCTTCTGCATTTTCTCCACAACAGTATTTCTTTTTCTAATTAATTTCTCTGTAAAATATCCACTTCAATATCCTAAAGTGATGAATTTACATTATAGCAGTAACTCTCCTTGGCCTTATTTTACAGAAACACTTATATATAGGGATTGAGATGCAAATATACATACACTTATTCAGTTAACCATATATTTATTGTAAGACCATCTAGAAGAGTGGTAATGAACCTAAACTCTCCAAACAAGCAGAACTAGATTGAATTTCTGTCTCCACCCCTCACCATTTTGAGTGTCAATTTGCTTACTCATAAAACAGATACAGAGGCTATCTCCCCCATAGGATAGCTGTTGGAAATGGTGCATGCAGCATATCCAATATTAAGTACTAGCAAATTTAATACATACTTACTTGCACATTACAGTGTGCATTTCTTACTGAACTTGTCTGTACACCTACATCCTACATTTCATCGATTCAATGCTTGGCAGTCAGAATGATCTGATTACTTCTCTTCTCCGAAGTTTTCTGTGCTTTTTTTCTCCTTATAAAATAAAGGTCAAACTGCTTAGTCCAACATTCAAAATGTGTTAGTTCCTAGGGCTGCCATGACAGAGCACCACAGTTGATTGATTTAGTCAGTGTAATTGAGTTATGTCACACTTCTGAAGACTGAAAGAAGGCGAGCATGGTGTTGGGAATGTTGGTTCTGACTTTGCTGTATCTCTACATAGTGATCTGCCTGTGCATATGTCTGTCCAACTTTCCATATAAAACTCCCAGTTTTATTGAGTTAGGGGACCCACAGATTCAAACATGACTCATCCTAACTAATTCTATCCACAACCATCCTATTTCCAAATAAATTGATAGTATGTTGAGGTAGTAGAAGTTAGGAATTCAACACATGAATTTCAAGGAGGGAGTGTAAGTCAACCCAATTTATATGAATTGGATGTTGGGACTAGAGACAGGAAATATAGTACTGACCATAACAGAACAAGAACTTATATTCTGGTCTCAAATTCAACTGTAACTTAACTCTGGTTGGTTTTTCTTATGTGGGGAAAAGAAAAGAAAGGGAAAGCAAAGGAAAAGAAAGGAAAAGAGGGTAGGGGAGGAACAGGGGAGGAAAGGGAGAAACAGGGAAGGGGAGGGAGGGAAGGGAAGGGAAAGTGAAGGAAAGGAAAGGAAAGGAAAGGAAAGGAAAGGAAAGGAAAGGAAAGGAAAGGAAAGGAAAGGAAAGGAAAGGAAAGGAAAGGAAAGGACTTGCTGGTTTCTAAACACAACGTGATTTCCTGCCTCTTTATTCTTCCCTTTCTCAATTACCACTGCTATTTCATCACCCTGCCCCTGCTTAAAACCCTCCTCTCTGAACTTTTGCCATATCAGATGCGCATTCCCTGAGCTGGGGTCAGTGGTAAACCAAGAGAGTAGATGGCCACCAAGGCAGCATGCAGCTGGGGAGCCACAGAAGCTCTCCTGATGAATCTCAAAGGGAATGGGCTTTGCAAGGCAAAAGGCGAGCTGAGCTATGGATGGAAACTACAACACAGTAAGGTGTATTGCACACAAAAAATATAAATGAAGCTAATCATGGTGTTCGGTGTCTACCACCCCAAAATGAGGCCACCGTAGCTTCTAAAAAGGTAGTATGGCAGGCTGGAGCATGGTTATTAACTCTGATTGGTTTTTCTTATGTGGGGAAAAGAAAAGAAAGGGAAAGGAAAGGAAAAGAAAGGAAAAGAGGGTAGGGGAGGAACAGGGGAGGAAAGGGAGGAACAGGGAAGGGGAGGGAAGGAAGGGAAGGGAAGGGAAGGGAAGGGAAGGGAAAAGAGCAGAATATCCTTATTAGTACTTAATTAGTACCAATAGTACTAATTATACATAGTTAAATAATAATTAATACTAATAATAATACTAATTATTAATAGTACTAATTATTAATAATACCTTATTAGTACATCCTTATTAGTACTTAATATTGGATATACTTGTCGTAAGTCCTCCTCTTAAGCCCCTGGAAAAGACTTCACAGAAATTTAAAAAAAAATAAACGACTAAAAATCATGGTGGACTTAGCACATGACAAATGTAAAGGGAGGGTTCTACTCCTTTGTATTAGTTATACTAAAAAAAGACCTGATGTGAACCACCAATATTAGCATATTCTTGGAAATGTGTGTGTCAGCATAAACCCAAAGGCAACCAGACTGTCTCCGTCTGTAAGTGAAAGGGCATCACATCTGGCTGTAACACCTGGAGATGCTTCACTGACCTCCTCCTCTCTCAGAGTACATGGCTTGGAGATAAACTGTTCCATCCTCTTCTATTTTTGCCTGCTCAACAGAATTAAAATCATACTACATTGTAATCTTTTGTACTCCTTTCAGAGAAATAGAACACTTATCTACCATGTTAATAAATTCTAATCAATATATCTGCAAATCTAAATGAGATCCTCTTTCATTTGCAGCAAACATTAGGCTACGTGTTTTATGTACCCATCAAACGTAATCATCCTGCCTAATGTGGAAGTTGGTGTTTAGGGGAGTTAAGTAAAATACCCTGCATGACACCATTGGTATGTTTCAGGAATTGTGTCATATCCAGCCCTGTCCAAACTCATAATGATTGGTTCTAAATAATTAACTCTTGGACATAGATGAGTTTCTTCTGAGAACATCATATTAAGAAACACCATAGATAAACCTGAGGAAATTTCCCATGCTATTGCAGCTGTCTAAAGAAACTGCCACAGCACAAACAATGCTGGCCTGGGTGGTAGTTTTATTAAAGGCGGATGCATCCTCGCAATATTTACAGTGCATTGCCTCTGCTATGGAGCTACATAGCAGGCTCACTCACCAAGCTCTGTCAGACTAACAACTAAAGCCCCACATGGCAACTATTGTCAGATCATTAACACATGCCTAATGCTTTTGTATAGGACCCTGCATTGATTTAATTTGTAGGCAAAAACATTATCAGGGTGTTGCGGTAGATAACAACTTCTGTAATATCTTGAACTATTTTTAGATGAAAGAATGAAGAATTCAAAATGATGAGTATCTTTAAAATAATGCCATCAGAATTCCAAGGAGAAAACTTCAATATGATATAAATGATTTATTCACCCACCTACCCATCCACCCATCCATTTAGCAGGTTGTAAGTTCACCATGGTGCTTTTTTTTGCACCAAAGAATTATTACAGAGTGTTTATGCGTTCAAAGCATGTAGCTCATACACCTAAAAAGGAATGGGAGAAACAAATGAAATTTCAGGGGGATGTAATATCTAAATTAACACTTATATGATAAGTTGAAGTTACTGATGATAGGATTAGTTACTGATGATATGATAAAAGAAAGGAAACTACACTCTCAGAGGTCCCCAAGTATAATATGTTTTAAGACCGTAAAGAAGTTTAATGTGACTGAAGGAGAATGTGTGGGGCAAGGTGTGCTAGGGAAGATAACAGAGACCACCTAATGAATACATTTGGTGTGGATCTGAGAGGGTTGGTTTAGGTGCTGGAGGGTGGCAGCTGATGGTTGGAGGAGAACCGAGAAGGGTTGGTATTGCTAAGATCCAGGATGGGGTGGAAAGCTGCATGAAGATGCAAGAGGAGTCTTGGCACCCCTAAGGGCTGAGATCAGGTTGGGAACCATGAATTCATCATGTCAAACAGTTACCCCAATGATGCTGGGTTTTCCACCAGGGCCTGGGATGTTGGGAAAGGCTATGGAAAGAAGACCACACAAATGCACATGAGAGTTGGGGTTTTGAAATGTAGATTTAAACATGTACTTAGGGAAAGGAAGTTGAACATATCAAAAAGAGTATAGTTGAAGACCTGAATCTTGGAATGTTAGGCAAATGAAGAAGAATATTAAACCAGTGATGGCTTCATAATTAGAGAGAAAGAAAAAGGTGTAAATCTGGAGCTTCATTGAAGTTGAAGAACAAGGTAGAACAGAAGAGGAAAAGTCAACAGAGTGCTGAAGTGGTGGAAAGTTGCATTAAGGGGATCATGGGTCTGAATGTGTTATTTCAGGGGTGGAGGGCTCTGGGCCACTGCAGGTTATAGGATGTAGCCACAGAGGAGGGGCACTGAAGCTGAACAGAAAGAAACAAATGTTGTTGGAAATGAAAACAGCAAGGAGATGGGAAACAAGAATGCAGTATGATTCAGTTTCCACGGAACACTGAATAAACTGAGACTGGTGACCAGATATGGAGTACAGGAGACCCACGTGCCCCATACTCAATTAAATGGCAAAAAGTGAAAATTCAGACTCTAAGTAAATGTGACACAGCTCCAGGAATCAGCCATATATTTATAAGAAGCCAGCAGACTAACTGCCCGACAACAGCATTGTAAAGACAGAGAGGTTTTGACTCCTCCATCCCATCAGGAAGTCCAGGCATTAGAATAAATGAAGAGCTTCCATTTGACACTAATAGCTAATGAGAGAATGTCACAGTGAAAGCATTAGCTGAGGATTTTAGTCAGTGCTGCAAGATACAATTTTGGTTAAATGATGGAGAATGATGAATGAGGACTATGGAATATGATGGCTTGTATTCAAATCTGAGTAGAAAGAAAACAAAACAGCTTCTTCCCAGAAGAGCTGAAGTTCATTTAAGAGAAGAAATAATGATAAATGTTCATTAGAGATTTCTCAGTGTCTAGCAGATTATTAATAAGCCACATGAGTAGAGTTCACGGTGGAATTATTTAAGAGCCAGAGTAATAATGCAAAGTTAGGACAAGGTCAAGGAAAACATGGAATGAATTGAGATGCCTGAGTTAAAGCACATGCTCATGGAGATAAGAAGTTTGCTTATGGGAAAAGAACAGATTACTGTCCTGGTGGGGGAATATTACATCCAGGACAGTGTCTGGGGATAACTGAGGTGCTGATAAATGCAAGACTCCTCTGTCTAGGATTGTCAAGCAGGGTCCAGCTCTTTCGAGTGGAGACCATAGGCCCTGAGTTTTTGGAGGCTGCTGTCATACGATCTTGGTAGTCAGTGTTTCTCTACGTGTGTTGAGCTTAGGTCACAAAGCAGTATGTCAATGTCAGCTTCTAACCATAAGCTCTTTTTGGTGAAATGTGTCATGACAATACTCTGTGACAATGAGCATCCTTAGGGGCCCCTGGGATTGGAATAGTGAGAACCACTGTGAACTAGGTTAACTTTTTATGTAGCTACACACTGTGTATGAACCTGAGCAAGTCAGTGCATCCTTCTGCAGTGCTAGCACCTGATAACAGCCTACATTTCCCCAAGTCTGCATACATTCTACATAATCTTATACACAGGACTAGGGCAATGACAGAATAGGTGCCTTTGATATGACATATCAGGCTACTAGTTGATGAGGGGAGGACACAATAGAGATCTTTGTTGATCCTTTTATGTAAGGCACAGAGAGTAGAATTTCACACAAGATAATTAATGGAATCCAGAGTCTCATGGTCTCTTTCAGAGCCTGGCTATGCTACTGACTAGTGAAGTGATAGTGGACATATTTCTTAACCTATCCAAGGCCCAATATAGTCATCTACAAATGGAAATGCCATTAATACATATGTAATCTATACCTACCCACTTAATGCAGTGCCTTCTGCACAGAAAGAACTCCTTAAATGTTGGGTTTTGTCACCATTATGATCAATAATGGTAAACAACAAGTCATAACTGACAGCCTCAGAAGCCAAGAGTGTGGCACTGTCAATTGTATGGGAATAAAGAAAATAAGGTTTCTGTGTGACAGTTTTATTATATTAACATTCAATTGTCTTGCAAGTCTGAACATTTTTTTATATCAGCATTCAGTTGTCTGAACATTTTGACTTCAAACTAGTTGGAATAATCCATGTTTTTTTCCAAGTGACAAACATAGGGTAAACAGTTGATAAGAAGAAAGGAAAGCTCAGAGGAACAGGAAAAAAAACCTCTTATTGCCCATTTAAGCACTGCTAAAGGGAAAGGGGACTGTCTGTATCTCACAGTAGTAGTTCCATCCCTATGCAGAAAAGATGATCAGACTACCATTTTTATGAAGGTAGGCACTATCTAGTGCCATCTGAAGGCACTAGATAGTGAAAGCAAATCATCAAGTTTCTTTACTACTACTTTGGATTTTCATTGAATTATTGGCTGGAAAAGATGGATTGTTTCTCTTACAAGTTTCCAGAATCTGTATTACAGTAAATCATTTAATCTTATGTTCCAGTTGTAACCTAGATTCCTATGTAGTTAGCGGTGGACAGTTGGGGAATGGGAGTGCTCATCTCCTTTGGTGGCTATCATTTTTACTATGAATCAGTATGTAGGCTTTTTTTAAAGTGATGGGCATGAGTCTTTGTTTTGGTTTATATATCACATATGGAAATCTGATTAACCTGAGCCCACTGTTGAGAGAAAAATTCACTCCCTGTCTCCAAACAGATCATAAGATCAGGTTCTGAACCTCAGGATGAGATCTGTCACCGGGGCCTGTCACTTACCAGTGGTTAGGACACAGTGGAAAGTAAGGGCTTTAATGGCATTTCCATGACCAGCAGTTTAGGGTCACTTGTAGTCTTAACTTCCAACATAAAATATGATATCATTTTGGGAGACAAAAACAATATAAAGAAGACTCTTGCCTTTGCGTGAATTCATTAGGTATCATCGTGCCACTCTGGGTGAATATAGCTGGCCAACAAACAGATCTTTCTGGAATGATACCTCTTATGTTTCCTATCTAAAATGTTCCCCCCAAATTGCATGTGTTTAGAAGCGAGGCTTTCAGAGGTGATTGGATCAAGAGGCTTCAATTCTACCTGCAGATTAATCCACATGATGACAGCACAAATCAGTGGAGGTACTGGGAGATAATGGAAGCTTAGGAGCGGGCACCGAGTTGAAGGCAGTGAATTATGTAAGTGTGACCTTGGGTGCTCTCTGATCGCCAGATCCTTCCTATAGTGGTCTCTTTTCTCTCTTCTGCACTCGACCATCCTGAAGCAAGCAGCCCTGACCTACCACTCCTTTTCCGTCATCATGTTCTACCTTCCAAAAACAATAGAGCCAGCCTGAGATTGCACCCTGTGAAAGAGTTAGCCTAAAGAAGCCTCCTCTTGTGAGTTGTTTTCCTAAGTACTTGGTCATAATGATGAATAGCTAAATAACTGAATGGGTGTGCATTATGAATTTTCATCTTTGTAATATCTGTTGTTGTAATCTCTATAAATTCCAAGTTATGCATCAGACTTGTGCAATGATTTTAGCATTAAAACTATAAGCAGTCAATGCTTATGATTTGATACAATATGAGAATTGTCAAATGTGCCTTTTGCTTATGACCTACTTCCAGTTCTCTTCAAGTTGGCATGTAAATATGCTGTTTCTGCCAACTGAGTTATTTAAAAGAGGCACATTAATTTATTTGAGTGGACTAACAGTGTCATTCTGGAAAAGAGATAGCATGTCATACTGGTGCTTACTATCATGTGCAGAGCCTGTGCTTACAGGTATAAGGCAATACCAACTGCTTGATTCTGCTTAGCTGTTTCCAGCAGCTGCCACAACTAGATTACTCAACACTACATCCTAATGATTGCATTGGCGAATAATTGAGTTTCTCCGACATGGTAATTTAGAAAGCAGTTATAGCTTTTACGATATATATTACTTTTCTTTAAAACATCAAACAATTTAAACAGCTCATTTACTGGTAAAATACTACACCTTAATGAAGGTATCTCCATTAGTGAAAGGTATAAAAAGCAGCACACGCATGATGTTTGCAAAGGAACTATGTGACACGATGGACTGGGACACAGAGCAGAGAGCCAGGATCATAAAGTGAAGCTAAGGTTAAAACAAAGGGTGGAAGGGCTGGGGATTTAGCTCAGCGGCAAAGCGCCGGCCTGGCAAGCGCAAGGTCGTGAGTTCGGTTCCCAGTACCAGAGAAAAAAACCAAAAAAAAATAAAAAAATAAAAATAAAAATAAAACAAAGGGTGGAAAACAAATGGGGGCACAAGCAATTAGCCAGACCTGAGCAGGAGCCCAGACTGGGTATGTCAGCAGGTATTTGAAGTTTTGAGTTTGGAGGAAGTCCTAAATGTGTTCAACCAAAAGATGATCATTGATTAAAAGTAAGTAAGAAACCAAAAAGCACAGATATTAATGGACATTAGAGTCTGTGTTTAGAGAAACACACAGGGACAATACCAGGCAATTAATATCAACAAGGGCTGTGATTGAAAACCGAACCTGAACCTTAAAAACTGAACCTGAAAACCTTAAGTGAGGTGAGGCCATGACTGAGATTTCATTGAGGAAGTGGGATAATCTCTCACACCTACAAAAATTGGACACCCCAATAAAGCACATGTAGGAACTCAGGACTCAAGAAGGCAAAGAACAAGTTTACACAGTAGGAGAAGTGGGCATCCAGGCACAAGAACACGCCCTTCATATAAAGAAGCAAGTACAGGTAGAAAAAACATAGTTTTCAATGGCCAAAGGGCAATGTACACCTAAGCTGATTAGCTTAACTTCTTGTCCATAAGGGCACAACTTCCGAGTCTCCCACCAGGAGTATCTAGTTGAGATCACAAGAAGATGAGAGGACACTTCCCAAAGTGTATTCTGTGGCATATTGTCTTTTAAGGATGCCCATGTGTATCAAAGCTCTCTCATTTTTATGCTTTAAGGGAATGTACAGCATACTAGCCCATCTTTGATATTTATAATGCACATTCATATCCTAGAAGCTCTGAAAGGTTAAGTAAGAAACAAATCTTTTGTTTTTATCCTATATTTCTAGAATTTTCCAAACCTACCATGTTGGGACCAACCAGGACCCCAATAAAGCTATTGTTTAGAAATGTTATTGTAGACAGAAAAGCATGACTCGCATTTCCATATCTGCTACTCATTCTGGGTAAGGTCTTAATTTCTTCCTAAGTAAAACTGAGGTAATAACCACAATGGTAGTAAGACAGAGATGAGACATCAGAAAGGTGGCATCTACTAAGATATTTAAATATGAGTTTCTCTTCCTTCTGTCCTTGTGAAATTGTGATCAGGCACCGTGTTAAGAGTTTGGACAGACAGCTCTCAGAATAGACCTAAGGTACTAAAAGGGCACTATGATGCTAGTATAAAAGAGGCTTCCTTTACAAATCAGTCCTTCTTGTTTGAGCAGAAGCAATCTACAGGCCTGACAAAACTAATGCTACTACTGCACATGTGCCTGCCCAACAAGAAAGAAAAAATTAAAATATATTTAAGTTAATGGAACTAGACCACAAAAAAATCACCTGCAAAATAATAAATATGTTAATCAGTTAACCCACTATTTTTTCTCAGAATTATGTACAAATATTACATGCAGAGTTCTGAATTTTCTTTTTAGAATAGCTTTTGTTCCATACAATTGTTCTACCTTTCTCTTTGGATTGTTGAAGTTTATAATATGCTTTCTCATGCTTACATAATTTCTCTCATGGTCACTGGTGACAGACCCATGTGAACTAAGAAGCTTTCACAGAGATAAAATTTTGGACTACATATGATCTGCCAGCCCAAAGTTTTATCCATTCCTTTGCATGGTTTTTATGCCAAGCCAAAATGACAGCCGCTGGGTACACTGACATTATTTCAATGGGTGTTTTCATATTCAATGTGTTAAATGTGCAGTGGTAATCATCTGTTCATGTTGTAATTTTTTTCATATAATGTTGGAGTTATTTTAAAAGCCTAAAGCTGCATATATTCAAATAAAAGCCAACTAGTAAGAAGGGATTATTGTGCAAGCAACTGATTCCCAGAGAGATTTGTGTCCTCTCTTTATTATGACATTGAAGTTTCCTGTGGCATCTCAATGTGTGGTCTGTTTTCTGTACCAACATGGCCAGAATCAATATAAGTTAAATTATGTGTGCCAAAGATTTTGTTTGCTCTGAGTTCAGTATTTCTTTCTCATTAGCACACATGTCATCTAGATCATACCAAGTGTTTCCAAGAATTCAAAATTGTGCTACTGATGGTAGTCAGTATCTGTAAAGCCAAGTCAAGTCAAGTCAAGTAAGTCAAGTCAAGTCAAGTATTCCCATGAAGATTTCCATAGAAACTACACATTCATGAAATGGATGATTTATCGTGTTTGCACACACACAAGCACGCCCAAAGTGATATGGTAATATGAAATGTAAGGATCAAGGTTAAGAAAGTGATGGGTGTTTAATTTACCTGGAGAAAATTTCCCAAAGGGTGTGATTCATTATGTTGGTAATGCAAGATAACAGAATTTATGTATCTGTATAATACATAAATTATGGTGAGAAGGGAAAAGTAGACTTTTGAGTTCATCACAGTCAGCAATGGTTAGGTATAACTAGAACAATATTTCCTTCTCCCTAACATGTTTGCAAACTTAAAGTACCATGTCAAAATGACATGGAGTCTTTTTTTTTTTTCTTTTGGTTTTGGTTTTGGTTTTGTTTTTTTTCCGGTACCAGGAATCAAACTCACGACCTTGCACTTGCCAGACAGGCACTATGCCACTGAGCTAAATCCCCAGCCCCATGACAGGGAGTCTTACACAAACATTTCCCCAATCTAGTTAGGAAATGTTAATAATGTACTTATCATGTTAAAAAAGATGATACCATTTATTTATGTTACTGATCAATGCCTCACATAAAGTTGAAGGAAGAGATACTGAAAGAGTATGGGGTAGTTTCTTCCTCTGTTCCCTTAAGACCATAGTAAATGTAGGATGAAAACAAAACCTGTTCAAATTCTTTGATACTAACCTCCCTATTAAGTGTTTGCTTTGCACTTTATGCTTATGCAACTGATCTATAGAAAGGGTCGTATTTTGAGTAAGAAAATTGTAGAAGTAGGTCACTAACGTTTGCTGTGACAAGGCATTGAAAACATGTTTGGGTTGTTCATAATACTGGAAGATGTTCCAACTGATCTAATTAGAAAATATCAACTCATTTTTCATAAACAACTTGCCAAATCATCATCACCTTCACCAGAATGCTGTATTTTTTTTTTTTTTTTGGTTTTTCTCCGGTACCGGGAACCGAACTCACGACCTTGCGCTTGCCAGGCAGGCGCTTTTGCCGCTGAGCTAAATCCCCAGCCCCCAGAATGCTGTATTATATCCAAATTAGCTTCTGTTTTAATGAATAACAAAAATTGTATCAATTGAACATAAACATGGTTCTCACTGATATTTTTGGTGCTTGAGAATGAAATTGTATGAAACCAGTAAACATTATCTTTGTATTATAGAATGACAAAATTTTAAGATACCATATGGAAAAGACTGTGTTTCTCTCTTGAACATCTTTTGATAGTGATATATGTGTGCATGTATGTGTGTGTGCTTGTGTGTATACATTCATACATAATTTATTGACTTTTGTATATTGGGATTTGTATTCACTGAATTCTGATGTGAATGATCTAGGTGTGACTTGTATGATCTGTGATCCCTTTTAATATGACACTCATAAAATATGCTACTGTGTCCTGCACAATAAGTGGGGCCCTGAGAAGGGGCAACAGGAGATTAAGACAAGATAAGACACACACTAAAAGGAAACTGAGACCAGTTGGGATGCAACCTCTCTGATGGAGAAACAGTGACAACCCAGCATGGTCTATATCTTTATTTATACACAGTGGGAAAGGGGGAAGAATGTCACAGGGTCAGAAGTGCAAGGTTTCAGTGTTTTGCTGAGAACAATGAAAGTGAAACATTCCCAGAGCTGTCTGTGGGTAGCTAACATGGAGGAACACCCAGGCCTGACACCTGCTGGTATGCAACTGAGTTAGAGGTCAACTTGTTTACATGGTCTGCGTCTGGCATTCCATGTTCCTGGGACTGGCTTTGCTATAGTCCCAAGGAGTTTGTTGACTTCTGGCTCAGCCATGGCTCAGCCATTTCCCACAGTATACAGGACATAAAACAGAATCTGAGCATCCCAATTTGGCACTGGTATGAAGTGAAAATAGGAATAAATGTAGCCTACACAATATTGCAAAGAAGAAGTTGGAGATGAACTATTTTAATTAGGAGATGTTTGAATATGTAATTGCAAAATCTAGTAACAATTTCCTTGTACTTTTTGATAAAACATTTGTACTTATCTACTTATTAGTAATGATATTCATTCCTACATTGGGCTACATAATATTCCTGTATCTAAATTTCTGCATCTACAAAACTAGTATGAAATCTATGCCACTATTGTGATGATTAAGTAATTAAATGGATTAGAAATCATATGGAACTTATGAAGCATTGAATGAATATCAGCTGTTACTACTTTCCATCTATTCATCTATTTACTGAATCATTTATACTCTACCGAATCTAGGGAACAAAAACAGTAATTCTTTCTGGTGTGAAAAATTTCATTGGGAAGAAATGAGAAAAACAGTTGCATTGACAATTAAGTTAAAAATGAGATAGTATGAAATTATATAAAAACACAGAAGGATAAACTAACTACAGAAAGGCTAGAAATAGAAAATCCCAATAATGCAGTATTTACAAATGACAACATGTTTAGAGGATTGCAGTTCCTTATAAAATCCAATAACGTACTGTTGATTTATTAAAAACATCATATACTTCTGGGCAATTACAATTTCCATATTAAGTGGCAAAACAGTCCATACACAGCAGAGGGGTAATTAACTGGGACACAGACATTACTATTGCAGCTGTTATGTTTGCTTGGTAAGGAGACCAATGAGCCTGCATGGACTCAGACATTTTATTGCTTACACAGACAGCAAAAGCGAGATCAGAGTGGCGTTTGTCCTCCAGGACCCAGTCCCACAGGAGGACCCAACCAGAGAGAGAGAGAGAGAGGCCATGGGAGAAACAGTGTAGTGTCTCTTCCATTAGGGACCCAACACACCTAGAGACAAGCAGTTTCACTGACTCATAGGGAATCCTTCTCTGTAGCCTTAGATGGGGTTCGGGGAGCCAAATGGATGAGATACTGCACACAGTGGCTCCTCACCAGATTGCTTCCCTCCCCACCTCTCCCAGAATGTATTGGGTATTCTCCCAGCAGTCCACAAACACTGTGCTCAGCCTCTCCCTTGCAGCCTGGGTGGACACATGCAATGTCTGCAGAACACCTCCAGCTGGAGCTGCTCCCTTACACCCTAGACTGAACTCCATTTTTCTTTAGTTCCCATAACAGTTTCAACTCCAGGTTAAACCTTGGAATGTTTTGGGTTTTTTCCTTTGCAGCAGTGTAACTTATATTATGACTATAATTATTTATATATTCATTTGCTAATCTTAAAAATCTTGACATATTGTCTTAAAACATTTTGACGTTTGTCAAATGCCCACTGCATTATATAGATACAGAGTTTTATATTAAAGCAATGTGAATATCTTCTGAACAAAATATGTTTTACGAATTTAACCCTAATGTAGAATACTAGCACTGAATAGGAAATGTAAATTTAAAATAGAAATAAGAATAATGTTGAAATACAGTCCAAACTTGAAGTTTACAATCTCAAATCTATTTTATTTCTTTGAATTAATACATAATGGATGAAAAAATGCTAAGATAAAAGAGGTTGAAAGATCAAATATAATAAATCTATGGTACTCAGAGCACTAAAACTAGAAGGAAGTTGGAAATGGCTAGGGAATGATAAAATCGATGTCTTCTGCGTTCCACTGTAACATTTGTGCTTAATTCAATATTAGCCATTTGAACTTGTAGCTCCCTAACCAGGAGATTATAGCAGAAGTTTTCTACAACGGGGAAAGCAGTTCCAAGCAGCTGTTCAAACAAGTATAATTTCTGTGGATGTTCTCAATGTTCTTGGGTCTGATCTTCAGTTTAAGAAGAACTCAGGTGGGGATTCCATTTGAAGCATAAGTTAGAAACAGTCAACGTGAGACGAGAGTCAAATGAACCACAGAAGTTGACCTAGATTTTTGCCACCTGAGATTGGTCTTTTCAGCTCTGCTGGCAATACACAAGTGCAGGTCTATTGCTCATAAGTGAGGGATGCAGGCGGGTGGAAGCAAAGCAAGGAAAGTGTGTTGCTAACAGGACTAAAATAGAGACAATGGGACAAGTGGAAAAGTTGGAATCTTTTCAGCCAGTTAACGTGACACCACCTTCGGCTTTCAGGGCCATAAGCTTAATTTAGTGATAGTCATCAATAACCGTTACAGATCGGGAGAAAGGGGCATGGCTGTAATGGGGGAGATTTACACTTAAAAGACAACAGAGAAATTACAGGGAATACTGAGAGATTTAATTAAACTGAAATATTAAGAAGTTGAGGGGTGGAGGAAGATATCAGATTACTTACATGGATACCTCTTTTTTAGGTAATACTTAAATTAATGTGCCTATTTTTTATGTGTCATTATAAAAAGAAGTGTGAGAATAAATTAGTCCTAAAAGAAACCTCTTATGTTAAACATATGGGCCACGGATGGCTCTAGATAACTGACTTCTGGGACTGAATGAACGCATGCTTACATCTCTTGTGGATATGTGCACATGCATCCTGGGTCAAGTATCCCCTGCAGAGCTGGCTTCCCTTCTTTCCCAGAGAATTCGCAGTTTAAACTGCAATTCCCAAGCTTTCAAATTATCGTCACTATTTAGAAGCACTGAATGGTGACAAGCTATTGTTTTTGTCATGCTCCAGAATCAATATTACCCAGCAGGGATTCGATGAGCAAGTTCTAAGTTTAGATTGTTAATTTTCAAATTGAGTTGCAAACTGAGCTTTGCTTTTGCTCATTACCCTCCTGGTTGGTGTACATTCAGATCTACACCCACTCTGATGAGTGTAAAGGACACTCATCCATTTATTATGGGGAATTTCTGCACAAACTACATGGTAAACTCCACGTAGTCTGTATCTACAAATATCTTTGTTATAGTACCTCACTGCATCCTATGATATTCAAGCAGTTATTTGAATATATTTCAATAGTGAAGAACAGGAATCTGTTAAATGAATACATATGTATTGTGCATTGCCTAAGTGGAAGATATTCTCCTGCCCATAAAATCAATAAAATAAAAGAGTGTAAAGTTCAAATAGAGGGTGAAACATTTACAATGAATTTTTAAATGTCATTTATACTTGAATCTAACTTGAGGTTTAAAAGAAATAATACATTTTCTGTAGAGTATAAATTCTAATAAGCTTTGCAGATATAAAGATCTTTTACCATGTTACAGACTTGAGACACTGTGTTCAAGGAGGAAAGTTTCAGTATATAACTGAGGATAGAAGGACTGACTCTGATATAGCAAAAACTGTGCAACATGAGCAATATTACAAGATCATTAAATATATTTAACTCTAAAGCCAAATAAAATCTAAATTGGTTTCTTATAAAATAAATTTTCATTCTGTAACATATTCCCTTTTCTACCTCTCTCACAAGAAAAGGAGATTTCTCACAAAACATAGCATTGAACCATACACAAGAGCTTTTCTATGTACCATAACTAGTTCTGATAATCTGACACCTAATAAATATTTATTAGGTACAATTTAGTAGTTCATACCCCGAGGAATTGGAGAAAGATAGCATGCAGTACGTACCCTACCTTAAGGACATATATTTTATTGAGGGAAAAGATGACATAGTTGTTAGAAATAATAAAGAATTTAAAATAGTCATGGGAGAATGTCACAAAACCTACTTAGGCTTAGTTTCGGTAAGTGTAGATCAGGGAACAGTCACATAGATTGAGGTGGATAAGTAGAGTTTCACACTGACAATATGGTTTCAGCAGAGAATACTCTGCTGGAAAGAATAGATTTAGGGTAGTATTTATATAGTCAGTAAATATGAAGAGAGAAACAAGCGACACATGCCTTTGCCTTGAGAGACTAGTTTATCTTTTAGGAGAGATGGCAAACCGAGCTCCAAATATCTTTGGCAATATTTTAGTTCAATGAAATGGAAATCACAGCAGTATACCTGGCTTCATGTTCACACGTTGGCACTTAGAAGGGCAAGAGAAGGTACTGGTAAACAACACACTTCCGGGAGCCTCACTTCTAAGACTGTAGCCCAAGCCAATTACTTGACAACTCCATGGTTTTCAACAGCCCTTAAAACCGTGTACCTCTGTTTCTTCAACTGTGCAATGGGAACGTGATTGCTGAGGGGAACAAAGGAGCATCTGCACACACCCAGAGTGCTTACAGAAATGCCTGCCCCTTAGTAAATGCTTCATGTGTGTTAATGGTAATGTTATGACTAGAACCCAGTCCCTCTATATCTCCGCTCTCTCCCTTTCTCAGGGTCCACAGGTGTTTAAAACCTCCCAGGCTGAGGGCCAGTAGAAAAACATACTTTCCCCCAGATTGTGACTCTGACTGGCCATTCTTAAATAAATCCCTATGGCCCGGAGACTTCTGTTTCTGATCCAGCCTGGTTGCTTTTCATGAGGAAATCCTGGGAACCAATGAGCAAACATCACCTAGGGTTGGGAAGGCACTTTCCAAAAAGCAAAATGGAGGTGCTACAGTAGTGCAAAGGGAGAGAAAATATAGGCAACAAAGCGATAAATTACTACTAAATTACTACTGTAGTTTCTAATAAAAGGAATAAAATAAACGAATGAAATAAAAATGGAGGTGGAAATTGGCCTATGGAAGGATTCCATGCTTGGGGATAGAGTAGACGGGAAAGCAGAATGACAGAAGCTCAGAGGCAGAGGACCCAACCAAAGCTGCCCTCAGCTGGGGGGGTTAGAAATTCTGCCGACTGCCTGTTCCCATCCAATGTGAAGCACAAAAACTTTCATTGATTTTAGATGTATGAAGTCTTTCAGTACTTATGTTTTCCTTCTCTTCATAAGTATGTGTGTAGAAACAGAAATGTTGCTGTTTTAAACAGAAATTTATTTCACTGCAGTTAAGGAAGCCACTGAGGTTTTTTGATTTTTTTTTTATATTACACTGTGATTACTTAGATCTGGCAAAATGCCATCAGTACCTGTAAGAGTAATTTAGCAGCTAAAATTATTACTCTGCCTTTTTCAAACTATATATATATATATATATATATATATATATATATATAATACAGGAAGAATGCCTTTACCAGCCCAGCAGATGATCTATTCTTTACAGAAACCATTACTGTGATTATAATTTAGAGTAACAGGTAGAGCACTTTAGAGCTGATAGGAACTGCTGCCTAATTCTATTCCCAAACTTAGATCACCCCCGTTACTCATTTTACTCAGGTATAAATTTCTGTGGCACTTAAGCAAACCTAATTAAATTAATAGATTATGTAATGTTTTGTGTTTTTTTCAAAATTCTGTTCTAAAATGTTAATAACAGTAAGAGTTCATTCATTTGTACATCCATTCAAAAAGCACTTCACTGATTTCCTCTAAGCCACAGGCTTTTGAGCTATATTAGCTTGTTTAATTTTGTTAATAGCTATACCACAGGTAATGTCAACTCCTCAGATACTCTTCAGCCCACAAGCACACAGACATAAATTGTTATTAATAAATATTAAATGACATGAAGAAGCAAAATATAAGGTATCACTCTTTGAAATTATAGCATTATTATGTCACTTAACACAAATTATGAGACAGTATTGTTCCAGCTGAGAGAAAGAAGACGACCCTAACCTATTTGTAGCTCTATAATCTGAGGGATTTGGGTTGTAATTCTCTGCCATTTATTAATTGCATAATTTAGATTAGGTCCTTAACTTGCTCAACTTCTGTTTTAAATGTAGAAAAGACTAGTTCCCACCTTACGGGAGCTGTTGGGAGCACTTAAACCAGGGTTTAAGGCAATATTAGCATTCTGTCAGACCCAGGAAGTGCTCGGTAAATATTAGTGTCATTGTCTTCTGCATAAAACTGGAAAAGTTTCTGCAGTGTTCATTTCAAATAGTCACCTTCCTTCCACTCAATGCCTAGAGAAGTCAGAAGGGCATTCATTAGCTCCCAAGGCGCCCTTGCTATCCAGGACAGCCTTCTCGGACACATGGAAAATTATTTCTTACAAGGAATAAAATCCATGCCTTGTCACTTATTTGCATAGGTGTTGGTCTACTATCCCAGGGGCTTTGAAGTACACAGATCATTCCTCTTCCTTTGACAATTCCTGCAATAAGTTAGGGCAACTAGAGTTTCTCATTGCATTGGAATTTTTCTAAACTAAGCAGCCCAAGGGTGTTTAGCACGTTATGTGGTTTAATCTCATTACTTATTTTGATTTGTTTTCTTTCCAAATCAATGCTAAAAGATAATAAGAATCACACACACACACACACACACACACACACACACACACACACACAGGAGTTCAACTTTATGCTCAGTGAATGCTTGGCTAAAATCTTCTTGGCTTTGGCTTTCTCTACTTTTACCTTTGCCTCTGGAAGGCATACTGACCAAAGATCCATTTGAATGCAATTCCCAGAATTCACAAGTTTTGTATAATCAACTATTGCAAAATGTTTTAAGAAAACTTCAAATGCAATCAGCAAACCCAAATTTGTAATAAAACAAGGCATACCATTCAACATTCTGGTTCAGTCTGAATATTCACTTTCAAATATAGGCAAATTATAGGTGGAGCTCAGAGTGTAAATGTTTCTTGTCTTTATAAAGATTAAAATTCTATCCATGATTTGAAGTATAAATGTTTATTCATTATTATACAAACAAAACTATGACTGTGAAAGCTGTTAATTTCATGCACCAAAACATTAATGAAGGCCTTTCAAACAGTTAAATAAACAAGGAAACATATTGACAGCTAATATAAATGTTTATATTAAGTAGGAGACTGTTATATCAGTGCCTCTCCGACTTTCAGCTGCTCACAAATTAGCTGGGGAACTTGTAAAGATTCATTGTAATTCAGCGCGATTGTCCTCAGTATTCTTACATTTTTTCCAAGCTTGCATGTGATACCTATCTTGAAAAACAGTAAATCCTCTTTACATAATAAAGAACAGTTAACCAAAATACATACATACAAAACCTGACTGAGATGATATAGTTCAGAATTGTATAGAATTAAAATTATTATTAATGACATACTATGGCCAACAAAGTCATGTTTATTTGCTCTTTAATTTTCAGATAGTAACTAAGGTAACAGGAAATTTCAAAAATTTCTCAATCTAGTCACCTTTTCAGAGCGTGATTAGTGTTCTTGTGTTGTAATGTAAAATTTTAATATCTGACAAAGAGATTTTTAGCAAGCACTCGCTATAACATTTTTGGCAAAATTGCAGATTTGTTCTTATTATCCAAGAATTCAGGTTTTGATGATGATATTTCCTTTAACTGTAGCCTGGCTGGCAGCATAATGGTTCCACAAAGCTGTCCACTCAGAATCTCTAGAACCTGTGACAATGGTACACTGTAAAAAGAGAAATTCAGATTACACAAGGAATTAAATTTGCTGATTAGCTGCCTGTAATGTAGGGGAATTATTCTAGAGTTTTCACATGAATCAGACACAATTACAAGGTCTTTCCCAGACAACAGCACAGCCATCAGAGTGACCTTCTTTGAGAAGTCTCACTTGGCCATTGCTGGTTTGAAATAGAGAATTAGCCATGGGCAAAGAGAACAGGCAGCTGTAGGAATGAATAAAAACTAACCAATTCTCTTCTAGAACCTCCCGAAAGACTGGCTGGTGTTTTAATTTTAGCCAGAAGAACTCATTTACTACTTCTAATCTTCAGAACTGTATGAAGATAAATTTGTGTTGTGCTCAGCCACTAAGTTTGGGGTCAGTTGTTAGAGTGGTAATAGAAAACTAATACACTTGGTTTTGGCTGAGTGTATTTTAGCACTTGACTGTACAGGATACTTCAAAATGTACAGTCCTGACCTATATTCATATCCAAATCCATATTTTCAACTATCACGTACAAGATACACTTTTTCTTGTCTGAAAAATAATGAGTGTACAGCCCCCTCATAAAAGCAATGAAGATTTCTTTATAATTATCATATGATTTTATTAGCAGTAGGCCAGGTAGGCCCCTAAGAGTTCACCTAAAACTAGAGCATATATAATGAGAATAAATGTGTTATAACTGTCTAGAGTGGTTTATAATTTTTACATATTCAAATAGATATGAATTTATGAAGGAGATAAAACATTAGCATAAGTTTTAAGGAGAATTTAAAAATACTGATAGGTTGGAGAGTGTTTTTCACACACCTCTTTCCTCCTCTAGAATTCTGAAGTTTGGGAACACTTGATAGAAATATTTGAAATGCTAATTGCTTTGATTAAATGCTCAGCAGCCTCTCATCTTCCTTAAGATTATTGACAGCTCTTGAAATGTTAGTGCTGATTAAGTCACAGGCTTACCATTGGAAAATAAATGTCAGCATCTTGGGATGGGTCCATTCTGTTAATCAGGAATCACATGAATAGTTTTGGTATTTCCAGAAGCACTGGTCCATTAAAGAATCACCGTCTTCATTCACCTGGCAGGCTGCACTCATTGAAGTCAAGTAGAAAAGACACAGTCACTTAAGGACCATGTTGTTGGAGCTCTCAGATGAAAGACATTTGTTACAAATTAAATGTACAGGAGTCCACTAGGCACTTAGTAATCATTTCATCCTAGTCTTTTCAAAATGTTCTGAAATAATGAGATATGGCCTACCGAATGTGAATCACCTTTGCCTAGATCTTTCTTTATAAACCCACATCTCCCAATGGACCATTGTCACAAAAAGTTTCTCATACTGTCTCTGCTTTGAGTCTGAAATCTGATACCTGTCCTACTCACTAATGTCCTGGCATCCTCTATTCTGAGAACACTAACTCGGTTTAGATCTCTGTGTCTGCATTCGCCCTCCACACTTTACTTCCTTTATTGATTCAGTACGTATTTATCAGGTGTCTCTTTTACCAGGCACAAGTCCAATACTATTCCAGAGTGAATGAAACCCACACCCTTTGCTTTTCCTATGCTGTTCTGCCATGTACCTCCTGTTGGTCTTCAGACTGAACCTAGGGCAGGATATAATGGTGAACATTCTTTTTAAAAGGGTCCTGGGTGTATTACTAAAAGGTACACTATTTTTTATCTGTAAAACCTAGGAGAATGTCTCATTTCTTCAACAATACATTTTTTTCCTGATAAAAGAAAAAAAATCCTTTTGATCCCATCCCACCACTGAGTCCTATTGTGGTTCTTTTGGCAATCAAATAAAGAAAGCTAAACTCAACATTAGAACTACAGAAACCACCGATGTATGCATACTATAAATAAAATTGAAAAACTGAATGTAATTAAACCTAAACTAAGAAACAGAGCTACATCTTAACCCCCGAATCCACAGCACAAGATGGACTACTGTCAGTTTCCACCAAGGCCAAGGGTGTTTAGCTAATAATAATTATGATTGAACAGATGACTCAATTATTCCACATGCCATTTTATTAGCCCCAAGAGCATATCTGTGAATACACAGAGGTAAATGTAATTCATTATTATGTTAATCAAGACCAAAGGTCGTGTGGCAGGCAGGTAGGTAAAAGACAGGGCCTAATGAAATTTTTTTTACTGTATTAAACATCATGAGAGGAAACAACCATTTTAACACAGTTTTATTCACTGTAGATGAATTTACAGTGGTAGCACTGCTCATAGAAGATATTGTCTAGAGCAAAAGTATTTGATCAGGCAGAAATAATTTGGAAGCATTTCAAAAAATTTTCTCGGACAACCAATTTGTGTGCATTAGTTCTTCCTCCTTTTCATGTGGTTAGCTGATTCAGCATTAAAACTGAACTTAATTTCCACTGATACTTAAGAAGCCAATATGCAGAGCACAGAGGAGATTTAGTTAAGAGATTAACAAAGTATACGTAGATTGAGGCATTCTCTTTAGCTTTTTTAAGATCCTCAAATACAAGTCAGACTCTACAGTTAAGTGCTGTTTAATTTTCTTTAACCAAATAGATGTCCACATAGCTTTAATTCTTTTGTATCAGAAGACTATTTAATTTTTATTTTTAAAAATGTAGCAAACAATTATCTGATATTAAAGAAAGGTAACAAGGCTTTGTGCTGTGGAGGTAGAATCTGAGCTTTGATTCAAACTGAGGGACATTCTGCTAGTTCATGTTGCATCAGAACAGAAGCCTGGCTACAGTTCCCTTGGAAATTTTTTAGGCATTAAACATGTCTATGTCAAAGCTGTGGTAAGTAAGTGCCCAGTTAAGTGTTTCGACTGTATCCTACCTTTAGCAACTCTAAATGTAAATGTATGAAATGCATTCTGGTTTATTGAAATATAAGCATCTAATTCCTTCTTGATAGGTTGAACATAAAAGCTATACACTAGTTTTTTGTTTGTTTGTTTTGCTTTGTTTTTCTTCTGGTACCAGGAATTGAACTTATGACCTTGTGCTTGCCAGGCAGGCACTGCGCCGCTGAGCTAAATCCCCAGCCCCTATACACTAGTTTTAAAGTGATTCTTTGTTGACACTGCCACATAAATCCCTTTGTTCTTTTTCTGTGGAGTAATATGATATGGAAAGAACAGTCCCTTTCTTCAATGTAAATAATATTTCACTTGGGTTTTTTTCTCAAACTTTTCATACACTTCTTCTTCACTCCTAGTTTCACAGTGCATGGCCTCTTCCAGACACTCTGTGTCTGTCTAGAAGCATAAATGTTCCTATTTACCAGTTTTTTACTATTCAGTAAAGTGAGTGGAGGGTGGGGAGTACCCGTAGTTAGCTTTATTGTACCAGACTAACTGTGTAAAACTCCATCTAATACAGCTGAGCAATCTCACTTGTTGGTAGTAATAGTTCTAAAGTATGTGTACTTTTAAGTATTTCTTTTTTGAATTGTATATTGTGCTGTTGTTTTTATACAGCTGTCCTCTTTCTGACCCCAGTGAATGTACAACACATTGTTGACATAGGTTTGGTGTTGAGGTTCGGGTTAGAATGCCTTGATCATTGTGTACATGTGACTAGCACAGGTCCCCTCCTCAATGCCTGCTGACATGGTGCTTTGGCTTTAGGCAAACAGAGTATCTGTTAAGCTAAAAAAAAAAAAAAAAGCGCCTTCCACCTGTAGAAGAACTGGGTCTGTACATTAATTAAATAATTATTACATTAAATTAATTTTAATTATTAATTTAATTATGTCATTTAATTATTTGATTCAGTATGTTGAATTTTTAAATTGAACAAATAAGTGTATGTACATTTGAAAGTGAAGCACACGTGGTTCAATAATGAATTGGGGCCAATTCTCCTTTCATATTTATGCATTGGTGCTTTGTGAATTCAGTCTAAAGTAGGCGATTATAATGGGAAAATGAAGTGAATGAAAAGATTCAGGGTGTCATCATCTCTTGGCCCTGTCTAGCTGTGGAGTGTATAGTCAGTAGATCAGTTCACTGTGTGATAGCTCTGCATGTGCATTACTTACCACTCACAGTACTACCCTTTAACAATTCTAAGAGGATGCCATCACCTTTACAGATCTATAATTAATGAAGTAGCAAATTCTTACTAATTAACTTAATATAGTCTATCTGACAGATTCTACTAGCAATATTAGTGGCACATTTTTAAACTAATGATTTAATTTTATAAAAATATTCTCATAGAAACCTCTGAACTCACAATCTATCAATCTTTCCTGTGTATAAATTTTCTGATTTTATTTCACTAAGATACGTATAATAATGTTGTATCTCATTTTATGTTCCTAGTTTCATGGTGCGTGTGGAGAGATGATTTTTCTCCAACTTTCACATTTTTCCCATCTGGAGGGAGATACATCAGTGTTACATTTGCTGACTATAAGGGCCCTATTTTGAAGAAGTTATTTACGGATGCTTATTTTACCTCCTTCTTGTTTTTATTTAGGAGTAAGCTGGCCAGAGAGAAGTGTTCTCTTATGTTAGCTCACCTCTTTGAATTTTGAAATTAGCATTTAGAAAGAATTGTGAACATGTAGCTCTTATGGGATGGACTCATTGTGCCTAGGGATAAGAAACCAAAACTCATTTTGTTTTTAATTGTTGTTGTTGGCTCTTTGAGACAGGGTTTCACTATTCAATTCAGGCTGACTTTGACTCACTTTGTAGATAGCCTTGAACTTGCATGATCCTCCTGTTTCAGCCTCCCGAATGCTGGGATTATAGGCATGTACCACCACTCCTGGCCAAAACCTACTTTGGAGACTCAAAGAAAGATTACTTTTTCCATAAAGTGGGTAAGACTTTTTTTCACCAGAAGAAACTTCAGTGATCATTTTAAGTAGAGTTATTTTCTCCATTCAAATAGTTCTACTTAAAGCTAAATGAAGCCAGGTGTGGTGATGCATGCCTGTAAGCCCAGCACTCCAGAGGCTGAGGCAGGAGGATCACTGTGAGTTTGGACCCAGCATGGGCTACATAAGCAAGTTCAAGGCCAGCTTGAACTACATGGTGAGACCCTGTCTCAGGAAAAGAAGAAAAGTTAAATGATATTTCCCTACATAAATACCAGAGAGTGTTTGCCTCTTTGTTATACATATGGAGAAGTAGGCTAAATTGTGGCTCATGAAAACCTCCCAAAAGTTTGCAAGGAATTGATAACATAATAAAAGTTTTGTGTTATTGTTTTCTGGTAGCAGGAATAGAACTCAGGACCTTGAGATTGCCAGGCAGGCACTGTGCTGCTGAGCTATGTCCCCAGGTCCCAAAAATCTCTTCCCAGAAGCGTATAGCACTGAAATTGCTGCTCATACTATTATGTACAATTGCACACGTATGTCTTTTCTCGTTGCACAAAGAGTCCTTGTAGAGTTGCATTTGAACACTATACAGAAAATTAGAACCACTCTTGTACAGGAGAGTTTATTAACAAATATGCTAACGGTGAATCTGTAGAGCAAAATCTGTTCTTAGTATAAGCTTCAAGGAGTGGAAGTCTGAGTGAATTCAAAAGGTAAATTGTTTTCTTGCTGTGCTTGTGGAAAGGGGAATCTTTGTCCAGCTCTCACTGGTCATCGTGGGTCCTACACTGCTCTGATTTCCCTTTTCTTTGTAGTTTCACCTTAATTTCATTTTGGGGGCATCGTATGGCTAAAAGGGAACCAAAGAACCCTTCTCTCTGCCAAGGAATCATTTACAATTCCTTGGTTCTATGTGGGCTAGAGGTGGGAGAATGTTCACTGACAAAAATAAGTCATTTTTTCATTTGATAATTATATTAAGTAGACCTATTGGTGAATGTATCACTAGGTTTTGAAATATTGTTAATGACAATTCTTTAAAGATCTAAATTTTTTCAAGGTTAGCATCATCTTGAATTCAAGAGCTAAACAATAAGGGACAATAAAATTTATATACTTTTGTTTTATGACTTGAGTGAAAGCCTGTATTTCCTCTTCCACAGATTGAAATATAATTAAATGGGAGTGGTTCAACATTAACACAAATTACTTAGAAGCATACATTTCAAATGTGCTTGATCCTAATTAGAAAGTGATTTCCCCTTGAAGTTTGTATATATGTCGTGTGAAAATGTAATCTCTAATTATATCTGTCATGTAAAAATGTACCTAATTAAACATTTGCACATATACATGTATATTGTGCTCATATTTGCTCAATATATGTATATTTTCTTTTCTTTTTTTTTAACATGGAGGCTTAGTGCATTAGATTTGCTATTCTAGATGTATTTCTATTAAAAGTAAATATATATAGCCCTGCTTGGTATAAAACTTGGCAATGGGGAAGTCTGAAGTTTTAAGTCATGAAAAGATGATAATTTGAATTTAAAGGCTGAAATGAAGAAACTATACCTTTTCATTCTTTCATTCTCCTGTGGAGTATTCTCTGCAGGCTTTTTCTTCCCTCCTATGATCCATTAATACCCTATTTCATTCTTCTTCTGTGCTTTGGTAAGTTTTACCTGTTTTCCTGATGAAATGCATGCACCCAGACTAGCAGGCTCCAGTTTCCAATTCTTCCATTCCAGTGAAGGGCTTTAGTGCTTGGATGATGTTATATATGGGTCACAGGAGAAGCACGCCTGCTATTCATCTTCTTGATCTTATTAGATCATGAATTTCCAGGCCAGCATAGGAGAGATGTGCTTCCCTTTAAATCCCTGAGTTTGCAAATATGACCCGAGTCAGAGCATAATCAGAACAGCAGACAATAGAAATATTTTAGTAATTTTGAGTTTTGATCAGATCAGAATATCATTTAGAGGCTACTCTGAGGTCTTCAGTGGGTTTGTTAAAAACATGGCCCGTGTCATGTTTTATTAGCGTGTGATTGTATACACTAAAGCATTTAAAAATACTGATTTAGATTTTTTCTGGGCAATTATAGTGATTTATATACTTTTATGTGGTTGTAATGATCTGGCTCTTATTTGCTCAAATAACCCATGAGAACCAGACATACTGAAGCAGGCCAGATATGAAAGAAATAGCTGGAGACTGGGACCTAGACAAGGTTAACTCAGTTACCTCTGTCAGTGGGCTCTGCGCTAACAGCTAATACATTCACATCATGTACTTTAGCGTGTGACTTCCAAGCAAGCATTTCAGGATAGGCTCACACTTACCCCTCACCAGGCCTGGACTGAAATTTCATTTCATTCCCATCACTGGCAGAAGCCTTGGGAGCTTCACTGTCAATAACAGAGTGTGGGATAAAGCACACCCACTTCCATCTCTGGCATTTGGAATTATTTTACAGCAGATCACAGAGTAGTACAGAGCTTTGTAGCAACAGTTCTGTCCAACTGAATAGGTCATCCATCCATCAATCATATATTTTCACATATTTGTAGCAATGATGTATTTTTGATGAACATTTTATATCTGAATTATTTGCTCCATTATTCAGAGTTGCTCCTAATTTTAAAAATGTCTCAGTTGGCTTTGTATGTAACAATGATCACTTCAAGGGAAAACTGCCCCTGATGTACCTTACAGTGAACCAGAAAAATGATTGGCTTATTTTCTTGTCAATAAATGCTAAATTGTGCCATTTGGACATGTTATGCCATATGGATAAAATACGTTCGATGAAATCATTGGAGACTTTTTCTTCTACATTTTATCACACTTGCCCACAAAATTCCTTTGTAGATTTTTTTTTTTCAGGAGACCCAGGGAGCCTTCAGGTGATAAAGAGCAGGGAGCAAAAGTGAGATAAGCACAGGGGCTTGTATGGCTCTGGCCTGTGCACAGCATGCAATTAGGAACCCTGGTGACTCCATGGAAGGAGTGGGATCCTCCCTGGTAACTGCAGCTCCCCCTGGGAACTCAGGAGCCTGACATCTTTACAGCTCTTACACCTGTATAACCGAGTACAGTTCTGACGGTGACACTTTAAATCTTCCATCATATGTGAGGACTTGGGGAAAGAAGGAACTGGTGCATAACGCAGCACACTTAGAGAACACTTGCTAAGTACTTTCAAAGAAAGTCTTGTGCTCTCAGTGCTTCAGCATAGGGTCCGCAGGAAGACACCAACTCCCAGAGATTGACTGTGGCATGTGTCTAAAAGCTAAAGGATGTGCAATTCTGACAGCTGTTTAGCTCCAGACCTCCCTGTGGTGTCAGTCAAGTCTGTCCGCATCACAATTCCGTCTCATCCTCTGCCCCAGCTTGCCTTCTCTTCATCCTTTCTGCAGATGTTAACCCCAAGGAACTCTGGGAAACAGCCTGCTCTCCATGTTATAGCTAAGTTTCAGGAAGTGGTTTCATGACTTAGGGTCATGACACTTTGGAAACAAACACAGTGAGAAGGCCTGAAAGAAAAAGTGAGAGAAATAGGCAAATATTCTCTAGAGTAGGGAGAGAAAAGTCTTGAAGGACCAGGAAGGGACCATGAATGACGGAAGAGTCCCAGTTAGAAGTCATCAGGGAAGGGTGCTAACATGGGTTAAGTGGGCAGCATATGATCCCTGAAGGGTTGCAGCCTACTGTGTGACAGGAGTATCTAGATCCATTGTTGCCAGATCTGTTCAGTTAAAGTCAAGCTCAACAATTATTCACGTGAAATTTCTGATTACTAGTGTATGGTTTATGAGAGAGAGATGACCTCTAGCTTTCTGTTGTAGATCTACAAGGTTTCCTTCCCATACACTGGTTTGGAACAGATAGTAACAGCGTGAACCATGAAGCACAGATGTGCTCTCATTTTGCAAAGGAAAGAGATCATCATTGATTGAGCTTGCACAGGGAGCCAGGCAATCTGATTTCTGCCAGTAATCCATGTTCCTTTCTCTCTTTACTGCTTGCTCACTGGAACTCTCTGCTTCTTCTCAGGATTCTATTTGTGCAGCAATTTGTCATTGAATGAGCTACTTAGAGACTTTTATCTGATTGTTTGCAAAAAATTATGAGAATTTCCATCTCACCTTGGGAGAGTAGTAGGGAATAAAAGATGCCATGTTATGCCCCTAAGAGAGCTGATCTGAAGAAAAAAGGTAACTCCTCATTTTCCCAACCGATCAATAGCAAATGGGTGCGAAGTGGGGCAGTAGGTTTATCTTAATATGATTTTCTTCACCAGGGGTAGACAGGCAGCCTCTTTGTCTGAAGCTCAGGATTGCTCTCTAAATGTGATTCTATATGAGCATGAACCTGACCTCATGCAGAAAGGCACATTTGTATATTCTGCTGACCTTTGGAGCCCTGCATTCCTGTTGGAGTTACATCTCTTACAGAAGATTTATGACAATTTATATTGCTAGGTGTTTCATAGCTCTATATGGATCTAGAAAAAATTCTGCGTCCTTCAGGGCACTGCTGAAAAATATATCTGATGTCCCATGAGTGCATTTCGGAGGACACAAATCTGAATTGTTCTTTTTCACATCAGGGTACTTTCTCGTCTTTTCCATATTCAATTACTTCTGCCCTTTGTGAGTTTCTTGAGAAATACTGTGTTCTCCAACACTCAGCAATTTTTTTATGCGCAAAAAGACCACACTTTTAAGAAGCAATCAGCAGGCTTATTAAGGCTCACCTACAATTGAAGGCACCATGTTGTTTGTTCATTTAAATTGCTAATATGGGCCTGGTGGCCATCACCAGCCCCTTTTAACGTGTGCTTTACAGCATTCTGAGGATCCCGCTCTTCCTGTGCTATTAGACAAAAGCAAACTGCACACAATAGATACAGTGTTCACCAATTCTCCAATATACACCATTTCTCCCAACTTTTTTCTTTCACATGTTTACAGAAGATTTACGTCTTCTTGCTATAACCTGGTTTTCACTTCCTTATTCCTTTTGCAAGACTTTGGGTAAATTCTTTTATTTTGCTTGTTTTCTGTAGGTTGTGTATTAAATTTTCTAAATATTTTCATCTTCAAGGTTAAGAAAATGACCCAATAAAGCCTTTCCCTTTATTGGGAAATAAAGGAACTACTTAACTATGTTAATTTTAAAAATGGAAAATTTTAACTACCTTATTTCAAGCACTCTTTTCATTTTTAAGACCCCAGGTGTGAGCCTTGCTCTGCTTCCCATGGTGAAACTGATTAGGAGTTATGCCAAGTTAGGATGGAGACTGCGGGAGTGTTTCTTATGATTTTTCTATTTAAAATAATGTGTGTGTGTGTGTGTGTGTGTTGTGTGCTTGAGTGAAGGCATGTTTGTGTAATTATAAAAATGGAGAGAGTTACTTCTCCCAAAAAAATCAAAAGTTGAAGTCTGAAGGTTATGTCTACATGGTATCTAAACAATTTTGATCAGCCAGATATCTGGAATCTTTTATATTGGGAAAATTTGTGTTCAGTGTGAAGAAAGCATTAATCACCAAATGTCTTTGGCTTTCCTTTTATCTCAGTAGCCCTTTTTCTTGCCTGAAATAACCTTCTACTTAAAATAAGTACCTCTGAGGGCTGCGATTTAGCTTAGCGGCAAAGCGCCTGCCTGGCAAGCGTAAGGTCATGAGTTTGATTCCTGGTACGGGGAGAAAAACAAAAATAAAAATAAAAAACAAACAAAAAAAATGTACCTCTGGGTAGGCTATTGTCTCTGGATCTTGGGTCCTTATTTTGGGGCAAAGGAGATTGAAGTCCACAAAACAGCAAAGCAAGAGCAGGGGATAACCAGATGTTTATTTAGTAGAAGGAATGAAAGAGAAGCTCTCCTCTAGCCAAAGAGGGATGTTCTGTAAGGTGGGCGCCATAGATGTTCAGGTCTATGGGGTTTTTATACAGATTTTAAAAGCAGTATGTGGCAGAAAGCAGGGATGCTCCTGGTTGCAGGTAGGCCTTCGAAGTCAGGAGTGCAAAGTGCTTCATTTACATTTTATTTTCTCGTAGGTCTCTCCAATTTGGTTAAAGACCTATTTTTTGTTGCATTTCATTAGGATGGTATGCTAATTCCATTAGGCCCTGACATTTAGCTTCCTTCAAGTTTACTATTCTAGACCTGTGACCTGTCTGCCTAGACTCCCCTATCTCTTGGCTACATCCCCTTTAAGATAGTGACACTGACCAATATGAGGGTGCAATAGGTGAGGAAGGGCCTCCCAAGCTGCTTCTTGCTGAGAAGGAAGCAGTCAGAGCCCTTGCTCTGAGTCCTGTCTAAAGATCCTGAATAGGACCCAGGAAGAGGACTTGTTGGAGAGCTTGTCTGCATCACCATTACTAATTTTAAAGCTGTCAAATGAGAAGAAACAAATTTTTTTGAAAGGCTGAGAAAACATGGTCCAACTATCAAGGCTATAAGAAATTTTAGCATTGGCCCTGATAGGAAGAATAATCACAATGTCAAATTCTACATCCCTGACCAGGATCTCTATGACTTAGATAACTTTCGGTGGATCTTTAAAACACAGGCGGATCTTTGAAGAATGATTAGCATAAAAGTAACATTTTTTATTTGATGTCTTATATAAGGTTTATATAAGCATGTAATTTTTAGCTATAAGAATACTGAAGGCCCTGTGTTTCTGAAGGACAATCTTAGTTCAGTAATTAAAAGATTTTTATTGAACTTTTCTAGCTATTACTATGGATTTTAGCCTTATTGAACCGCAATAGTGACAAGTTATCTGTGTAGCTGGACACTGTCAGCAGGGGCCAGTAAACAGGACTTGGAACCCCTCAGTATACAAAGGTCAGGTAAGGCTCCCCAGGAGTTACTTTTGGAATCATATACAGAGCCTCTTAGCTCCTCTGATGGTGTCTGCTACTGGGATGGGTGAAGGTCTGTGCTACAGCACGTGGTTCTCCTTGGAAGCCTGGGAACATTTTATTTTCTTTAGTAGTCCTCCTTTTTGGCACACTGTGTATTGATTGACTCCTGTCCTCCGACATCTAATAATTTCCTTGTTGAGGAGGGTGGTTGACTCACTAAAATTGTAGGATTCACTAGAGAGGTTTCCTCAGGTCATTTGTCCTTGTTGACCTTTGGAGAGTCAGGGCCAAAATATCAACCATCTTTTAAGTCTATAGCACCAGAAGTGAAATAAGAGCAACCATGATTTTCTTAGAAGTCAAATTTTTATAGGATAGTTCTAGTTTATAATTCTTTTTTTATGTTTGTTTGTTTTCCAGTACCAGGAATCGAACTCACAACCTCGTGCTTGCCATGCAGGTGCTGTACCACTGAGCTAAATCCCCAGTTTACAGGATAGTTCTAGATAAGAGATATAACATCTTTACAGGGGAGGTTGAAATCAAGAGCAAAACATAACATTTTAGCACAACAATTATGCTGACACTGTTAGGTGAGAACCATGAGTTATTTTTCTGAAAAGTACTATATATTCAACCTTTCATTTTTGTATAGAAAGTCTCTCATCACAGAGAAGAACTACAGATTTGTAGGTAGGATATCTGCTTGCAGTCTCTCTTTATGACAAAACCAAGTTTGAAGCTTTGTTGTTTTGTAAAAAGGCTGAGTGTGCACAGCATGACCTGCAGAAGTTAGGAGCATCTCTCCTGGCAAAGAAATCCTGCAATAGAGCACTTTAGGGCAACTACCCTGTTTTATTTACAAAATAGGTCAAGTTGCAGCATTGTATTACAATTAATATTTTTTTATTGACCAAGTCTTGTTGTCTTCTAATGGCTACTTTACCCATGCCTGTGTGTAGGAAAGAAATCAACCATTTTCTCAAAACCTGTGACTGAATCTCCTACCCAAAACACACATGTATAGAAGGTGGGAGGCCTGAGAACATGCCTGTCATACCTTCCTGACAGCCTCCTTTCCTCACCTTTGTGCTCTGGCAGCCTGGACATACCCTGTGTCAGTTGCAGAGCATGGTGGAAACTATTTGCTTCACGGGATTTTTTCCTTTGTTTGTGGTTGTGATAAGGGACTCTTTGCTCCCCCTGCTGCCTTGTGACAGCAGTGGGGATAGCCTATTTTCCTTCAGCTTCTTGGTTGTAGTCTCCAGGTGCCCCAATGAGTGCCTGAGAGTGAACGGAGGTGGTTCCACCTTCCAGGGAGGCTTTTAAGGTTCCCTCCACCTGGGGGATCTCTTAGCCAGAATGAATTTTAAGAACATTTTCATGAGTAGTACAAAGCTCTCTGGAAAATGTCTTGCATTGATTGAGATATGTCAGTGGTTGTGTTTTTCTTAGGAAACATACAACTTTATCTTAAGAGGCATGCTTAGTCAGTGAAGCTGCTCAAGAGACAAACATTAGCTATTCTCATGTCAGGAGCAGTGCCCTATACACACCGTAACATGTGCTGACAGAGATATCTCTACTGTGTGTTGAGCAGGTCCCTCTTTTTTTTGTCTATATATATATTTTTTTTAAGTCCAGCCTGAATAAAAGATGAAAAGTTTTTGTTTTCTTTTCTTTCTTTCTTTTTTTTTTTCCTAAAGAACAGGACCTATCACTATTTTACTGAGCTGGGCCTCAAGGACAGTGGAGACCTTAGAGGCCTAGGAGTCAGCCCAGAATAAAAATTAACCTGCTAAAATGTCCTAAATCACTACCAAGTCTGTAAAATAAAGCCTAAAGGTGACATTTTAGGGGCAAATATTGAACTTTTTAAACAAGCATTTAAGATATATTGTATGTTTTTAAGATTTCTTTTGTATACTTTTGGGGACATGAAGAGAAAGAAAATAAAAAAATAGACAGAATCCTGGGGTCAGGCTGTGTGGGCTGCTCACCTTATCTTGAGTTCACAGCCTGTGGAGCCAACTCAATGTCACAGGCTGTCTCACCTTTCATCCTAATTAGCCTAGGCATCTTGGTTATTCATAGAGTGGTCTGTTTATATCCAGATGAAGCATCATTGCTCCTGACACATAGCTGTTTTAATCTTATTAACAGATTAGAAGGCAGGGAAAAAAAAAAGCATTGTACCTAACAGCTGGACTTTTACCTACAAATTTATCCTAAGATTTGTATCTAGTGACCTGGGACCTATGTAATCAATTCATACAGAGTTTAAAAGTCTGCAACTGTCACTTATAAATCATAAATAGGAATGATGTATGATGTATGATGAATGATGTATGATGTTATACACCATCATACAACAATTGTAAAATATTTTAACACCACAAACAACTTTTGACAGAAAGTCATCAGCATAAGGCTTCTTTTTCAACTTTGTATGTTTGAAGGCCAAACACTTGAGAAACATAAATTTAATGCATTGTGAGGTTATCAATAGTACAAGAGCTATGTATAGATATTTTGTCTATTTTTACTTGGTTTTTATGCCTAAGGCAAAATTTGGATTTTTAACAGGTTTATAGGGTATGTAATCACACTGACAAGAGCTATGAAACGTCTTTAGAGGGCTTATTTATTTTGGAAACAGTATTGCTGACCAAAAATAGATTTATTACCCAATATGTAAGTGTGTCTCATCTATACAATAAGAAGTTATTTGTTTAACTAAAGACAATAGACGTAGATTAAGTTTTAAATAACAGGCCCAAACTAAAAAACAGATGTGAAATTTTGGTGTTTTCATATGTTAAAGAACTAGATAGACATTGTGTAAAGGAGAATACCCGTTAGTCATTTTGTGTATATTAAACATATGTAATTTTAACTCTATAAGTTCAACTTTAAAGCTCTCCCTCTCTCTCTCACTCTCTGTGTCTCTGTCTCTCTCTCTCTCTCTCTCTATATATATATATATATGTCTACTTTAAAGCTCTATATGTCATATATACTGTCAAGTATGTCATAAATTGAGATAGTAGTTATTTATTTAACCTATCACAACTGAATACTGAAGACATTATATAATCTACCAATTGTTTAACCTTTAAAACTCAACTTTAGTAACCAAAAGTATGAAACTAGGTACATACAATATAGAACCCTCTTTTTCAAGTCTAGTTTTGTAAGTTTAACCAAAAGCATCTTTTAAGAAGAAAACCTTGCTATTTTAGATATAGACACCTTAAACTTCTACTTACAACCAACTTAAGTGTATTATAATTAGTTAATAGTTCTTGGGGTATGGTACCATAAGACCTTGGAAAAACTGAAAAAGCCATCCATCAGTGGGGAAAGTAGACAAATCTTGGTCCAGGCACTGGTTTTTCATCCACAGAGGGGAGTTTTGTCCAAAAGCTCCCCACATCCAAGGAGTCCTTACTTAGTTATCGTAACAGGTGCTTTAGATGACTCATCATAATAGTTTACTCTTTAAACTTCTATATAAATTATCTTTCACCAAGGAAAAACTCTTATATTAGTGTACATAGACAATAATAGACATTGCATTTATGAGACATTGCATTTATAAAACTAATTTTTGACATTATTTTGGTTATCTAGCAACAAAGTCCCAGTCTTCAAAATTTTTTTATTTTTATCAAGTGATTTAAATTAGTCCACTGTTAAGTTATGTGAACCATGAATGTTTGAGCTAACATCATGAGCGTCCAGTTACGTATAAAGCAATCTAAGTAGAACATATATTTAAAGATTCCCATATGGAAACATGTACATTAGTTTAAATCATACAGCTTCTATGTTCTTAAACTTTAAGTCTTTTATTTGCAAATCCCATCTGAGTTTCCATTTTCTTAACTCTCATCCTGTAACTTTTAACGTGTACTCAGGTATTTTCAAAAACCTAGATAACCAGTTTTTATGTGGGAGACCAACAGATCCAGAAAAAAAATTAAAGGAAATATAAAATTAGAATGTGCTCAAAAAGCTTAAACAAAGCAGGTTTAGGTACCTTAAGCAGTTTAAACACTCCAACGAAAACACAGATACACAAACAGTTTCAGATCAGAGTGCATGCTTAGAAACAGTGGCTAACTTGAGCTATAGATATCATGATCTAACATCATAATCTCTTCATTACAAATTGACTCCTCAGAACCTTTTTGGGGGTGACCTAACTACTTAATGGAGAGATGTCTTGTACAAACAAACAGCAGTGAAATGAGAGAGAAAATGCTCTTCACACTCTGAAGACAGGACTGTTTAAAGAGGCCTGGTTTGGGTATGGAAAGAGACTAGCTGATGATACTTGGAGCTAAGTGTGTATTTTAAATACTGGGGGGAATCAAAGGTCTATAAAAGCATCACAGTCCTGGTGCAGACATTTACCCATGGCAGTATTTTCCCATTTTATTCCCTAGGCATCCCTTAAGTTTGACCATGTCCAGTGCCAAGAATGGGAGATTGGAGGTACTCTAAGTGTCTCCTTTCTCTTGATCCTGTGACTCCTTTGGCTCATATTTAGCTGAAGACTTTTTTTCTACTCTCCGTCAGCATATATAAGGCACAAGTCTAAATTGCTCTTCTGACAGTTTTTCTCCCAAGCTGCCTTAGGCCAACCTCCTGAGAGAGAACCCATGATCTCATTCTGATTTTGTTTACAGAAGGTGGTGGAGTTCCAAAGCTATGTCTCATTGAGCTGGAATGAAAAAAACCTGAAGGGGGTTCTCTCTTAACTTAGACCTTTGTGCTAGCAAAACTTTTTCAGTGGATCTAGAGAATTACACTGTACAACTGTTTTTGACTTCATAAATGTACTAAGACGTTGGAAGAGTGGGCCTATCTTACTAACTGAGAGAGAAAAATCCAAACTTGTACTTCACCCCTTAATGGAGGGCTTAACAGAGGTGTCAAGAGCATCATCTCAGGTCACTCTCAGACAGAGAATACAAGGAGATCACTGATAGTTTTACCTCTAACTTCACTGAGAAGTGCAGGTGGGGATGATAGGTAAGTGGAGATTTCTCTGCTGCGAGTCAGGCTGTTGGGATTCAGCTTCCACTAAGGAATCTTTGGATGTCCACTAGGGAGTTGTCCCTGCCATGGCTCCTCGGGTGTCCTCTTAGCTTTCACTGATTCTGTGCAACCAGAGATCTATCTCTGGAAAGGAGTTCAGCTGCCTGTCTGGCCAACATCCCCACTGGGGCCTAATCAGAAGGTGCTGAGGAAACCTGCCCTCTGCTTTAATTAAAAATGGCCTCTGCTCTAAGAGCAGTTAATGAGTTGACAAAGTAACCACTGTCTCTTGGAGTTCAATACAGGACAGACAAAGACTGTGTGCATATATGCTCAGTAATTCCACCTCATTTACCTCTCCATAGAGAAAATAATGTCTCTTTGTGGCTGCCAAAGATATACCCAGATCTTGGGTTCTTGTTTGGGGTCAGTGAAGATTGAAGCCCACAAAACAGCAAAAACAAGCAGTGGGAAGTGGCCAAATGTGTGTTTAATAGAAAGAATAAAAGAGAAGCTCTCTGCTAGTCAGAGAGATATTCTGTATGGTAGGCATCATAGATGTTTAGGTCTATTGGGTTTTATACAGTTTTGGGGGCAGGTGTATTTGACAGAAAGCAGAGATGCTCCTGGGTGCAGATAGGCCTTTGATGTCTAAAATGTAAACTGTTTCATTTATATTTTACTTCTTCCAAGGTCTCCCATTTGGTTAAGGACCTGTTCTTTGGTCTCTAGTATTTCATTAGGCCCTGGTAGTCTGGTATGTTATGCTAATTAACCTAGGCCATGATTTTTAGTTTACTTTAAGTTAACTATTCAGAACTAGTGCCCTATCTGCCTAGATTCCTTTATTTTCTGACTTCACTATCAATGTTTTGCTGAGCTTTCAACCAAATTTTTCTAAGCCAAGAAAGTAACACACCATTTATCAGATCACCATTTATGTGAGAATTCCATGCGGGGTTCTGTGACTCTGGAATACAAAATAGGGTTAAAAATGGCATCTTTTATAGTTTTTTAGAGGAATAACTAATGTGAAGAAAGAAACACTGCCATCTTATACAAGAAAATAACTAAATTATATATTATAAATTTGTCCACATAGTCAATACAATTGCTTACTCAAGAAGTTAGCTCTTGCTGCCTAGGAGCTACTACTCCAGCCCCCCTGGGATACAGGGACAAAGAAAGCAGCTGGTGCCACTTCAGGAGGAAATCACTTTGCTCATGAAAATTCAAAAAAGTGAAAAACTGAGAAGAGATTTTTGATAGAATTTGGACCAATATCAATCAATGAATATTAAAATTTTCATTTTTTAAAGAATGTAATAGGGCCAATTCTGTACCACTTATGGGTACGCATACCCATACCCAAAGGATGACAAGAATTGACAGTAAAATCAGAAGCAAAGAAAACTGTGGAGTGATTTCTTCTTTAGACCTTTCAAAGATAGCATAGCCTTGTTGACACCATGATTTTGGATTTCCAGCCTTCAGAACTGTCAGAGAGTAGATTCCAGTTTTTTTAAGATACCTGATTTTTGGTACTTTCTGTGGGACCCTAGGAATCTAATACAGGAATCAAGGAAAGGTCAGTGAGAAAATAGGAACAAAAAAGAAAATAATAGAAACAGCAAAGAGGGAAAGCAAAAAGATCATTCAACTCATTAGTTTAATTGGAATGGGCCACACATATTGTAGAATGGATTAGCTTTGAGACTAACCATGTGATTGAATGATAAATAGAGGAATTAAGATCAAGACAACAGAAATTCAGGGACCAAAGGAGACAAGGTAAAAGGCTTCGTAAGAAGAGAAAAGTAGTTGTGAAATACAAATTCATTCACTCTTATACACCATATTATTGTCCAGTAGAAGAGAGTAATGAGACAGAGCCAGAGAGACAGAGAGACAGGAGAGACAGAGAAAGACACAGAGAGAGACAGAGAGAGAGAGACAGAGAGAGAGAGAAACTGACTACAGGCCATGAAGAAGATAAAAAGGACACGAAGAAGAGTTTCTTGTAGATGTGATACTAATTCCACTTAACCTGTAAATTTAATAGTTTAGATGACATATTGGAACTCTAGCCTTGCCTTTGAAAAGTTTTCCACTAGTTGTAGAGTTGGCACTTTAAGACTCAGATTCAAGCCAGCCTAAATAGACACCAAATTGTTAACTAACAGCTACTAGGTAGCATGGGTGTTCTAAATTTTCACAGCAAAATATATTTAAGTTTTCTCATTTGTTAGTCTATGCAAATTGTGATCGCCTTGTGACTTTCCTACTTAGAAACCACAAATAGCTTAGAAAATTTATATGTTTTCCTAATGTCACTTATGACCTATTTGTGTATGTGTGGCTAAAGTAAAACTTTGGTAAAACTCTTGAAATATTCCAAAAAATGATATTGCCTTTTCCTATTTTGTTCATTTCCGCACATTCTTATAGTACATGTAAACACATGTATGCTTGTCCTCCAGTCACTAGAAATAAATGTAAATTCCCATTGAATTTTACTTTGACTTATTCATTACCACAGTTTGAAGCCCCACATTTCAGGACAAAAGTGCAGTCTGGCATACACGATACAAAGTTTTTGAATTTTTGTTGATATTGCTAAAATTTGTGTAATGCTTGAGGAAAAGAATACTCAGCATTTCTGATGGGTAGAAAGCAATTGGAAAAAAAACATCTCTTGAGGAAGGGGTGTGTGAAAAATGCCTACTGAGAAATCCCCTTTTCCCACAGAATATAGGGCATTGAGTGCTCTGCCTTGCTTGGATTTTAAAGCATTAATAGGCAACTCTTTACTTAGGACTGTGGTAAGAAATAAAAGTAAAAACAAAGCACATATGATAGCATTTGCCTGTTTAAGGACTAAAAATATATATTATGTAAGATTTTACATATATATATATATATATATATATACATATATATAATCTTACATGAATTATTCATGAAATTTTTTAAATAGCAATGCCAAAAATGATTGTGAACCTTATTCACATGCATCCTCAGTTTTTAAAATTTGCTTTAAATTTAAGCTACAGGAGCCTGGAACACTGACCTTCAATTCGATGTCAAGAGATTTAAACAAATGTCTGTTGTTTGTGAAAATTAAACAGATGCCAGCCACTGAGTGGGAAATATCTGCCAGGAACCTTGTCTGTGTTACAGAATGTACTATAACCATGGTCATCCGCAAATGATGCAACTGTCAATTTAAAAACGAATTCTGAGCAGCTATTCATGTCTGTGTACATGCATGTTTGTGTGTGTGAGTGAATGCATGGTAAGCAGAGCAATTTAGATGCATTTTAGTTTTTTTGCTGATTAGAAAGCCTACCTTTTCTCCTATCTGGATATTACTATGGTCACTGATTATGAAGAATATTTGAGATTTATAAAGACATGTGCTTTTCTCTCAGATAGTTTTGCACCCACTCCAGACAAGAAAACACTGGGGGATACTTGACTTTAAATGTCTTTTAAAAGTGATTTAGCTTACTGTAATTTGTAGCACACTAACTCAACTTGCATTAATACATTAATGGAAATAGTGTAGGTGGCCACCTCAGGCAAACACTTGCAGAACTAGAATTGATTTAGGTATATATTAGTAGTGAAATTTTCCTAGGTTTGAGGTATTGGGCAAGATAGTGTACAGAGGGATTATCTTATGGCATCTCCATGCAGTCCATGCAAAACATGCATTACCTCATTTTACCCTAGAGAAAATAAGCTCAGGGAGGGCAAGTTCTTACAAGTGTGCACGGTAATGGCCAACCTAGGAGTGACCCTGGATCTGTTTACCTTTAAAGTCAAACAGGACTGTCTTCTTGTGACAGCAGAACTGCTCATGGAACCCTCTATGATGCAGCATATGGACACCAAACCTACTGGTGACATCACAAAATGTTAAGATAGTGCACAGTTTAACTAAGAGGTAATACATAACTAATGTTGAGTGAGTGTTCCTCCTCTTCTCTGCACTGAGAATGTATTAGTGTGCTTAATATCCTTACCACCTTTTGAGGGTAATGCTGTTATTATTATTATATCAATAGATTAACTATGCATTCAGGAACTGAAGTGATTTGTCTAATGTCACCTACCTATAAAGAGGTATCAGTGAAGCTTGAACTCACGTGGTCTGTCTGAACAATACAGCTCGTGGTACACACCTTGCCTCCTGAAAAGAAGAAATATTTTTAAAAAAATTTCCTCATTTAATGTCATGCCATCTGAGAATGATAGTTATCTACTGAGTGTATAGGCTCTCAGTTTATTTTTTATTTTTCTTTGGAGACATGCTCCCTGTCCCAAGGGCAGTGAATAAAGAACAACCCACTAGAGGGATAGATTAGGAAAAGGCAGCAGTGAAGGTATCTGCTGACCCTGTTGTGGTTGGTTTACTGTGAGCTGTATGCACAAATACACTGCAGTTTGAGACCATTTGATATAGAGTAAGAGGCCTTCAAAATCAAATACTCCCTAAAGACACTTATTTATTTTCACACGTTTCAATACTGATGCTGTTAATTCCAGTCCTGAGTAGTCAAAAAGACACAGATTATCAAAATATGCTCAGTGAAGGCTGTTTAAAAATACTAGGAAATTTGTCATTTTTAGAACCTTTGATATAAGCTTCTAAAAATGACAAATTTTTAGGACAAATGTCATTTATATTTGACAATGTAAATGACAAATTTTACACACATATATATAATATATATATAATATATATAATATATTATATATAATATATATATATATAATATATATATAGTTAATAATATCCCCTAGTTATTGTAGGCTGATCAGGTCAGCAATCTTCTGAATGAGTACATGGCAAAGGCTAACAGAGGCACATGGAATGATTTCAGAACTCCAGAAGGATCAAAGCCCTCTTACAGAATTTGAGATTCTCTTAGGGCTAAGACCAAGATCTTCTCTGGGTGGCCCATATTTATTTAGTTATCAGATGAAGGGAGGAGAATACTCAAGAAGGGTAGAATGACTCAAGGATTTCTCCAAGTAAGGTATTAAGTTAATCCACCCAGGAGTGAGAGGCTTGAAGCTCTACTCTTTATCTACTCGAGGTTGGATCCAAGTATCCTTGGCTGTGACCTTGTCTTATTCTTTGGGGCTTCATGGCCTCACCCACATTACAGGGCTCATAGGGATCAGAAACTCACAGAAGTTCACTTACTATGATTCCACTGCCCATCTCCAGATAAGTGGTTTAGGCTTTGGACAGACTCACAAGTAAATATGAAAAGCCAATTGGTTAATTTAAGTCCTGCTCAGGGCTGCTTCATAGTGGTCTCATGTGTATATATATATATCTTTTAAATTCAAATTTCTATCTATGGATGTTTCTGTATAAGTTCTCTGGGAAGAAATTAGATGGAATGCCTCTTTCCTGTTTGCAGTAGGTGAAAGTAGCATTACTTGCTCTCTTTTCTTAAACATCATCTACATCAGAAGACTGTTATTGCCTGAATATACATATATATTTGGATATGAGTGAGAGTCCACACAACCATTCAAGTTTGTTACTGAAAGCATCCATAATCACTGTAAGCATCCATAATCATACTCTGATTCCAGGAAGATGAGAAGAAGCCTACCTCACCATCTTCAAAAAATCTTTATACTTAGATAATAAAAGTTTACAGGTTTATGGCAAAAAAAATTTGAAAGTACAGAAAATGACAGCAAAAGTATATAAAAAAGAATTTATAAATGAATTGAGGCAATATGCTTACTATTTGCATTTTGGAATATGTCACTAAAAATAATATGAAATTATAGAAATGGAAAGTTTATCAGGTTTTCTTACTGACCATTTTCTACACTGTAGCTAAACCACACTAAATTACACAGGGCAGTGCACTGATGAAGTTTATTTCTCCTCCAAGGGCATCATCTCCTCGCTGTTCTATCTGCCTCTGGTAGCACTTAAAGTTCTCTCTGTAATGTTAGATAATGATCATGTTGATATTTAAAACATAAAGAAAAACAAAGAGAAAAAAGGATTTTTTATTTGATTTGTGTATAGTGAGTAGAAATTCCACAGTGGAAGCAGAAAAACCCCACAGATCTGCATAAATATAAGAGGCAGGAATAATCCTTTAGCAGATTTTTTTTTTTTTTTTGGGTGTATGGTAACCTACATAATCTAGATGAGAAAGTCACTTGCTTAGAAACTGAAATGCAAGATTTACAATTGGATGAATAAATTATATATCTGACTAACTGAAAATGTTAGATATTCTTTGGGTATTTTTGCCATTAAATAAACAAAGCTAGAGAGTAAATCAATAGTTTGATTAAACAAGTCTCCAAGATAGTTTTTACCTTGATCTAATACAAGCCATCTATGACAAACTGATAGCCAGCATCATACTAAATGGGCAAAAACTGAAGGCTTTCACTCCAAAATAAGGAACAAGACAAGGATGACTACTATTAACACTCATACAATATACCTCTGAAAACATTAGCCAGAGCAGTGAGAGAAATAAATAAAGGAATAAGGAGAGAGAAATAAAAGGAACAAGGATAGGAAAAGAAGTGAAATTATCATTATTCATAGATGACATGATACTCTACATAGAAGACCCCAAAATCTCCATCAAAAGACTTCTAGACTTAATAACCCTATTAGGTATTATAGCTAGACACAAAGTCAAGACTCAAAAATCAATAGCATTTCTATATACAAACAATATACTCACTGAGAGAGAAATTAACAAAACCTCTCCATTCGTAATAGCATCCAAAGGAATGAAATACTTAGGAATCAATCTAACAAAGGGAGTAAAAGATCTATACATTGAAAACTACAGTACTCTGAAAAAAGACATTGAAGATGATTTCGGAAAATGGAAAGATATTACTTGCTCATGGATAGGAAAAACCAACATTGTGAAAATGGCCGTTCTTCCAAAACTGTTATACAGATTCAAAGCAATCCCTATCAAAATACCACTAGTGTTCCTCACAGATCTAGAGAAAATATTCCTAACATTCATCTGGAGCCAGATGAGACCTAGAATATCAAAGACAATCCTGGGCAACAAAGGCAAGGGAGGAGGCATCACAGTCCCTGACTTCAAATTATACTATGAAGTTACTGTGGGAAAATAAGCATGGTACTGGCAAAAAACAGACCTGAAGATCGATGGAACAGATCAAAAGATGCAGGCACAACTACAAATACATTCAGCAACCTTATCTTGACAAAGGGGTCAAATATGTTCACTGGAAGAAAGATAGCCTCTTTAATAAATGGTGCTGGAAAAACTGGCTTTCCATATGTCAAAGACTAATACTAGACCCATGCCTATCACCATCCACTAAACTAAAGTGAAAGTGGGTCAAAGATCTCAATATTAAAACAGGAACACTAAATCCACTGGAGAAGAAAGTAGGTAGAAATCTTGAAGACATAGGGGTAAGCAGAGACTTCATAAACAAAAACCAAACTGCATGGGAAGTTCTCCAAAGAATCAACTGGGATCTCATCTTCTTAAAATTTTTTGTATATTAAAAGAAATCACCAACAGTGCAAAAAGAAAATCCACAAATTAGGAAAAAAATTTAGTCACCTGTCCCTTAGACAAAGGAATTCTTTCTAGACATATGAAGAATTTAAAAAACTCAGACCCCCAAAATTCAAAACCCCACTCAAAAAATGGGCATCTGAGATCAACACACCCTTTTCAGATAAAGAAATGCAAACGGGAAATAAACATATGAAAACATGTTTAAAATCATTGGTCACTCAAGAAATGCAAATTAAAACAACACTGAGATTCCATCTCACTCCAGAAAGAATGGCTATCGTCAATAAACCAGCCAATAACAAGTGATGGAGTGGTTGTGGGGAAAAAGAGACCTTTTTTCCACTATTGGTGGGAGTGCAGACTGGTAAAACCACTGTGGAAATCAGTGTAAAGATTCCTTAAAAAAAACAAGGATTAGAAGTCCCATTTGAACCAGCTACTCCCCTTATGGGTATTTTCTCAGAAGAACTGAGAACATAATACCAGAACAATATATATGCACACATGTTTATCGCAGTGTAATTTTTAATGGCTAAATCTTGGAAACAACACAAATGTCCATCAAGCAAGGGATGGATAAAAAGATGTTACATTTTTATACAATGGAATATTACTGAGCTATAAAGAAAGATAAACTCAAGGGTTTCATAGGTAAGTGGATGCGACTAGAAACTATACTCATAAGTGAAATAAATCAAACCTGCGTGTGTAAACACCAAATTGTCTCCCTATTGTAAGAGACTGAAAGAGTAAATAAGATCCCAAAGTTACAACAGATACTGTGAAAAGGAAAGTAACTGCTCAAAAGGGAAGAAAAATTGGGATGGGGGACAGGAGAAAAGAAGGAAAGAAAAAATATATAAGTACATATACATAAGATAGCTAAGATAATTGTACTACTAATTTCTATTAGTTCATTGAAGGGAACAGTTAGTGCTTATATTGTGTGATCAATCTTCCATGCCTTTATCCGTTAATCTGAGCAACTACTTTGATGATAACAATATGCAATATAATAACCACTGTTAATTTCTTATCATCTTACTTTGAAATTCTGCATTGTTTTTGTTTTTTTTAATGCTCTCTAAAGTAAAATAAAAAATAATCTAATTAAGCAAATCCCCTACTTCAGAGTTTTCATACTTTTTAAAATTTTATCTCATTTTCCTATGAGAAACTGAAAATTGTTTGTCTCTGGGTCTCATGCAGCTACATGTTTACAATATTCTCTGCCAGTAATGGTTCTGAAGTACATGACACCTTATAGGAATAGGCCCAGAGAGTTTCCATATCTACAGAAGTCAGGTGACTTATCAATTAGTTAAGAGCAGAACCTCTCTAGTAAATTAGAAGAGGACCAGAACCTCTCTAATAAATTAATAATTTGTTGGTACTAGGACAGCTCAACATAGGTTCAAAGAAAACTTACTACAGACCAAATAAATCAATGGAAGTCTATAAGGACAAGTTTCAATAGATGTCTGAAAATCTTTCTACATCAAAAGTTTGGTAGGTTTGTATTCATCACAGGACAATCCTATTTCCAATTCCTTTACCCAGAGATGTGCTCATAAACGTTTAATTGACTCTTAAAAAGATATATATTGAAGTATATATTTTACTATACACTCTAAATTTAATCCGTGTTTTTAACATTTCTCTATCACTTTTCTAAATCCAGATAATCAAAACATTACTTTAAGCCTTGAATTTTAGTATTTGTGGATTTCTGTGGCATAAGTGGGACCATTATAGCTGATTTTCAGGCAGAGACCAGAGGCCCTTTAGCATGGAATGGACAAGAAATCTATGCGTCACTATTTAACATTATAACATGTAGATATAACAAACCTAACTTCAAGCTAAATTCAAGATACAAATAGTGGTGCAATGAGTAAAGTAATTAGAAAATGATGAGTTTTCTATATTGCCTTTGTTTCTGATCTAATTTATTGAATTGCAAATCTGTACAATACTTAAAAATGGCAATTGTCTCAGAAACTTCCTAAAATGTTAACAGTTGGTTCTTGCCAGCCTATATGAGTCAGCTTTAATCCACTTCTGCTATGTCTTTAAAGAAAAGGAGTCATATGAGAGAAATACCCCACAGTGCTTCATATACCATATGTGGCACACATCAGCACTTGTGAGGTATGCATATTATCTGTGCACAGTGATTTATGGATATAAAATAAAACTTTATGTGCATATAAATCACACTGGCATCTTGTTAAGATGCAGCTTTTCTTTAAGTAGATCTGATATTCTATACATCTAACAAGTTCCCAGCAGATACTGGTGTTGCTGTTATACAGATCAAACTTAAAATAGCAATGGTTCTGATTAATTTCCTAAAAGATAGTACCTAAGGGTCTCTGTCTCCCTCTCTGTGTGTCTCTTTTGCTGTGTCTCTATCTCTCTCTCTCTCTTTTTTTTTTTTTTTTTTTTGGCCTTTTTGAGACAGGATCTCTTTATGCAGTTCAGGCTGACCTTGAGCTCACTTTGTAGCCCAGGCTGGTCTCAAACTTGCAAAGATCCTCCTGCCTCAGCTTCCCGAGTGTTGGGATTACAGGCATGCGCCACCACGCCTGGCTGCTGTGTCTCTATCTCTGTCTCCATCTTTCTTTTCTTCCATCACTCCTCTTTTGTCTCTTTCTCTCCATATATATGACACTCCTTGAAGTTTAATCTATATCATCTTCCTGGTGATTTCCATAGATTTAGACAATTAAAGTAAGTAAGACATACTTGTGTGTATCTCATACATATGAAAGTGGCTCTTCTATCTACCTACACAGAACAGCTTGTAACCAAGTGTCATTATGAAGAGGAGACAGGAAGACAAATGGGAGTTGAAAGACATGGGGGTGGCTGAGTGGAGGGGGAGGAGATGCCTGTAAGGACCATTAGGATGTAAATATTCAGGAAGGATTTAGAAAATGAAATTTAAAGGCCTCCTATCAAGATATATCAATCTTATATTTGTTTTTTAAAAAAAGTGTTTAAGTACTCCCAAATTAGTTCAATTTCAATGAGCTGTTAGATCATAAAAAACAAAATAAGAAAACCCTGAATTTCAACCAGGGTTGCAGGAAATTGATCCTGTGAGCATGTGTAAGAGGGTGAGTCCTAAATAAAATGTCTGTGTTAAAAGGAGTTCAATCTGCTGCTAGCCAAACTGGTGACAAGCTACTTAGTACACAGAGGTTATTTGTCAGAACTGGAGGATGAGGAATCAGTACTTGTGCCCCAAGGAATGGAGAATGCAGGTAGAATCTCAGTCTTGATTGTGGAAGAGGAAGAATTAAGATGTCGAATTACAGTGCTTGGGGACACACATGAATAGCCCTGCTGAAAAAATAGGAATTCTAGCCAGGAGAAATTCTTCCTCTTTCTGTCTCTCTGTCTCCGTCTCTGTCTCTGTCTCTCTCTGTCTCTCTGTCTCTCTGTCTCTCTCTCTCTCTGTGTGTGTCTTTCTCATGAGAATAAAAAATGTTAATTTTTTATTAGTCTACTTTCTTAAAGTTGAAGTGAGTCATTAAAGACAGAACTTGCAGCAGGTATACTAACCAGCAAGAAAGCACACTGTGTTTTTGCCTCTGACGACAAGATAAATTTTCCAGAACCAAATCCAACAAATTAAATTTTTAGTCTGTAGGTGGGATATTGATTTCCAATCATTGCATTGTTTATATCATTTTCAGTCTTAGAAATGTGACTTTGCAGGGGAAATCTAGGTTCTAAAAAACTAGATAAAGTTTTATGAAGAGCAGTGGTTCTAAAAACTAGACTTAGGAAGGTGAGACTGCAGTAACTCAGAAAGAGGCAATCAAGGATCCTATAGAAAGGCGAAGAAAAAAGTGCATATTAAACACTGTACAGAAATTATTTTTCAAGAATATTTTAGAGAAGTTCAAAGTATCTCCTTTGTCACCTAATAATACAAGGACGTGATCTATGTATATAGTGGAAGGAAACAAAGATGACTTTTCATAAACACTGAACCAGAAAACTGCTGAGATTTTACACAAAAAGAGTGAAGAAATATGACTGGCAAGTATATGATACTTTTAAAGAACACAATCACGGAGGGGCTGGGGATTTACCTCAGCGGAACAGAGCCTGCCTGGCAGGCACAAGGTCATGAGTTTGATTCCCGGTACCGGAAAAAAAGAACACAATCACAGGAAGGAAATTAAAGATCTGTCATTAGAATGTCAATATGTTTTAAAACTTCAATAGCAAATGTGACCAACTATTGATGGGGAAGAATATGTATATTAAGGACGCAGAGAGCAATGAATTAGTGAGAGATAAAGGAGAAAAATGCAGCAGAACCGGAAGAATGAAAGGAGAGATGCTGAGGAGGTGAAAGGATTTTAGCAACAGCATCTCTTGATGCTTCTGTCAGAAAAAGGAACCAAGCTAAATCAACTTATTTTCACCAAGCCCATCCCTTTGAATTTGGTATAATTTGCATGAGAATTTATTCTTGTAAAATCAGGTCAGTTATTCTTAATTTAAAATACAAGTTGTCCTAAATTAACACTATGCCTCCGTGTATTAGAGTATGCCAACATGATCTACTTATTAAGTGAATCTCGGAAAGAATACATAATGAAGGAAAGCCATACAATCTGAACCACCCAAAAGAACCCATTGGGATGGGTAAAAGGCACTGCACCCTCATGCATATTAAAAAAAATCCCTTAATAGAACAGCATAGCCTGCCAAAGATTCTACTTTGTGTAGGTATTCATGGTCCAGCCAAAATGATAACATCTAATAGCCTTTTTGAATCTGTTCCAGTGCGTTGTGAAAATGCTTAGAATTCCAAAGTACTATAATTTTTCTTTTTCTTTTTTTAAAAAATTCACCAGCAATTACCAAAGATACTTGCTTATGCAGTCACCTTGTATGTCTTATAGTGTGATGATTCCTTTAAGGGCAAACTTCAGAAGACTCAGAAGATAAATTTGTCTAGGTAGTTAGGATATGGAAAGTGTCTCAAATGCTTTAAAATATGTAATGGAGTAAAATTTTCCTCAATATGATTTCCTTCTTCCAGTCCACTTTAAACAAGTATTTTTCTTAGTGCAAACTATTATTCCATTTCCATGTTCTTTTCTTCAATTTCCAGTGAATCCCAAAGGTGAAAATATATTAAGTTCTGGTGCTTTATCCTGTCCACTGAGAGTGTTAGACTTCGCCATCCCTTTAACCTTGATAAACGTTAATGCAATCAAAATACAAACTATTTTCTAAGGACATCTGAGCTGCTCTAAAAATGAAAACTTAGGTAATCATGTCTGATAATCTGAATGTTTCTAATTACTTATGGCGTTATTTCATAAAAGGGGCAAATCTTTAAAATCATTTTCAACTTTAATATAAATTATTTACAGATATTATTGAGTGAGTGAATGTGGAAAAGCTGAAAGAAATAAAAAACTGGTCTTTATCCTGTAAAATTTACAGATGTACAATAGAGAAGATAGTTATGCAAATGGAAATCCTGATAAAAACAAAGTCTACTATTAATATTTGGAGGCATAGTGGAGACACAGATTAGAAAGACAAAGAGACCAAGTAGGTGGGTTTAAAGAATAGTTCACAGATGAAATGGCCTTAGGGGTAGGCCTTGGGGGAATGTATGCTTTCTAGGGGCGAAGTAACCTGCCTTTCAAAGGGGATTTGTAGGGCAAAAGAAATAGTGTGAAGGAATTGAAGCACAAGAACTCAGGTTCTGTAGAAAGACAAGTATCTCACGCAATTGGCACATGGAATATATTGTGAGGTTATGTAAAGGTGGCTGAGAAAGTATCAAGGGGGATGTTGAATAGAAAACTTTAAGAATGACCAAATGCACTGTGGTATTTAAGAAGAAGTACATTTATGGAACTGAGCCTGTGTAGATGACTTCAAAACTTGTTTGGTATAATTCGATCAGTAAGAGGACAATTTGGTCTTAAAAATACTTGCAAAACTTTAACTCAACAGTATTTGACAAGTATTCAGTTTTAGCATTTAAATCCTCTGGAATTTAGCATAAACATCCATCCTGTTTATTTACAATTTCTTTGATGAGATGACAATTCAACAAGACACTGCGGAAGACACTGGATTCATTTTTCACCCTAAATCTGCCTGAAGTTGACGTCTCTTTGAAATTTCAAAATCATTGTTAATTTGTTTACCATGTAATCAAAGGGAAAAATCAGAGAAACTTTAGATCCTGACTATTGATCTTTAGCTCTTCATTCTATAAAAATATCTTTTCTTCAGAAATATTTATGAATTAAAAATACCACTTTATAAATAATTTATCATCTCTTAAGAAGTAATTAGGTTATCCATGTTCCTCTTGCAACTTTGCTTTTAGTAATGTTTTCATCAGTGATCAAAATCTGTTTCACAAATAGGCAACTTATGACTCTTATTTTTTTCCAATTCATTATTGCCAGTTCATCCAATAACCATTCTACTCATTAGCAGATACTTTTATATCACAAATATTGTGTTAATCTAGTGAATTAGTGTATTTGGTGGTATTTTATATTTTTCTCAACTTTATGTCATTCTAAACTTTAATGATAAATTTGAATGCAAAGCACTGTGATATGCTAATAAAAACTGAATGGATTAACAACAGTAGAAGGAACAAAGCCACGCAGCCAGTTACTCATTTATTAATTCTGTAACATCAATTGACTGATTGGAAGTAATCATGTTTGTGAGTCACTTCTTTCTCTTAAGGATGATATAGAGCAACATTGCCCAAAATTTTAAAAATTAATTATTTTACATATTGGAAGTAAAATACAAAAAAATAGGTATCATTTGGACATTCTGGATCCAAATAGGTGTGTGAGAAGCAAGGCTCAGCCCTCTTAGATGTTTCTTTATCATTTATTCAATAAATATCTTTGATTCCTAGTTTGGCCAAACACTGTGCTCAGTGCTCTGTGGAAGAATGACAGAGCAAATCCAGAGCCTCTGAGTCTGTGATTTAGTTAAGCACAGACAAACATTAACATCAATAACAGTGCAGCACTGTACACAAACATAAACTTGTGAAAGCAACTGGGGTCACTGATAAAAAGCAATGATGTAGAAACGTAGAGGAGATTTTAATGATATTTATGGTAAATTCAGCACCAGTATACAAAAGTCTCTCATATACTTAATGGGAAGCATGATACCCATTCTCATTCCTAAGTATTTCATCCCTTTAAAGTGAAATTTTGGTTGTGACCTACCTGAATTAGTTTGAAACCCTTTAAGCTTCACTGCCTGTAATTTTATCAAAAAAGATCCATTAGAGAGCAAATCATCTTTTTATTCCCTCTCGGTTGTACAATTTTGGAGTGTTTTGTTGGACTTCCCTTGCGCTGTTTATTCATATATATATGATGTCTGGGCTATGACTATAAAGAATTAAAAACAGCTTCATATTAGTGTCATATATAATTCCTTGTCTCAGCTGCTTGCTTGTTCTTTTGTAATTTCTGTTAGTCCTACCTTGGCTGACATCATTACCTATTCTAACAATTAAGACAATATTTAATATATTTTTTTGTCTCACAATGTCAACAACATTTAAAGGAAAAGTAAAGGGAAAGTGTAGCTACTAATCATATAAGAACGGGTCCTTTCAATGGGAAGGTAATGTGGATTTTCCTGAATGATTCTGAAACGGTTGCCAACACCCTTTTATCATTCCCTCTTTTACTTAGATGCGGCAGAAAACTGGAACTTTCTAGCGTTATTTTCTGTTCTTGCTGTTTCCCTGCCATTTCTTCGCATTGTGCCTGCTTCCTCCCATCTAGGATCAAGTTCCCTCCTCTAGGTCCCTGAGCTGGATTCCCTGGGTGGTTCTTTTCCCCAGTCAGCCCGACTCAGAGCAAATAGGTAAACAAATGTGCAGTCTCCCTGCAAATGAGAAAAACATTAGAGCAAAAGAAATGGAGAAAGTGTTGCAGAAAGGACAGAGGAAGCCTGGAGATCCATTATTTCAGGGATTCTATGGACTGTTCAGGACTTCTTCAGACAGCTGGTAAATATTTTATCCCTTTCTGAGAAGAGGCTGGCTTGCTTTCCCTAGCACAGGTGCTGCTAGAGTACACCTGTGTGGATTTTCTGCACTGGCAATTTATACGCAGATGAGGAATAATGTGAAATCTGTCACACACTAAATTGTTTAAAAACTTAAATTGCCGCCTAAAGCGTACAGATAGCAATACTTAAGAACTGGCTAAGAAAGTAGATTTTGAGTGTTATCACAAAATAATTGTTAATAGCAACAAATAAGAGAAATTTGAAGGTGGTGGATTGGTCTGGCTTTTTTTGTCTGTTTGTTTTTGTTTTTTTTCCTGTACCAGGAATTGAACTCATGATGTTGCACTTGCCAGGCAGGTGCTGTACCACTGAGCTAAATCCCCAGCCCTGATGGATTGGTTTAAGGCATAGCTTATGGTGTTGGCTTCTCACTCTCTCCAAGCTCACACAGTTGAATAATGCACAGCTCATCCTATGTCAAAAAATAAGTTAAAGAAAGGATGCTGGAAAAATAAGTTAACTCACAATTATCCAAAATTCTTGCCCCGCTTTGAGCAGAGACCTTTGCAAGAAAATTGTGCACTTTTTACTCAGTTCGAGATCTACTGGTGGAAATGTCAAGCATATTGTGGAAACACTGGCCAAAATATCTTCATTTATAATTATTTGTAATTGTGACAACAGCCACTGTTACAAAACATGTGAATTGTACCACACATGTATGCAAAGACGCATTCACACACTCTTGTGCATACACACACACGCATGCATGCCTGCACACACATGCGTGCACTATCCCCCGTCCTACAAATTGCTTCTTAATAAATATTTAACTTACTGCTAAAATACTCATTCATTCTTAGTTTTACACAGAAAATTGAAATAATTTTGTTTGTATTTGAGTCCTTTGTTTAATATGAAAATGACTTAATGACATTATTGCTAAATAAAGGAAAAGACTATACCCTTTCTATATTGTAGGCATGGGAAAATTGTACTCTTGAAAAATATGCTTAAATTATTTCAAATGCCATCCAGAATCAAAATCTTGCTTCTGCTTACATAGATAAATAAACTTTAAATACATATAGGTAATTTAGTTTTAAAATTTTAAATATATGTGAATTTAGTTTTTTAAATTAAAGGACTTACATATGTCAAGTGTATTTTGGATTTGAGGCTTACAAGGAAAAATTGGAGGTCTATCATTAGTTAGCAGGGTTGTTTTCCTTCACCGCCATCACAAATTATCACCAAATATTTATTAAAAAATTGGGGTTCTAACTTGGTGTTTTACATGTGGAGGTATTTGACTTTGCTAGGTGAGGCATTCGGCACTCTGAAAGTTTAAGAATCCAACAGCAATCCTGTGCCTTTGTTTCCCTTCCTCTTTTACCTGAGCTCTGTAAGCAGAGCATACACTGTAGGACTGCAGAAAGTGTGATGCTCAAGTGTGTATTTTTCCAGGTTATAAATCTTGAAAGAGAATAAAAACACTTAGCTAGGAGCACAGTCCTTCAACAGGACTTTGGCTGCTTACCGTGGCTTCAGGCTAGCTGCTGAATAATAGGCATTCTTACAGCAACTTACTTCTAGTGTTACAATACAATACAGTTCATCATTTAATAAAATCTCATGTAGTAATTTCCTTAAGACTGTGAAGTAGGTGAGGCAAGAGGAGTGTAGGATCAGAAATTAAAGCTCACCTAGCCCCACAGGCTGCAGAGTTCCCATACCCAGAGCCAGGGTTCTGATGAGACATCTCCACTCTCTACCCTCAGCCTCCTGCTTCAGTCAGGTTGACTTAATTTTGACTTTCCTCACCTAGAGGAAGAGGGATGGAAATTTCTATGAGGTTAACCCCTGGGTTAAAATTCTATCTGCTAATCTGACTTCTTGAACAGATACTTTGGAATCAAAGATGGCTAGCCTCATCCAGTAGTCTTCAAAGTGGGGTCCTCAGCCAGCAGCGGCAGCAGCAAGTGGGAACTGGATAGAAATGCATGTCTTTAAGCTTCACCCCATTTTTATTGAATAGAAAACCTATCCATTGTGCCTATGACTTTGACTTATAAATCCCCAAGGTGATGACTTATAAGTACCCCAGGTGAAGCTCAAGATCACCACCCTGGCCTAGCAGTTCCACACTAATGTGCTTATAATAGTTGGGTGTTGATTCTCAAATGATTTAGTAAGTTCTTTCCCAAATCAGGTTTGTGCTTGCTTTGATCCAACAGACTTTATGGAAAAATTACTTGGGAAGGAAGCAGGATTAGATGTCTCTAAACTTAATTTGCTCTTTAGCTCCTGGCTTTATGATATTTTCCAGGGGACTGTTTAAAATCAACACAGGACAAGGCGGGCCAGAGACTGGTTTGGAGTGGTGGGAGTGTACTCTGGATTAGCTGTTTGTTCAAGAGAAGTAGATAAAGCATATTTGGACTCAGCTCTCTCTCTTCAATCCCTTAGCCCCACAGGAGGGCCCACACTGGGAAGGGGGAGGTACTTATTTCCAAAATGGTCAAACATGGGACTGAGGATGTAGCTCAGTGGTACAAGAACCTGCCTGGCAAGTGCAAAGTCCTGAGTTTGATTCCTGGTACCAAAGCAAAATAAAACAAACAAAAAACACAAATTTTCCCAAACCAGCACACTGTAAGTGAAAAACTGGAGAGGAACAGGCTCAGTGTGCAAGTGTCCAAAGTCTAAGATTAGGTCAAAGTTTCTCAGCAGAAGACCTGACTGACATTTGGGGCTGGGTAAGTCTTTGCTAGGATGTCTGTGTTAGAATGTTTGGAGCATCCCTAACCTATCCCCACTAGATGCCAGTAGCCGATCCCTCATTGCTAGGTGTGATTTTCAAAACAGTGCTAGTCATTGTCACATGTCCCCTGGAGAGAAGATCATTTGCAGTGCAGTTAAGAGCTTGTGCTACAGAGCATTTCTGTTACTACTTCCTCCTTCTATTTTAGAGCAAAGTGTATGAGCCTGGGCTGGAACAGCTATAATCTTCTGAGCCTTCTTTCTCCTGGCTGCTAGATTCAGACCAGTATAATAGAGGAGGCCCAGGTTCTTGAGGAATTTCATTGCTGTGCTTGAAATATAAATCAGAAGTGAAAGGTACTCAGTAAAGCCAAGAGGACATTAGGCTTTCCTAGGCTCCTGGCAACAGCAGCTTTGAGAGAATAGGAAAGGGTGGGGGCTATGGAAGTAGATGAGCTGAAACAAAAACTGCCAGCTATGAGTGTTCCTATAGGAGGTAAATGTCCCCAGCTTCGATGTTGCAGAGAATTCTCTGGAGGCCGTTGCAAGCAGAGGAGCAGGCAGGCTCAAGCAGGGAGCATTGCTGGGGGCTGAGCAACGCTGATGGTATTAGGTAGACATGATCTCTGCTTTCAAATGCCACTGATTTTCTCTATGGAAACATTTGCTTCTCACAAGTAACCTCTGGGTTTCGTTCTGGAGGTGGCTCATCTAAATTAATTTTCTTTCCTGAAAGCCACTGTGGCTCTTTTAAAATGCAGAAGAAGAAACCAGGGTCTACTTTGGAGGTGAGTTGGCTGGACAGCGGGGCCTGGTGAGGTACTCTTTTGTGCTGTATCCACCCTCCCTCCTTCTATCACTCAGCCTCCCTCGACTGTCCCTTTGGTGCGATGCTCTGACAGCCATCCGTTAACTCCTCTTTGATGCACATCTGCGTTCTGGCTGTTCCTACAGTTCCCTGCATATAAAAATTCTTCGTAGGCAAGGCCTTACAGTGAAGACAACTTTAGCCAAGAGAGTTGGAGGAGATTAACTATAGGACTAAAAAACAAAAAAAAACAAAACATGAGCAGCACTTCTGATAACACAGGTAAACCGAATTCTACATCCTGATCACCAGTAGGAGCTGGTTACTTCTTCCTCCTCTGGAGTCGTCTTCTTGGAGTGTCCCTGGGGAAGGAGTAGGCTTTGCCTGGATTGACTTCCCTCTTGTTCTGGGAAGAATGTTAGTAAAATCTCGGCCTTGTATTAGGAGTCAGTAAATCTGGCCTACTCCTGGGCACCAATCTATATTTGGGAGGAAGGTAAAGCAAGCAGACAATGCACACAGGACGGATCAGCCGAGATGCTGGCCCCTAGGTCTGATGGCTCTTAGAGCTCCTCTTGCCCACTGCTTTAGCTTGCTGATTCCTTTTTGCTTTCTTATTGGTAATTTTCAAATTAAAGACTACTGAGGAATCTTGAATTTGCAGTGAGAGATGATTTTACCCACATAACGTAGACATACTCTTCTTTCTGGGCCTATTTGTTCATACTTATTTTGATATAGTTTAGCTGTCATTTTTCACCCTCTCCCAACCTACACACACACACACACACACACACACACACACACACACACACGAATAATTGTATGGGTGCCTACATTTTAGTGGTTTCAAAGAAAGCCTCAACTACCTTTCTCTGTGTGTTTTAACACATGCATTCATAGCGCTGACCAAATTTTAGTACAAGAAGGGAGAGTTTGGCATGAGAGGAAAAGAAAGTCAGCCAGCAAGTCCCACTTGGGGCTAGGAAGGAAAGATTGGGGTCTGCATTTATGAAGCTCTCTTTATTCTTCCTAAAAGTTTCTGACCATATCCATTGCCCACTGAAGTGGTTAAATAAATATTTATGTATTTCTATTTCACAGTCTTGTTACTGCTTAGAAAAAGTGCTAGCAGAGAAAAATCTTAATTGTCTTCCTGCAGAGCTTACAGGAGGGCAAACAGGCTTGGCAGCATATGCTTAATGGAGTCATAAGTGCCAGGGAAAGAATGATAGTCCTTGGCCTGTAAAAACATAATAAACAGATTTTGTTTGTTTAGTTTAGGAAAAAAGTTAAAGTACTCATTTTGTATAGCAATCTCATAAACTTAATGGAATTTTAATTTCTTGTCTTTGATAGGACTTTTATTTTCCAAACTTTCTAGTCGGCGGGCTACTTCATAGTTCTTTCCTTAGGGACAGACTTTGGGTAACAGATTTTAGGGATTTCCACAATGTTCCTAGGAAGCCAGTGAGAATATTTCATGAAATGAATCACGCTGTAAAGTCACTTAAGTATCCTATCTATAGTATTGAAACAAGGACTTCCCTAAAGGAAAAAACTACCTCAAAACCGTACAATAAATAGGGAAGTTGGGCAACCAGATAAGGAGATGAACGCTTGCCAGCATAGCTTTTGTGAGGGTCAGGGAAGGAGCTCCTCCAACTTCATCTACAAAATGACGGAATGACCGATGGCACCAAATCTCCATCAAAATATTAGGTTTTACTCAACATCACGCTTACTCTGAAGTCTGCATGTCAGACTTCTGTTTTTGCAGATACCTTCCTCCTATGTTTGAAGTTCCTTTTATTTTTTCTAAGATTTGTCAGGTAGTTGGGAATTACTCATAAAGCAAGAAAATGTATTCCTGTTTTCATTTTTTAGTCAAGGAATAATAAAAGATTGATTTCTCATTTTAAGGAGGAAACAAGGCCTGAAATTTGTGTGTTCTGAAATCCTCCGTCTTCCCTAGCAATAAGGAATCATGCAGTCATGATGTAAGCAAGCAGCTGAACTCACATAGGGCGACTCTGCCAAATGCTGGCTCTGCTCCTGTAAGTCCCTAAGGTACTGACTAAACACCGATGTCCTGGAACCCTGACCCAGACCAAAGCATAGAGCTCTCTGGGGATGGATCCTAGGGTCAGCATTTCTAAAGCTTTCCAGGTGGATCCAATGTGCAGCCACAGGTGAGCAACACTGACTTACATTTCCCAAAGAATATTCATAGTTGTATGAGACTCCCAGCAAGAGGCTGAGAAACACTGCTAACTGTGAAAAATACTTGAATATTCACAGCCAGTATTTGTATAGTGTACCTCCATTCCACCTGCAGGTCAGCTGTCTGCTACACTGCTTTCAACTCTGCTTTTCACTGTGGCTTGCCTGCAAAACTCCTTTCATTTACATACTGCACGTAAGAAGAGCTTTTATTTGTCAGATTTCTTTAGGAAACATGAGTACAAACTCTATACACCTGGGAACTTCTGGCCCTGAGATTTAATTTCCATTCAATTTCATTGTGTTCTCCCACATTCAGCACCTAATAGTGTCTCAGATGTGATCTTTTGGCTACATACTGCACACAGATTTTTTTGACCCCCTTAGCAGAAATACATGAGACCCATTGTCATTATGGTTTTAAGAAAGATTTCAAGATAATCTCCATGAATAATGTTTTGGAGCATTGCTCTAAAAATGCATGTTTTTATGTTCAGTGAGAGAACAGGACTGAGGAAAACTAGAGATTTTCCTTGTAGATGGAGATACATCTGCTTGACTCTTTGTAAATTTTATTTCACAAGTACAACCTTCAGGGAAGCCTCCTGGGTACAAAAAATGAGAAGGCTGAGGGCGGAATGCTGCTGGAGAAGATTAGGAAATCTAAAGAGCTTGAAGACAAAGTCTGACTCTGAGAGGAGCCCTAGAGGTATGGAACCCATAAAACAAAAGTGAGGAGAAACCCAAAGCATAAATGAAGAGCAAAATAAAGATAATTAATAGGAAGTAAGAAGATAGATCTTTCTCAAAGGGAAAGAGAATCAAAGATATGGAGATAGGGCAGGAAAAGGGAATGAAAAAAGGAATTGAAATGTGTTATGTACATGGACCAACTCCCCCCAAGGAACATAATAATTATGAAATACAAACGTGCTAATAAAGACAGACAGACACATACACAAAATTAAAAAAAAAGTAATTGTGTAAATTAAACCTCAACAATCCTTCTGACTTCTTTCAAGTGTGGCATTGCCACGCTTTGTCCTAAATGGTGCTATACCTTACATAATGCTGACTACTTGAAGAAAGAATCATACTCCTCAGTACTGCTAAGAGGTGTTGCTTCTCAAACTTGCAGGACTCAATAAAGCATTATGTTTTTGAGAGCTGTTAGAGGGTATTCCTTTGGTCTGTTATCTAACCGGTTATTGGGGAAGGTGTTCATTTTTCAAGCACTGCTCTAGATGTTGAAACAAAGATGCTGGGGAGAGAATGGGAACCAAGACTAACAAGGCTTAGAATCTCCTAAATGCTATGGAAACAGTCTAGTATCTTTTCTTCGTGATGTCTGACTAGTTCTTAACACAGGACTTTAAACAGTTAAAAAGGTTTCAACAAAAGTGCCATAATATAAGAGGTATTGCATATAGTTTATTTGTTCATAGCTTAATAACAAATTAAATAATACACTCTATGAGATGCAATGTAACAGACAAATTCTGACCAACCTGCTCTGTAAGAAGAAAGTGAAAGCCTTATTTTGATTGTATTGAAAGAAGTGTCATAGGACCATCCTGAGGGATGTTTCCTTCCTGGAATGCTGGGTCCTACTATCCTTTATTATTCATAACTCATGTTTCATGTTGAACTCTGTCACCTCACCCTGTTTTTGTTGAAATGTTTGTTTTTCTTTCATTATGGATTTGAAATAAAAGAATATAAGTAGCTATAAATTGGCAGTCTGTCGGCAACTTCTTGAAATTCAGACTTATATATAGTCTCATCAAATTTATTTGCAGAGTTTTTAGTATAATTATTTGTCTGAGGAAAGAATTTTGTTTTCCATTCCTCCAAGATGTGTATACAAATGTCTGCTATAAATGGCATCTCTCCAATGGATTGCACTAGGGTCTTTCTCTGTAATGAGTAGTATTTCAAGTCAAGAGAGGTAATTACAGTGTTAGTTTTTGCCGGGAGGGTTTCCAGGTTGGTTATGACCTCAGAAAGTCTCGTCATCTCAATAAAATCATTGATTATATGCTACTTCCTGTAAAGCACTAAAAGACTTTCCAGGTCATAAATTTTTATGTTTTAGCTATTTACTTTATTTATTTTCTTTATGTATTGGTGGCATATTTTCCAGAGGTAGAAGCTAGGAAATCTATGCCCTGTCCAACAATAGAAGCACTAGGTGATGTACAGGAGTACAGGAGGTGGTATGGGCCAAGGGATGTGAGCTGAGCCTAGAGCCTGACTTGAGGATTCAAAGACCAGAGACACATTCCTGAGAGACTCAGGTCAGGAAAAAGTCTATGTTGGCTGCTTCATAGTTTTCAGACTAGTCTATGAGAGCAGGAGCAAAGTCATTTGAGTCAGTTCAATTAGAGGTAACAGTGTTCTAAGTATCAAGCTTTCAATATTACATTTATGATATAAGACTCTATACTCAGTGTAGAATTAGGCTTTTTAATTCTCACGTGTCCTATTGGAAGACAGTGGGGCTACACAGACCTGCCTGAGAACCATTTCAGTTTCAGGCACTGAGCCTTTGGTCAAAGACATTAGGCTTCTTACAGTTCATCTTTCCATTTGCAAAATAGGTAGTAACAAGTTCTAATTCAGAAAGCCACTTGGAGATAATTCATGACTAGAATAATGCCTTAAATATAGATGGTTACAATTTTATTATCACTATCATTGCTATTATGAGCAATTTAATCTTTGCACTGTGCCAAACCATGAAATCAAGTATCTGGGATCATTAATCCTCTATTCAAGTGTGAGCAGTTCAGGATGGTAAAAAGGGAAGATTGTGTCAGAAGTGGAGCATTCCACAACTGACTCAATCAGTGTATAAATCAGAGTGCATTTCTTGCTTCATGAAATTCATGTAATCATGGTATACCTAATATTCACAAAGACATTGTAACAAGCATGTCACGTGGACTGTATTTCACATAACTGTAAAAGACCCCAATAATTTAAGTGTTATTTTTATGACTTATCTTGTCATACTTTGTTTAATACCAAGCAAGTAGGCTCTGCTGAATATCTTTTACATGGCCCTTTACATTCTTCAAAAGTATATTTGAAACATATTTAGACATATTTTCCAAATTCATAATCGCAGGTAACAATGTCACCATTCACTGTCTCCACCAGAAACACAAGTGGGTGTAAGGTCATCCACTGGGACCTGTGAGTAAGGTGTCCCTCTAGGCATGTTTATGGGGTATGTACAGGGTGACCAACATAGTTAAAAATGGAAGATCTTATATAAATATGTGAATTTTTATACTTTCCCCAAACAACTGCTACAGTTGTTTTATTGACAAGAGATTTGTACCACTATTCTGAGTCACTGGTGGCTGAAGTACCTTTACAGCAAAAAAGAGAGTTGATTATTGGTATTTGCAAATTTCTGTGATGCACATATCTCCACAGTAGCCACTTTCGAGCTTTGAAGGTAAAATCACTTGGGAGCTGGAAAGAGGAGACCAGGCAGCTCTGCCAAGCCAGGAGGATCCATCCCCAGCACATGGCCAGAAACCTTTCCAATGGCTGGGAAACCACTGAACATCCAGCCTTTACAATGACCATGAACCAAGCCCACTTTATCAGTTACTTCTGGTCTACCTCCAATGCTACACCATGCTCATTAGTTTCACCTTCTCTACGACCCTGTCATTTAACTTGTAAAATGGGAATGTGTCTACAGTAACACAGCACATAAAATGTATGCCAGTGCTCAGCACCCTTACTAAAAATATCTTATAAATCTAAGTTGGTGGAAACACTGGCAGTCCCCTTAATGTGAGAGAATGTGACACATAGATCACTGTCTTTCCTCGAGCTAGACAAATTACTCAATGACTGTCTTCCCACAAAACTGGATGTGAACCAAAGTTTCTGCCACCCAATTCACTATGAATAGGCTCTCTTCAGGGAAATTAGAAATACTGCCTAGCTTGACTTTGAAGATGACTTAACATGGTAAGAGTAAGTCAGCTGCCATGGTACATTTGGTCACATCAAACCGTCCAATGTACAGGTTCAGTCACCTTCTTGTCTCGATTACCCATTCATTTCTGCTCCAAAGGCTACCTCCTAGCTTTTAAAGGAAAGCAGCAGATACCCAGCCATGAAATTCCATTCTTCCCAGAAAATTAAGTACTAAAGAGTGTAAGAGAAGATAAAAGAAATGATTTACTAATGGATCTTCCATATGTGTTTGCTATCTCAAGGTATGTTTTGATGTTCTAGTGTCTGTTTTGAATTTATTGGGATTATATAGGCAGATATTATGTACCCTCTCAACTAATAGTGTTCTGGGAGCTCAAGTAGAGTAGGAAGAAGTAGAATATTTCATGACTGCACACAGAGATTTGTATCTAATACATTTCATCTCCATTTTCATGAGGGTATTTTGTTTGCTTGATCTTCATAGGGATATGAAACATGAGAAAACTATGATACTTGTTTTGTCTTTCTTATTCCATTAAAAGCAGAAAATAATAATACTAACCCCCCAAATTGCATTAACTTTGTGCAAACTCTCTGAATTCGATGAAAAATCTTCAAAATATTTAATTTATTAATCATGTGGAATCAAGTAGTAATGGTTATGTTACTCTTTTGCTGGTGTTTATACAAATGGATATTTCAATAATTTACCAAGAAATACTAACAGGTATATTATTTTCATTGAAGCAATATGATTAATGTTTGGTTATAATTATACATGATGAGTATAATCCACAACATAGATTCACCACCCTAAAAATATTTACTGTAATTGGGTGCAGTGATGTGGGCCTATAGTCCCAGCAGCACTCAGTAGGCTGAGGTGAGATCACATGGGCCTGGGAATTAAAGACCGGGATGGGTAGAAGTGTAAGCTGCCGTCTCAACAACTTTTACTGTATCTGGGAACAAAAGTTAAACTCTGAAATAAAATACAGTGGCAAAAACCCTGTTTTATTGATACTGATGAGGTTTCAGAGGTAGAGGGGTTTAGAGAACATCTATCAATAGATTTTGAACTCTACTAGAGGATGAATTTATTCTGCATTGTTTTTCTTTTTAATGCATATAAATTATCTGAACAGTGGGTCTCATTTTTGCATACTTGAACATACACTTCACATATTTTGATCCCTCTTGTTCTTTCTTCTCCCCTCCCTCATTCCCTTCCTCTGCTGTACTATAGAAAGGGCACTTTCTGTAAGGAAAATATATCATTCACCAATCCTGTTCTATCTAGAAGAGGCCCTGGTTTTCTCTTTTCCATCACTCTATTGTCTTTGTAGCATCATTGTTAATCACCTATTTCCTAAGCTTTGGGGAGGAAATATCTTGTTCTCTGTTGAATGACTTTAATCCAGCACAGAGTCTAGCACAGATATATATTTAGCAAACTTGGTTTAAATTAATTATCTGGAAACTTATTAATTGATCATATATTTATATTTTTATGAAGTCATCACCATATTTGATATATCTGGTAGATATTTTTAGTACATTTATAGACAGTAAGATTGAACATGAATGGTATTGTCACATAAGGAAGTATGTTTGAATGAAATGCTGTGTTGGTATCTGAGCAGTGGAATGTTTCCTTTAAATAAATCTTTAATACACTCACCTACTAGTTCCATGGCAGGTAGATAAGAAGAGAAGGCTATAGACCAGTGGTGGTGAACCTAAGGTACACGTGCCACAGTGAGCTTTGTATCACTGAAAGCTCTAAAAGTTTCACCATTACTTGTACAGACCAGATCTGGTTTGTGGCTGACATCTGTGCATATGAAAATGACAAATCTACCCTCTATTACCCTGAGTTGATTGATCTTGACTTTCACATTGGAAATTAAAAAATCTTTGCAGATAAGATTTTTTAGTGCAGGAATGTATATACATTTAACACTATGTCTTAACTATTCCTAAACTAGGGAACGTCTTATAAATTTTAGTTTTTTAAAATTAAATGGGTTGTAAAGAAAATCTCTTTTGGTGATTCCTTTCTAGATCAAAACTCTGTATTTTACAAGAGTTGCAAACTCTTTAAGAGAAAACCGAAACAGATGCCCATAGATGACAGTTATAGATGCAAAAAGCAAACACAGAAAGCATGCAGAAAACTTCTGCCAAAGAATCATTAAGTTAATTGTCCTTCACTTGAATCATGCTTCAGCAAATAAGAAACTCCCATTTCATATTTTTTTTTTTTGTCTTTTTGAGACAGGTTCTCGCGATGCAGTTTAGGTGGGACTTGAGCTCACTTTGTAACCCAGGCTGGTCTTAAACTCGCAAGGATCCTCCTGTCTCAGCCTCCCAAGTCTAGAATTACAGGTGTGCACCACCATGCCTGGCTTTTTTTTTTTTTAATATTTGGCGTTTTTTTTGAAACTCCCATTTCAATAAGACAGTCATAACTCACAATTTTCTTGTCCTTTTAGATGTTTATAGGCAGATTTTATTTCAATAGGGTAGATCTTAAATTTAAATGTGGTCTCTATTAAAATGTAAAACCTGAGGGGTGTGTATCTTTCTCTACTGTACCGTTCTGGCTCATTGTAATGTCATGTACACAAATAAAATGATAAATATTGTAATGAGGCCATCTAAGATACTGCATCCATTGTAATGGAGAAATGGTTTCTCTTTATTTTAAGATACACCAGAGGTGTTAAAACTATAGTTAGTATGATGTAATAATTGCTCTCACTTTGATATGAATGAATATATCTAGGAGAAGAAGAGGCTTATAAAAGGTAAATTTTAACATCAGACGCTGAAGCCCCTTACAGCTGTAGCATAAAGTGGATGATCTAAGTCAGTGGTGGTGAACCTTTCAGAGATGAGTAGCCAACCTTCAACCTCAAATTCTCTTATTTATCTCAAATGCCAACACTGCAATTTAACCCAGACACTGAGGTTTTAGTTTAGAAAAAACAACGCATACATTAGCATGTCTTTTCTTAACAGACAAACAAATAACATATGTGCCATTGTTTTGCTGCCACTGATCTAAGGGCTTGCACTGACACAGAGTATTAGATTCAAGTTTTTTTTTTTTTTTTGGTCTGAAAGAAACCAATCAGGGAGAGTATGTTTTCCCGGAAAACCATTCCAGATAAAGAGAAAAACAGGCTTCTGGCCTCCGTGTAGGCAGTCTATGACATCAATATTTCAGTCTATTACATAATTAAATTTGGGCACATTAAGCAGATATACAACCTGTTGCACATAAAGACAGAACACCAGCCCCTCCATTTGGAGTAACTAATGCATCCACAAATGAGTATGTGGCTCTTAAGTAGAATCTCTCGTGATTCACATTCACATGTTACTCTGACTACAGCGATAAAGATGGAGGCTTCATTTTTAGAATTATAAGCATGATTTTCCTAATGGACTTCAAAAATACCAGGCAGCATATTTTATAGTTTTATCAGTCTACTGAGGTGATGTGTTCAGTGGAAGTGTTTGTTAAATGTTTTTTGTTGTGAAATAGGAAGAACACTTCATGAATACATCCTCGCCTCATTTTATATTCTCATTTTAATCCCACAAATATCCGGAGGGATCGTTGGACCTGATATCGGTACTCCACTTGATGATGAATGAATATATCAGGAAGTGAATTCATTAATGGTCACAGGATGATTTGAAACAGAGTCAGAAAGAGATTTTCCTAACTAGAGTGAAAACAAATACATATGTACAGCACGCATGTGTGTGTATGTGTGTGTGCTCGTGTGCTTGTGCACCAGCGTGTGTGCTTCTACAGAAACACAGATTATAAATTTTCCTTTTCCACTTTGTTGTTACTGCCTGGAAGAAGACTCATTTGAATATTTAGTTGTGTTTAGAATTTGGTAATTTCTGAGTGACATAATGCAATATTCTCTCTAGTCACTTGATTACTTAGCTTCCTTCCAAATCAAATTTCTATTATAAAGTATGTTGGTTTACCAAATTTATTCTACTAAAGCCAAATTAAGCCATATTTCTAGTCAGTTGTGGCTCTTGAATTTAGTATATGTCTGGAAATGAGTTTAATATTTAACTAAACATGTCTTGTAATATTAGTCCAAATTTTACGTAAATCCTCAAAACTTTGAATATTATATTTTATGCTCCAAGAAGCACATTGTGGCATAGGAGATAAAGGAGTGTGTAATATCTGAACTTAATCCTTAAAAATTCTGGAAACTCAGGTTTGTATAGCATGGTTACAATAAAAAACAAAAGGTGAGAATATAAAAGAAACTGAAATTGGAGAAGAGAGAAGTTTTGAAACTTACAGGGAGGACGTAATGCTCAGTTCAGATCCTTGTAAACTTACAGTCGTTTTTCAAATAGAGATGTCGTGTATCGAAATTTTGTGAGCAGATAATACAACAAAATGAGAAAAGAGTTTGGGCCAGAATATGCAAAGCTTCACTTGCCCTATGGAGGAGCTGGACTCCATTTTAGATACTCCTGAAAGCTCTATGTGATCTTCCTTTTCTTTTTTTCCCCACGACTGGAAATTCAACACAGTCCCTTTGCAATGAGCTGCATTCACAACTTACTTTTTTTTTGATGCAGTGTTTTGCTACATTGCTAAACTACCTAGGCTGGGCCTGAAGTTATATCTTCCTACATCAGCCTTCCAGCTTACAGGCATGTACCATCACACCAGATGCCTTATCTTTTTTAGAGCTTTTCTTTCAGGTTAATAATTATAATTTTTTCTGGGAGAAATTGAAGTGAAGAATTCAACTGAGTAGGTAAAGCCAAAGTTTAATGAAAAAAACTTTGTAATTGGTTTGGAAAATAGGAGGCAGAACTGAGAATCTGGTACAAGAGGAAGGATGTATTGAATGGCTTAGGAGGGTGTATAACAAGGATACAGGTATCAAGCGACTTGGAAGTTCTTAGTCTCTGTGACCAAAAGAATAATGATGCTATTAAAAATTCAGTTTTATTGGAAGGGAGAAGGAGGTGATGATTTTGGTTGAAACATGTTGACCTCAAGTACGACAGGAATATCCATTTGGAAATGTCCATCGTTTTGTTGAGAGGGCAAATTCATTCCTTCAAATGCAGGTAACAGTAGAATATTAGAGTCTACATAAATAGGTCTTCACTAAAAAGGAATCTTAATAATTGATGTGTGTCAAAGAGCAGTACAGAAAAAGGAGAACAATAGGAACAGAATTTTGGCTTATAGTAAAATATGAGAAGTACCCAGAATAGCCAGTGAAGACAGCAAGGAGGAACAACCAGAAATATGTGAAGAACAGGAGAGAACAGTAGTAGGAAGGAACTAAAATGGAACATTCCAAAATCAATTTATGGTATAAAAGAAAAAAAAATAGTTCTAAATTGGTCCAGAAGAATTTAAACAGAGAATACAAAGTTCTTAGTTTATGCAGTTATAAAATAAAAGGTGACATTTTATGAAATCATCTTAGTGGCTCCTTGGTGGTAAAAACCAGAGTAGAAGAGAGATGTGAGGATGTGTTTCATGGACCAGTCACGGGTGAGTGCTACCATCCTTTTGAGACTGACACCTTGTTCAAAAGTACATTCAGAGGAGCAAACTGCAGGGGGAAGAGACATTTAGTACATCCTTGTGAGTCTCAGAAGAAGGAATGATTTAACAAATGAATGCCAAAGAAGGAAGGAAAGAAGGAAGAGCAAGAGGAAAGGTGAAAGGGAGAGAGAGAAAAAGAATGAAAAAAAGAAATGAGACACGCACAGAGAGAGAGATGTTGTCCCCAAAGAAAGGGAACCTGAAATGCTTTGTATTGTTGATGAGAATAAGCCAAAGGAGAATAAGAGAAAGAATAATGTATGTAGAAAACTCCTACAGAATGACTGATCTGAAAACAACATACAGTATAAGAACCATTGTTGAACTCCTACCATCTTGTATGGTGAAGCTCTGCATCATTTATTGTTATGGTCTTTGTTTGATCAGTTTCACACGCTTATGTCTGGTGGACTGAGCAACTTCACTGAAAATAACAGTATGCAATGTAGCAACCACTGTTACTTCCTATCATTTTGATTTGAGGTCATGTATCATATTTGTGTTGTTTTGATTTTGTCTTCATCATTGTTTTATTAGTTTTTAAATCTTTAAAATAAAAAAGAGGAAACTCCTATAGAGAGAGATTGATTTAGAATACCAGAGAAGGCATAGTATTGGTGATAAAAAAGATTCATGAGGACCGTGCACTGGAAGGCAACATCCTAGAGAAACAGACCTTGGGATGCTATAGTTAGAGGTCTGATCTTCAGGAACCCTGAAAATTTCAAATACACATTGTAAGGTGTGTTCCCATCACCATATCTTTATCCTAAAGAAGGGCAGCTTTAAACTGCAATCATGACTTAGAAAAACATTGGATTGTTTTTGGTTTGCTATGAAAGAAGAAATAGTGGCCTATTTTTATTCCTTGATAGTTCCTTTTTCACAACAATTCCATATGTACATGTCTAGGATTTCTAGATTTTTCTGAGGTACATTTTTCTATTCACCACCTTGTCTCTGTTTTAGGCTTAAAAATATTTCTGAGGCCTGAGCAGAATATTTTGCAAGAAGCCTTTTTCTGTGCTCCAATACTGTAAGTCTCTAGGAAGTGTCTACACAGTCACTGAGATCTTTTGTCCGAGAAATTTAGAACATCATGCTATTGGATCTTAAGATACCATGGTCAAAAGAAGTGTATTTTGCAAATATTTTGGAAGAGTGGATGCCTTGTGTTTAAGAGAGGCCTGACATTCAAGCTTCTTATACCAGTCCTGTGATTTTGTTTGGCAAATCATACCATCTCTCTGCTAGAGGGTCAGTGAATGTCTGGCAATGTAATTAGGAGATTTACAAATTCCAAGAAGACTCATTTTTCTTACTGTGAAATTCTAAGCCAAAAATAACTTTGGGTCCTACCAACCCCTTTCTGCCAAGATTAGGAAGACTCTACATTCTGCAAAATAGGGTACATATTTTACTAGTTTTGTTCACAAAGCAATAAGAATAAAGAAAACATTTAATGCTGGCATTAGTGAAAATTCTGTTTCATAGATGGTAGCCTGAGATCGGAAAGTCACTAGTTACTTCTTACAGATATGAAACTTGTTAGAAGAGAAAATATACTGATGTCATTGTGAAAAGCACAGCATCTGTTGCATTTGTGCATTGTTTGGCCATTGGCTAAATTCGGGGTGGTGCTATGTATGTTATCACCACTAGAAAACTGTGTTCTCTCTCTGATATCCATTTCCAAGCTACCTTAAGGTCTGAGCGCAAACACAACTGACTCTCATAAGTATACGATTCCCACATCTCCAGAGCAGAAGTGTGTAGGCAGACACAAAGCAGCCTTGTGGCTGGGACATTCAGAATGCCATGGTTGTCAATCAGAACACTGCACAAAGTTAAAGGAAAATGAGATCCAATGCAAGCATTTGTTAAGGAAGATTTGTTTAGAGTTTCTTCTGTGTTATTTCACACATATAAATTATCTACAAAACAATATGACAGGTAGATATGAACAGTCTTCATTCTGAGGTAAAGGAAACACATTAAAGAAATTATTGTGTCAAGGTTCTAAAATTAGTCTGTAGCTGGAGTTTTATGTGTAATGTTTCAAGCTGGCTACTGGCATATGTGAAAAGGGCAACAAACATGAAGTTTTTGTTTTGATAGTGAATGTAATTATTGGCTAGTTGTATCTCTCTCATAGTTACTGCAGCTTTTTTTCCCCAAGGGAGAGTTTGAGAATTCCAAAGCCAAAGAATGCCAAAAGAGAAAAGTTCTGAAAATGTCTATGGTCATTATTCATGGGTTACATACCACTTTTAATATCATTATCTACTGTCTGCTTGCTGCCAATAATTCATGGTCTGGGCCTTCAAGGGGCTCAGCAATCAGTGAAGAAGATAAGCTCAAGAGTTGGTAAAGGAGGCTTCTCAGATACAGAGAAGCAGACACATAAGAGCTCAGCCCCGAGAAAGGCGGATGTATGGCTCCTCAAAGAAACTACATCTGAACTGAGACCTAAATATGATTTATAAATGACTGCAGACAAGTAGTGAGCATGACTCTTGGCTGAGGTCATGACTGACTAATTTTTGTTGTCAAAGCTCAGCACCACCTTTGCCTTGTGGTTTGTCTTGAATTTGATCTTTTAATGAGGAATCTGAAAGAATGTTAAGGTGCAAATATGTCCTATTAAAGGCTTCTTATGATCGGAAAAGGAGAGTGGTGCAGATGAGACTTGGCATAGGATACGGATCTTGAAAGATCATAAGTATCACACAGGAATTTGAATGTCTAGTGCAAAGAAATGGTAAAGCCCTCAAAGGGTTTTAACTCAGAGAATAACTCAAGCAAATCAGTATTCAGAAGCATAAATGTGGCAGCACTATAGAAAAAGTAGAGCTAAGAAATGACTGCACTAATTTCTCCAAGAAGTGGTGAGCACCTAAAACTAGATCTAGGCAGTAGAAATGGAGAGGAAGGGTTACACGGACCTGTGCCTTTGAATTACTAGGTCTTATAACAGAGACAAAACGACTCTCCACAGAACTTTCTTGTGCCCATCATAAACTGGGAAAATAGAAATTGAAGGAAATGAATAAACAGAGAAGAATAAAATTAGATGACAGTACTATTCATTGTTGTTCACATAGCCCATGAGTTATTCTTGAACTACTCCTGAGCAAATTTGTGGGCATTCATGTATGAATGCACACTTACCAGTTGCCTCTTTGAACCAATTACTTTTTCTGCCACTAAAAATACAGGATAACAAGGTCTGGCCTAGCTCTGCATCCATCTTCTGGTTTCATTTCTCAATTTCTCCATAACTTGGCTGTTGGTGCACAAATCTACTCTCTGCTTCTGTCCTGCAGCTCTTGAAGTCTTACTCATGTTCTTTATCTGCTGGAAAGTTACTTCCTCTCATGGGATTTCCCAAGGCCTCCAAAGGAGTGAGGGCCCCAGGACTGGGTCTTCCCCTGCCCCTGCCTGGAGCTTCCTCTTAGAGAATATCTGACCACGTGGTGTTGAAATCATGATGCTCCTTGGCCGGTGATTCCCAGAGGACAGTGACCACTGGACTTTACTGCCCAACGGAGCAGACACTTAGATGCTCTGTGAGAAAATAGTGAGTAAATGAATTAAATTCTTGAATGCAGAAGTGTTTCAGCCTGTTTAAAATTATACTCTGAGGAAGTCAACCAATGAATATAGTACTTTTAAATTTTATATTATTAGTATACTCTGGCAGTACAAACAATTACATTCAACCTGGGGAGTGGATGCTCATACATATAGCATCTTCATCATCACTGCTTCCCCTCTTTTCAGAGTTTCCTGTCTTGGACCTTTCCCCTTGCCAGGTCCCCTTGCCATCTCCCTAAAGCCTAGGGGTTAAATTAGCTCCTTATGCACAAGAAGGCAAGACCATTATACATTAACATTCTGTATTTCCAACTTCTAGATCTTCATGGAAAAAAACATGAGCTACATATGGTTAGCGAATCTCATTTCAAAAGATCTTGGCAGGTTCTCAAATTGTATTCAAAACTTATGTCAGTTTTAAAGACGAATAAAATGCATTTTGCAGAACTTCCCCTTCTGCAGTTGAATTTTGGGAAAAGATCTCCCACGATGTGAAGTTCTGTAAACTCTATTCTCAACTGATTCTGACTATCATGATTTGAATTATTTTCCATATACCCTTGCTTCTGCAAAGCATGACACTTCAGGGAGTCAGGAAATCTTATTTACATATAAAAATAGGAAATGTTTTAATTTTCGATGTTAAAGAACTTTAGATAATAACATATGTTAATCTCAAAAGTGCTGCTCATGTTTAAAGTAAAAGTAAACCTTTTAAAGATGTTTCATAGAAATTTATTTTGGTTTTAATAAGCATTAAATTTCAGTGCTGCTGCCTTAGAAACTCAGAAATGAATAAAATGAACTTTCACACACACACACACACACACACATCACTCTAACTCTCGCTTGACTATTATTATGACTAAGCATCAAATTAATGGGCAGCAGTAATAACCTCAAACTCTTGGCAATAAGCAATTTGTGATAAATGATGGTACGTTTGTTTTTCAAGCGTTGCTCCCTTGTTATTATGAGCCTATGCTCTAACTTTCATAAAAATCCTGAAATTTCATGAAGTCTGACAGAAATAGCTACAAAACTCACTCCATAGATTTGTCCAACTCTATTGTATGCCCAACTGACAAGGACTGCAGAAAGAATACATTATTAACATTTATTCCTTTTTTTAACCTTCCCCACCATTCCTATTTGAAGTTGGAAATGTATGATATTGCTGTTAAGGCTTACTTATAAAGCTAAACAAAGTGCATTTATGTTGATAGAATATGGTTTTCTTCATGTTATTTTAGGATGAGCATTTGTCATCAAATGGTGGCTTTACAGCTTAGGACAGGGAGCTGGAAATTGATGTAGTATTACATGGGAGTCAAAAAACTGGATATCAGTGAGTATTTGTGTACCTTCTTACCTTAGCCTACTCAGTACCCTAAAGCCAAACACCTTAAACTCGGTGACATATAAATAACAGACATTTATTCTATGCAGTTTAGGAGGATGAGAAGTCCAAGGTGACATCTCTGTAGACCTTATATCTACTGAGTCAGGACATACATACAGGGCCTTCATGCTGAGTGTTCACATGGCAAAAGGGGTAGGGGAGATCTCTGGGGATCTCTAACAAGTGTACTCATCCCATCTGTGAATGCTCTGCTTCCATATCGTAAACACCTTCCAAATATCTCCAACACCATCAGGTTGCATGTTAAGTGCCAATCTATCAATTGTATGGGGACACAAACTTCAGTCTGTAGCACTTCTTCTTCTATCACTTCTACTTGCTAGGTGACTTTAAAATGTCTTATGTAATTTTAAGTTCTTGTAACAGTCCTCAAAGTTATTTTCCCAATAAAGATAAGTCACTGAGGATCAGAAAGTGTATGTTTCCTGTATAAAATTAGACAGCTACCAAATGGTTGGTTACATGTCTCTTGTTCCTTTGAAGATAATAAATGTCAGGCAGAGTTGAAATCTTCTAGCAAGGAGAAGCAACATATTTGATTTTTCATAATATTAATTTTAAGGAAAACATCTGGAGCTAATGGGAATTGGAATTCCTCTCTTAAGGGTAGATCTCCCCCTCATTGTTTAATTATGTCCTTCTATAGTAGTTTAACCAGTTAATAGAGAGGTGTCTAAAATTTCCCTTTTAACATTTGACCTTCACATCCAAGAAGCATCAATAAAAATTCAGACGCAGGAAATTGATGTCTGAAAAAAATCTAAGGGAGTAAGATACAAGGAGCATAAAAGTAGAGAAACAGACATCATGAGGATATGAAGTGGGAAAATGAATGCTTGAGCCGAAGGCAAGAAATCCAGAGATTACAGCTTTGAATGAGCAAGTGGGGCTCGGGGAAGACATTAAGGGTAATGGTGAGTGAATGATTTGGAAGAAAATATGAATACAGTTTAATTTTACTGCAGCCAGGTTTCCACATCAAAGTATACTGCGCCGTGAAAAATATGAGGTGAGTGTACAAGGCAGTAAATTATTTCTATTCAGGGAGTTAAAATAGAAAAATATTTCCAAACAATAAATAAGTAGAATGCATTCATTTCCTGCTCTTTGTCATTCCCAGTTCTTCCCTGACACCTGCTGTCTTTTAGTTAATAGCTTGTATTTAGTCACTGCTATCTACAGAGCGTCATCCTGGTTCACTTAGGATATTTGCCAATACAAATACCAGAATATCCAACTATAGTTGTCTCCAACACAGTGGAATTTAGAAGCTGACATACCTAAAGAGTCCTAGCAATGACCATCTGTGGAAATAACTAGATCCAGGTCCTCAACACTGCCACAAGACCTGACCCACTAATCTCCTTTCATGGTGATAAGAAGGATGAAGCTGGTTTGGGCTGTTGCAATTTCCACTCAGTGCTTGAGGTTCACTCCAATTGGTCTGACTCAAGGCATTTGCTAGCCTCAAAATAGTCATGGGGACCAGGGTCACCTAGCATCTAATGGCTAGGCCTGAAGGCCGTGCTGGCTGAGGGGAAGGAAGTCGGTCTCTTTATAGGAATATCCATTGCCGGGAGAAGGGAGAATGAATTCCCAAGAAGCAAAACAAAACAGAACGCAAAAAAACAGAACAGGACAGATCCACTAAAAAGTCATCTGTCTGGTAATTCTGAAGCGAGTTTACTTCCTTTCTTCATTTTCCCTTTATAAAGCAAATATGTGCTAGTGACTATGGTGGTGAGCAGGAAGACAGCTGTGCTCTTCTAATGGTGGATGTACGTGAAGGGGCCAGCCCCCATGTTCATCAACGCCGACTGTGTATACCTGTGATGAATGGTCTGACAAGCACCGTGAAACTGACGCATGTGTCAGTAATCATGCCTTCCCCTTTGAAGTCTGGCTTTGGGTTGTTGCATAAAACCAGCTCAAGTAGGAAAAGTTGCAATATACTATTCTCTTGGCTCTTTGTAAACCCGGTTTTCATAAGAACAGACCAGTTTAGCTGGACATGGTAATTAGAAGAGGACGGTGTTCTGGAGCAGGTGTCCTTCTGATGGGGGGGGGGGGGGGGCGGTGCAGGACATGTTCTCAGTGGACAACCAAAGTCAGTGTTTGGCCTGTGTAGCTGCAGAGAAAGCAAGAGGGAGGTGGTGTCATAGTCAGTCTTTCTCACTCATGCTTTTAAATAGCAAAGTCGAAGTACTGATCTTTTTTGCTACTCATTCATAGTGAAATGTCTAACACAAAAACTTCAAACATATAACAGATGTCACTGGTCAACTTGACAACAGGCAAATTTCAGTTTCTGTTTGAGAGCTGTAGCTTATATTTCCCTTTCAAATATTCTCTGTTTACTTTATGGTTGAAATTTTCTTTTCTCTAAGACCAGACCAATGCCTCTCCTTGAAAAACCAACAGGAAAGAACCATGCAGGTGTTTAGGATTTCACAAAGTTAGAAATATCATGCATTGCAAATCGACATCAGAGATGGATTTTTGAGCTCAATTCTGCAGAAGTAAATAATTGAGACAGTATAGTTCTAGATATCTCTTCAGTTTGTCTCCCAGTTTTTCTAGATGGACTTGAAGGCGGGTACACACACATACACACACACACACACACACACACACACACACACGGAGAGAGGGAGGGAGGGAGGACTTGAAAGTAGGTACATTCACACACACATACAAATGGAGGTAGAGAAGGGAGACAGTGAGGAAGGACAGAGCTGGGGGGAGAGAGAGAAAGAGCGAGAGAGCGAGAGAGCGAGAGAGTGAGAGAGCGAGAGAGAGATTAGGATTTTATTTTTTTCAGTGGCTCCCATAGGCAGCTCTACTACAAATTATTGGGATGTTTCATTCACACTGAACAAAGAGCTGGGCGTGGTGGCCTACGCCTGTAATCCCAGCACTCAGGAGGTTGAGGCAGGAGAATCACTGAGAGTTCAAGGCCAGCCTGGGCTACAAAGTAAGCTCAAGGCAGCCGGAACTGCATAGTGAGACCCTGTTTCAAAAAGACAAAAAAAAAAAAAAAAAAAAAAAAAAAAAAAAAAAAAAAAAAAAAAAAAAAAAAAAAAAAACTGAACAAAGAGGCAACTCCCAGCAGTTTTAAAGATGAACTCTCACCTCTGTAACTCAATTTTCTCAGAGGATTTTTTGTTTTTGTTTAGTTCTTTTTTTTTTTTTCCTCAAAATTTCTCAGAAAGAGGCACACAACATTTACACTGCTGGATTTTCAAGAGAACATGACAAATGACATTTCCTATTGATCAGCATTCTCAGAGGACCTTCAAGGATTTCACAGTAAATCCTTATCACTGAGTTCTTTGGAAAAATGAAGCAAATATTTAAGAAAGTTAGCAATTGCACTCTATTAGTCTAGATTTTCTTGATGCTTTGAGATAAATGTAAGACATTTTATTTCAGCTTTTCTGTGTAAAAATTTTAAGGGTGGGTGGTACCACATGCTGTGCTTTACAGACATGGATAATATAATGGATGATTCTGTAAATAAAGCTGAAGGATTTAAAAGTAGTAATTTAAAGTAAATCAAACTGGCCCAATACAATTATTTAGCAGATAAAGACATAGACCCTGAGATTCAGTCACTACTGCTATTCAGTGGCTCATTGTTGGACCTGGGGGCACAACCTGTAACACACGATTCCAGTGCATGTGTGTCTAGGCCTCTTTAATAGCCAATATTTTTCTTGGAGGAGACGTTTACAAATACCTTTTCAATTTGCTCTGAAAAGAAATGCAACCTACTCCCTTGATTTAAGCAATCAATAGTTTATTTTTCATGTTTTATAGTAGAAAACCAACCAACAGACAACTTGATTTTGGAACATCACTTTCATTGTGTAAGAAAAACCATACTTGTTTACATTCAGGGTTATGAAACTTGTTTTTATTTTTATAACTTGAGCTGCATTAGGCTTAATCTATCCAGAGTGTAAGAGTTGTATTGAAAAGACTGCTCTCTTTGGCCCACATAACTTTCACTTCAAGCCAACTTGCCTGTGGTAGAACTGTTTACCTACTCGCTCAGTACTATCTAAATATTCAGTCTGCAGCAGGAGAATTACCTGTTTTCATAGCATTTCTTCTTTCTGGAGTCTGGAGTGTGTTTTTAGGCCTTGCTTTCCTTCTCCTGTGGTTTTTGATGTCATCAGCTGTAAGATGTTTCCAAGTATGTCAGTTCAAGTTCGCCTCAAGAGAGAAATGAACATGAAAGTGAAAAAATGAGAGATTTACTAAGGGGGCTGTTTACCAAAGAAAAGAATTAAGGAGGAAGAATGAGTCAGACTAATATCTGGTCACAGTGTAAGTGCAGGGGCAAAGAAAGGTGCTTGGAAAGATAAGAATGTGGTGGCAGTGGGAAAGTCTCCACCAGCTCATTATGGGAACATGGAGACAGAGAGTGTTCCACACTATGTAGAAGTAGCAGGTCTACTACCTCACCCATTTCTTGGGATAGAATAGATCTTGAGCAAAAGGCTGCAGCAGACTAGAGAGGGCTGCTGTGAAATAACTACTATCCTGAGAACATTCTCTCTCGAGGGTGAATGGAGCCACACACCTCCCTGGTTACCACAGCTCACCCTTCGATGCCGTTGGTATCTTACTGTGTGCTTGGGGACTGGATGTATCTTGGATCCCATCTGACTCTTCCTGAGAGAAACTTAGAAGGGTACTGTTACTGTGACAAGCTGCAGTCCTCATCACGGCAGTTTACTTGGGGCTGCAACTAATATTAACATTTCTTTCCTCTATCATTTTAAAGTAGCCTCACCTTCCTTAACATTGAGTAGCTTATTTTGTTATGGGACTAATTCCTCTTTCATAAGAAATTGCAACCCCTGGTAACCACAGCCTTCTTGTGCCAAGGTTGCTGTATATAATCTTTCAAAGTCACAAGTGAGCAAGAAAGTATTAGGAGGCACCCAAGAGGCTTGCATTGGGTTCACGCTCATTTTTCTCTGCCTTGTAAATGTAGCCCAATCTCTTCCTTCTGAGTGGAGTCAATGGTCTCTTCCACCCTCTCCTTGTCTGCTGTTCTTTGTACACACAGGGTTTCAAATTTTCTGGGAGACAACACTATATTATTGTTTCACTTCTGTGTCTTCTATGGAACAAATATATGCCTATAAAAACCAGTACCTTTATTCCTGAGGAGCCCAGCATTTTAAGGATGGTGTCTTTGTCCATTTTCTTCTGCAATACCACAGACTGGGTACTTCATAAACAATAGACTTTTATCTGACATCTTATTAGGGAGGCAGAAAAGTTCTGTATCAAAGTTCTGCATTTGTTGACAGCCTAGTTGTTTCATCATAACATGGTAGAAGGTATCATAAGACAACAGAGAGCAAGAGATTGTGCTCATAGCCTCAAACCGTTTTATAATCAACATCAATCCACTCACAAAGGTGGAGCCCTCCTGACTTAAACACTGCCCATGAGGTCCCATGTCCCAAACTTGTTGCCCTGGAGATTAAGTTTCCAACACGTGCTTTGGGTGGGGAGTACATTTGAACCACGGCAGACTGCAAACACAAATTCCCCTAGTAGATCATTGGTTGTCATGTTAGCTATCTTCATTCTTCACGGCAACTTCTCTCTGGAAGAGAGATCTTAGTCATACACCAACACAGAGGCCACATCAAATATTTGGTCCCCTATCAGTAAAAGGAGCACGCATACCAACACGTTATCAGATCACCTGAAATACTTTCTTGTGGAAGGATAATATATCCCATCCATTGACATCAAGCTTGGCTAAAAGACAGGTTTCATCTAGTAGGATGTGAAGGAAAAAAATCACACACCATGTAAGGCAGAAACCTTAGGGGACATTGTATGTTTCAGTATGTTTATCTTTCCTGGTCAGGACAACAGTGTATTCCAAGAGTGGCCTGTTATAGTTCATATCTAGATGTGCCCCCAAAGCCTCATGTATGCATAAGTGGGGCTTGGGGAGGTGATTGGATCATGGGAACATGATAATCAAAACCACTAGTGAGTTTAGAGCTGACTTTGTGGTTAGGCGGTGGAATCTGGTTAGAACACATTGGTCACTGGGGGTGTGGCCTGGAAGGGTTTATCTGTTCCCTCCTCCTCCCTTCACTCTATTTCTGCTTCCTGTCTGCCGTATCAGCTTGTCTCTGCCATGGCCCTGGTCATGCTTCCCTGTCTCAGAGCTGCCTGACTATGGAATGAAATCTCTACAAACTGTGAGCCAAAATATACCTTTCTTCCTTTAATTTGTGGGCATCAGGTATTGTGTCTCAGTGATAAGAAAATAACTGAGAGAGATTTTGGCGCCAGAGAAGTGGGGACATTGCTTGAGACTGATCATATGTTTTAGATGCCTTGGAACTGCTTTCAGGGAGAATTGGAAATATTTGAAGATGTCTACTGGAGAACCAGTCCTACAATACTATAAGCCAAGATTGCTAGGAGATTCTGGATGGAACTCAGAAGACCAAAATGTTGATAGAAATGTAGACAGAAAAGACCAGTCTCAGAAGGTTTCTGTTGGGAACAAGGATTCCATTGGCAGTTGGACTCCAAATCATCCATGTTATGCTCTGGCAGAAATTTTATCTACACTCTGCTTATGTCCTGAGACCTTAAGAGAGACTGAAATTAACTGCAGTGAGGTCATTAACCTGGCAGAGAAAATTTCAAGGCAGCCAAACATTGAAGCTGTGGCCTGGGTACTGTTGGGTGCTTTTAGCAAGCTCTACATTGAGAATCAAGAGCTAAGAGCTGAGCTGAATCATTTAAAACATTTTGAGTTTTGCCAGAGAGGAACCTCCTTTAAAGTTGGGTCCAATAAACATGGAGTAGAAGAGAACCTGGCTGCTGAAAAGTTTGACAATAAAACAAAGCTGAGTCCCTTGCAACAGAGTAATGAAAAAGATGGCTTGAAGGCATTACAGAAACCAGCAGGACCCCACCATTCACAGACTCAATGTTACAAAAGTGAAAGCCTTTCTTCTGAGAAGACAGCCCCAGGGCACCTTCTTGGAGAAGAAGAATGGCAGCCTAGAACCTTTATTCCCCAGGATTTAATTCCCAGCACTCTATCCTCTAGGCAATCAGAGGTCAGTGCAGCCACGATTCAAAGGCCCCTGGCTACTGCTCAAGCTGGCAGCAGACTTTTGCATCATCCACGCGGTGCTGATTTTACAGACTTGCAGAATGCAAGCCTCATGGGATCAGAGCACCTTCCATCCAGATTTCAGAACTGGGAGGGCAGGAAGTGTGGCCCTGAGATGGCAGTGCATGAAGCTGTGAGTCTGAAGCCCCAAGTGTACTCGAGACCCCAGGATGTTGGAGAAGCCAGGAATGTAAAACATCTAAGGAAAGCCACAAGCAGTGAACAAAGCCAGTACAAGAGAGAAGCTATGAGGGTTACAACCACTGGCCATGCCGCCAACCAAAGCTTTTGGAGTTCACATGTTGCAACAGTTTGCCCCAGGTGCTAGACAAGGAGCTACAGGAATTAATGTTTGCCCAGCTGGGTTTTGGTCTTGCTTTGGTTTCATTGGTTTCTAGTCCCCTGTTCTCCCATTTAGAATGGGAGTGTTTATCCTGTGCCATTGTATGCTGGCACTGTTTAACTTTTTTATTTTCTCATAGGGGCTCACAGGTAAGAGTGTGCCATATGTCTCAGAGGAGACTTTGTACTTGAACTTTTTGGCAATCCAGAAACTTAAGACTTTAACATCTCTTAGAGATGGATGAAATGCATTTTGCATAAGGGGATGTGGGGCTGGAGTAGAACGTTATGGTTTGTATCTAGATTTCTCCCCCAAACCTCATGCACTTTTGGGAGGTGATTGGACACATTATAATGATTACTGGATTATTCCATAGCGATTTTATAACTGACTTGCTCTTAGACAGTGGACTTTGTTGAGAAGACATGGATCCCTGGGGGGTGTTGATTGGAAGGGTTTATCTCTTTCCTGTTTTCCCTTTCATTCTATCTCTGTTTCCTGTCTGCCATTCCATAAACAACTCACCCTGCCATGCACCTGAGCTGTGATGTCCTGCCTCAGAACCACCTGACTATGAACTGAAACCTGTGCACACTACAAACCAAACTAAACCTTTCTTCCTTTAAATTGTGTCTCAGCAGTGAGAATGCAACCCAGACAGGACTACATGGTAGAATGAAAGTAGTGTAGGGAGCAAAGCCACAGCCCATGAACAGGTAGTCCCAGTGACACAAGCAGGAAACCTGTGTTGTAAACAGTAGAGACTGGAGATTATTTCTCAGTGCAGGAAAACCTAAAAAGATCTGAATGATAATGCAGCGCACTTTTTCTTATTTGTGACTTTTCCTTTGGTACTTGTAGCTTCTGACTATTTCTAACAGATGTTTGTGAGTAATGATGATTGTTTTTAATGTTTCTAAGGGGTTCTGGCCCAGCTACTTCAGAAACAGGGATGGAGTTTTTCAAACACAAACTTGTTGGCTACAGTTGCAGAGATTCTGAATCCACAGGTATAATGCAGTTGTTGCCCTTACTGTGGAGTCCAGGAATCTGCATATTTAGATGTTTCACAGGGCTTTTAGCAAATTCAGAAATTGCTTATGGGCTTCAGTTATTATACTCAATCTTAGCTCCACTGTTTCATCTTGCATTCACAACCTGGCCAACTAAACTTGCAACTTGTAACTGCTCTTGTTCAAAGCACATATTGAATTTTTCTTGGAAGAAGTGCATGTGTGTGTGTGTGTGTGTGTGTGTGTGTAAGCACATTTATGAACAGAAGCAGGTAAAGTGTTTTGTGCTGAGAAAAAGGTAATTCTGAAACAATGCAGCAGAGCTCATTATCTATCCGGCAAAAGGCACAGACCCTATTTAGGTCAAAAGTAACAGGAAAATTGCTGATATAATTATTTCTTTTAAGTCTCTCGTTAATGCCCCTGTGCACTAACACAAGCATAAATCTCCTCAGGAGGCTGTTTACTGAAAACGATTGTCCAAATAAATCCTTAAAACTCCTTTTGTTCAGTGATACACCAGAAAAAGGAAAAGACATGGGGATAAAACATAATCTAAGGGAAAATTAGATAAAATCGTATATCTCATCTGTGAGATCATGGCTAGAGTCATCACAACCTAAGACAAGCTTCCCATACCATGAAGACTGCCCTCTCGTCCTCCACCCTTTTCTCTCTTAAGTTCTTAATGATTTTTCACCAAGCCACTCTGAGTAAGCTCCTTATTTATGTCTTGATGAAGGTTCTTGAAATAAATCCAGCAAATAAAATGCTTTGAATCACTGCACAGAGGTAGGATGCTTGCTGTTCTGGTGTGACTACTCCTGCTTTACCGTAACTTTAATGTGATTCCTCTTACTGGGTATCTAGGGCTCACTGATGGACTGAACTTGCAGCCACCCTCATTGCAGAGGTCTGAGTAACAACTGAAAATATTCAAGGAAAGGGTGATATATGTTTCTAAATTGGTGGCATGTTATCACTGTAATTCAATGGCACAGTCAGAGTCTAATGATGTTGTTAATTCCTTTCTGACTTATCCACAATGGGTATGTAGTTGTCCTAAGTCTGTCACTTATTTCTCATTATTGCTCCTCCTGGGATGTTAAACTTGTGATAAAGGTCATTATAGGATGAAAGAAAAAATAATGCAAAGTATAATTCTAACCTTGAACTTCATCACATTATGAAGGAATAGCCAGTTAAAATTAAGGTTACAAAGAATTCTTGATAAATGTATTTATGAAGAAATGTAGACTCAGTGAAGTTCCAAAATTCATATACTCAAAGATACTTTTTACTACTCATATGTAAAAAGTGTCTAAGAAAGTCAGTTAAAAGTCTTGTAGTCATATTTCTTTTCATTCCCCTCCCATGGGGGAATGAACTCTGTAGATATAGTAAAACTGTAGAGAAATCTGCCTCCTAAATTTTGAGTTCATTCTTATGTCCGTTTTTTAATAGCACAGAGAGAGGTTCAAGAACAGTTTCCTAGATGATTAGATGAATTTCAAACTGAGAGATGTGTCTCTTTTAAATGTGTGTTCAAACTTCCTGTGTTAAATTTAACCTTAAACTTGGAAACCTTGTAGATCTTGAATACTTATGAAATAATTAGAGCCATCTCAGATCAGTTAGTCTTTCAACTATATCTCTTTACTAAATGTTGTTGTTGTGGGAGTCCTGCTTGTTAAGAGCGTTGATTTTTTTCCCTTTTTGTAGTAAGTAAATCTCTATCACAACTGAGAGTGTCTGGAGAACAGACAAGTTGACGATTGGTTCATCACCAATTTAAAAATATTTATCTTCCCTTTTCTTTCCTCCCTTTCTCTATCCTTCCCTCCCCATTTTATTCCCCCTCCCTCCCTTCTTTCCTTCCTTCCTTTTCTCCTTCCTTCCTTCTTTCCTTCCTTTTCTCCTTCTTTCCTTCCTTTCCTCCTTCCTTCTTTCCCTTCTCCTTTTCTTTCCTTCCTTCTATCTTTCACTCTTTATTTTTCTTCTCTTGGATGGAACCCTGGGCTTTTGCACTGATCTCTATAACCAGGTCTCTTTTTTATTTATTTATTTTTTAGACAAGGTCTCACCAAGTTCCTAAATTGCTCAGGCTGGACTTCAATTTGTAGTCCTTCCTTAACCTCCCAGAAGACCAGGATTATAGATGTGCAGCAACACATATTGCTTGCATTTTCTCCTTCTTCCTTTCTTTCTGGTGTTTGAAAAGAGAACCTGTGTTGTTTAATTTTCCCCGATGTAATAAGCAGATAAGGCTGATTTTAATGAAGTGGGCATGAGTCTAAGTCCTGGACACTCAGACTCAAAATTATTCCAGGAATCATTGGCACCAAATCCTTGTTTATTGTTTAAGCTACTAATATTGTTTGTCTCAAACAAACAAACAAAAAGGACTGAAGACACAGTGTGCTGTGCAGGATCTTCCTCACTTTGAGGGATTCGGTGCATCTGGATATCAAGATAGCTGGAAATACGAGTTAAGATTTCTAATGGTAATCAAATTGTATTTGCTTTATTTTCATACTCAAACATAAAATGGTAGAATGCTTCCATGCTACTTAAAATTGTTTTAAAAGGCAGCCCTTTGTCAAATGAATGCTTCTTCAGTCCAAAGTTAAAGTTTGAAATTTCACCTGTAGGTGAAATAAGCTTGTGTCTGTGACCCTGCATACACAGGCTGGTTCTCTCTTCATGGATTTTGGTCTGCTTTCTTTTACAGCATAGGTGGAGAAGTAGGGCGAGGCCATGAAGCAAGCTACGTGGGCAAACATTTTCGCATGGGATTCATGACGATGCCCGCTCCTCAGGACAGGCTTCCCCATCCTTGCTCGAGTGGTTTCACGGTGAGGTCCCAGTCCCTGCACTCTGTCGGGGGCACGGAGGATGACAGCAGCTGTTGCACCCGGAGACAGCCACCACCCAAGCCCAAGCGGGACCCCAGCACCAAGCTGAGCACCTCCTCGGAGACGGTCAACAGTACCACAGCCAGTAAGAGCGGGAAGCCCCCGGAGAGGACTGAAGGTAACTCTCACCTGCCCCGCCGCACCCCAGAGTCTCAGGAGCACCCTTGGGTCACCCCACTAACCACATCTGCCTTCCTCACAGGGCCACATAATCCTGCTTCCCTCACCCCGAAGTCCCAGAAAAGAAATACCAAGGGGGAAGGTTGTTTTTTGATGTGTTTTCAAATGACACCCAGAAGCACCCAGACGGATGTACTTAATTTGTATAATAAGAAAGAGAAGGCAATATGTGAGTTTTTTTTTTTTACCCCCTTTAAGCTTTGAATCATTCGAAATTTACTTTGCCCAGAAATAATTCTAGAATTTATATTTTCTTGCTTTTATTAATATGATTTGCATAACTCAAAGAAGCATTACGCAATTATTAGGGGAATGTTTTGGTGCCAAGATTTATAAAGAAAACAACCTGTAAACATGTCTTTTAGAAATATATTTCTTTCCAGTGAATATAAATGGATGCATGTGTGTAGTCTATATAATTCCATCTCCACTTTCTATCTGTCATTTCTACCTTTATCTCAGCTTTGAAACACACACATCAGCTATATTCTATTTTCCTCACTGATCTCTGAATATAAATACATAAATTAAGTCCAGTTAACCCTAATCTCACAGGTTCTTTTGCCCTTACTTCAGTAAGTAAGAGCACAGTTCTCCTGAGCTTTTCCTGGGAGCTGCTTGATGGCAGGGTAGTCTCAAGTGGGCTTTGCTACAAACTGTCTTAGTCAGTTCAGGTTGCTATAACAAAACGGTATAGACTGGGTAGTTTATAATGAACAGTAATTTATTCCTTTAAGTTCAGAGGTTGGAACAATTAGGGTACCAGGATGATCTTCTCTGGTTAGGTTTCTCTTCCAGGTTGCAGAGCACTGTCTTCTTGTACTCTCACAACCGCCACCTCTAAATACCATCATATTGGGAGTACGAGTTCAACATTTTAATTTTGAGGGTCCCAGGCAGTCAGTTCATGATCTGGGGTGGTTCAGATTTTTACATATCTGTGGAGAGGAACACCTCAGTGTTCCCATTGCTGCCAATGGCCAGTTTGCCAAGAGAGTTGCAGCAGGTCTGAAGTCTTTCTGCCCCCTTGCCCCATGCTACCTTCTCCACAGAAGGCTTCCTTGAGCCCTTGCACTACAAAGTTGGCATGCAGGATCGCAGCAGAGAGTGGAAAACACACGGTCTTTCCTCAGCTGGCAGAACCCTTTGCCAATGGGGCTCCTGGTTTCTCCCTCACCTTCTGGCCTTCATCTTTCTGCAGAGGCTCAAATGCAGTCCATGAGGCAAGGCACCCACGTGGTACCTACCATCTCCCCCTTACCCTTCATTCTCTTCTTAGTGCCCCAGTACCTTTGGCCAGAAGACCATAGATTCAGTGCATTGCTGAGTGATGGGATAAATGTCTTGTGATGAAGCTGATTCATCAGTTCTATAGAGAAGCCTTAGTTCCTCCTACTACATATATATGCAAAATTGCATAACGTGTTTGTTACATACATGTATAAATATGTGTGTTTATGTGTGTGAGAGAACACACATGTGAATAACTTACATGTGTATGTTTATTTGAAAAGTTCAAAAAATAGTGCATAGTTTTCTGTTTTGTGAGTTCACTTACTTTATGGTGACTATTTTGTTGGCATGCAATTTGTCAGGAAACATCACTTTTAAGGAGAGAAGTATAATTTACAGTGGTTGATTATCTTACTGATGATTCAGTGGTTACAGTGGTTAAAGTCTGTGTAGCTACATGGAATAGTACTATGGTTAAGATTTGTGTATGTGTCTGTCTGCATATATTTTTGGGTGAGGTTATTAGAAATTGGATTCTTTTTTTCCATAAATCAATTTTGTCAGTATATTCTGCAACTTGTAATAATTTATATAGCAAACACATCAACACATCCATGTTTTTAGAAACAATGTAAATATTTAGTTTGCATATTAATGCAGCAAAAGGATCTAGAGACATGAATACTGTAAATTTCAAATACTGTTCCCAGATTTTCTGTAATATTCGTACATGGTGTCTTTCATTTATTTGGTTTTTGTGTGATCTTGTGTCTAGCAGTCACGCCTCTCCTGCTGAGAAATTCTACACTCAATCACATTAGATTACAATTACATTAGATTGTTAAAAAGACTACTGATTTAGGAAAGCAATTTCTGAATGCAATCTAGAACCATTCAAGAATAAAGGGAAATAAATAAGTCCCCTGCAGGGAGAGAAGTAGGACAGAGAAAGAATATGATAGAAGAAAGTGTCATGCTGCCAGGAACCTTCTTTACAGGAATGTGAAGTGCGTACCGCAGACTAGCCCCCCTCAAGGGTCACATTGCTGGGTAATTAGGGTGAAAGTGTAGGAAAACAACATCATTACTGTCTGACAGGAGAAATATGTGAGTGATTTCTTAAAAATACAGCAGATTACCATCCATCTGGGATGCTTCAGGTGGCTAGTTCCTGAAAGCCATACTTTTTTCCTAAGGTCCTTCACCACTGAAGGATCAAGGGTTATCCAACAGTACACAGTAGCTGTGTAGTCTTCATTTCTTATGAAGACAAACGAAGAGAAAGTGACTTAGGTGCAGTAATAAAGATGTAATAACTTAAACTTGGAAAATTGCTTACTGAACAGTGAGTCCATTGGAACACTAGATCCAAGTCAAATATTTCACCTCAGAAATGTCTCAAGAACACCTGGAAAGCCCTCCATGGGGGCTGCTAGTGGAGAGTTTTGAGTAGACTGGATGAGTTATTAGCATCCTGTGCAGAAATGGTACACTTCTCTAGAAAAGTGAATTGGTTTTCTATGCATATTTTGCTTTTTCCTCAGAACTCTTAGGAACAAAAGCAGTTGCAGAACTATCTTCAGATCTCTCCTAACATTTTATGACTTCAATAATAAAAGGATAGAATCAGGGCTTAGTTCAGCATGGAAAACATTTTGAATCCAAATGCATGTGTACATATGTGTATATGTGAGTCCAAAATTACATAAATATGTAAATTGCTCTTTTATGAATTCTCAGTTCTTTATAATTACCAGCTAACTGAAGTTCATTACAGAGCATATGCTTTCCTTATAATTTTCTAGCTATCAACATTATAATGCAGATAAAAAGTGACTTTTATAAACCTTAGCCTGCCTTTTCTTTTTACATTGCACGTCAGCAAAATCAAGATATTGGTTCAGTGGCATTTCCATGGTAACCAGCTTCTATTTAAGCAAAGGATTATGATTTCCCTGTGGATAAAAGTAAAAAGAACTGAACTTATAGCAAAGTGACTTTTCAAAACAGAAAAAAGAAAGAGAGAAGGAAACAAAGACAGTTGAACACAAACAGAAACTTACATTCCAAGTACAACTTAGTGTTTAAAAATTATAATTCTGTCACATTAAAATATAGATTTATTGCTCTATTTTAGGAGGCCCTACAATGGCAACAACTTGGAAAAGTTTATACAGTGGAGAACATAAATTAGCAAATAATATACTATAAATATTTTAATGACCCTTTATTCTTCAGTGTGGTAGCCATTCATTTTGAGGAAAGATTATTAGGTTAACTAGAAAAAGTTAACTAGAAGGAATAATAAATTGTACAAGAAGCTGGATCTGGTATGTGATCCAGCTATGCCATTGTGCCTCAGTTATTCCTGGCCCCTAGCTAAATGCATACTCCAGTCCTCAGTAACTCTATGGTCAGAGAAGCCGTGCAGTGTATGCAAAAGGAGCTGCACTTAGAGACCAGGGGCAAACACTGGCTTTAGGCAAGTGACTCAGTGAGATGGAATTGATAGTTTCCTGCCTTCCTCATACTCTTATGTCAGGCCAGTGGGCTAATTCCCACAAGGTGCATGCTAAGAAGAAATTCCCATACAAACAGAAGTCAGTACAATTTGTAATGTTAAGTACCACCATTCCTGAATAAAATGAAATTCTGGTTTGGTGCAAGACATATATTGAAAACAGATAGGAAAGGGAAAATAAAGATACATTCACCCACTCTACATATTTGAGACTTCAGCTTTTAACACATGGATACCATCAAAAAATGCAAAATAATAAGTGCCAGCAAAGATATGGAGGAAAGAAAATCCTTGCACACTGCTGGTAGTGTAAATTGGTGTATTCATTAAGGCAAAAAAGCACAAGGATCCTCAAAAATAACTCAAAATAACACTACCTTATCACCCAGCAATCCCATTAAGTGAGTATACATCCATAGGAAATAACTTCCGCATGTCAGAGAGCTTGACACACTGTGTTTGTGACAGCACTGTTCAGAATAACTGAGGTATGGAAAAAACCCAAGTGTCTATCAGCTGATAAATGGAGAAAAAAGCGTGGTTATGTATACACATAGTATGGCATATTACCGAATATTTTTCAGTGGTAAAAATAAGTGCAGCAACATGAATAAATGTGGGAGACATTGTGTGAAATGAAATAAGACAGGTGCAGAAAGATGGTTACCACATGACCCCACTTCCAGGTGAAATGAACTACCGCTGAACTTAGAGAATGGTAGTTAGTTACCAAGGGCTAGGAATTCTGGAACTGTTGAGCAAAGGCTACAAACTTTCAGTTAGATACAAAGAGGAAGTTCAAGAGATCTATTGTGTAGCATGATAACTACAATTGAAAACTATATATTGTATTCTTGAAATCACTGAGATATTAAAATTTCAGAAATGAGTGTGAGGTAGGTATACATTAATTACCTCAATTTAGCCATTCTACAACGTGTACATATTTTAAAACAACATAATAAATATGATATATATATATGTATACAATATTTGAAAACTAAAATTAAATAAATGAAAAAAATGGCAAAATACCCAAATTTTACAGTGGTACAAATAAATGAGAAAATATTCCATGGGTAAATAGTCTTTTAACAAGATATTGACATAAATAGTCCTCAGCTACAGTAACACTTAAATATGAGGAAATTATATAATATTTAGCATGAGGAAGGAAACATGTTTGTATTAAATTCAAGAACTTCTATGCTTTAGAGTGTTTTAAAAACCATAATTTTTTTAACTTCCACTTTTTATGAGCTCTGCACTCAAATTATTCTTAATGTTTATTTTATGATGGAAGCTCCTGATTGTTTATTTGCAAAACAATAAGGTCATATTTTTGAACTGGAATACTTATGCTGGTTTCTGATTTTCTCTTTACAAATGCTTAGTGGAGTCTTATCTTTTGAGTCAAGAAGCAGAATAAATGCTGGAATAGTTAGAATTCTGGTTTTTCCAAAAAGCTTAGATTGTGTCCTTGAAGCAGAATACCTTGAGTGTCTACTTTGCTGGACTTGTGACTCAGGGATAAACAGAACAGAAGTGGTCCTTCTTCTTCATGTTGCCCGCAATCAGTTCTGCCTCTCCACTCAGGTGGTTTACTTTATCAAAGCCACGAAACAGCAGTGATTTCAAGGAATAATTTCCAGAAGCCCAACTATTTAACACGATAACACAGGAGTTTCTTCCAGTAATTAGCTGTTAAGCTTGGGAAGAAATCATTTCACACATTTGAATAAAGTGGTTTTTCATACAAAGACTATTCATTGCTCTTCAGCTGTTTGCTGTTGGAAATTTAAAGGTGCCTGAATCTGGTCTTCTGCCACTGTAAAGTTTCAAAACAAGCTGGATGCAGTTGAGGAAAGAGGAGTATAAATAACCAAGCACATTTATTATCTTGGGGAACTGACAGGTCTCCCAGGCCAAAATCCCAACTTGGAAAGCTAAGTCTGTACTGATACTGGGCAATCACACACTCGGTTTTACTTCTCCATTACCAGCTCATTCAGGAGGACACGTTTTTCTTTCTTTTTTTAGTGGTGTACATTGTAGTACATAACATTTACATTCACTTTGGGTATTGATATATATGATATATACATATATATACATACATACACACATATATACATATGTAATCTCGATCATTTCCAATTTCCATTCCTAATCCCTCCCCACTGTTACCCTGATCCCCTTACCCATCTCCAAATATTTATCTGCATTTTAATCTTAAATTTATTATATTTTGGTTTTCTCACATGAGAAACCACACAATATTTAATTTTCTATGTTTGACTTATTTCACTTAATATTATGGTCTCAAGAGCCATCCTTTATCCTGTGAGTGACATGTCAAAAGTATTATTTCATATATAATTTAGCATGGCAGAGTAGAAAGCAGGGTTTAGAAGCAAACAGACTTTGGTTTCATGTAAGTGCTGCCAAAACTTGGCATCTCTGTCTCTGTTTCTGTCTGTCTGTCTGTCTCTCTCTCTGTTTCATTCCCCGCTCCCCACCCCTTAGCCTCCTTGCTGTACATTGACCTTATGTGCTAGGCTGAATTCTAAGATGGTGTCCCAAGATTCCACACCCCACAGTCCCTGCCTGGGACCTGGCATCCTGTTGTTTGTTTGAGGATGGAGGGGGCCATGTGGCAAGGCCTGTAGGCAGTCTCTAAGAGTTGAGAAAAATTGCTGGGCTAAACTTCAGCAAGAACACAGGGACTTAGTTCTGTAAGTGGATGGAATGGAATTCTGTTAACAAGAATGAGCTTGAAAGTAGATTTTCCAAACAAGCACTCACCTGGCTGTCACCTTGACTTCACACGGTGGGACACTGAACAGATAATCCAGCCTCCTCCGTGATAAATGTCCCCAGGCTTTCAGTCTATAGAAATGTAAGCTCAAATATGTGTTGCTTTTGTGAAGCTGCTAAATTGATGATAAAATCGCTAAGCAGCAATAGAAAATGAATCCATCTTACAAAGCTGTTAGGCTGCAAAAATAAAGATGAAGTCCATCAGCAAAACACTTGTCTCAGTGTCTGACACACAGCAGGCACTCCAGGACCACTCCCTTTCCTTTTGCAGTGGCCCACGGTAGGATGAGGGCAGTGACCTCCAAGACTTCCCTGGCCAGACCTGACAAGAGAGATGATAGACCCTCAAAAATAGTGACATATCAAAACTTTTGGGTACTGGTTTAGTGTTTTCTGCAAGCTTTGGATTTTTCTTTTTCCTGAAAAGTTTTTCTTTCTGTCGAAATGTTTGTGATCTTTGGAAGGGTACAACATAAGTAGCTTTTCTGGTAGCTTCTTGACTGACCCCGCCAGATAACTGCAGCTTACTGCTTTGTGCCTTTGTTAGTGTAATGAATGGCGTTTGTCCTTCCCAGCACACTCTGAGAAGTGCCCCTGGCCCTGCTTAGCACTACACGGACAAAACACAAAGAAAGTCATAAGCCAGCTCTTGAAACTCCTGTCTTCTGGCCTTGGAGAACGTCCTCAAGTGTGCTGTTTATTTTGTAAGGAGGGGATGTAGGAGGTTTTCACCAAAGGCCCACATTACTGGATTTCTCCTTTGGGTTGGCAGAATCAGAGTGGCTTGGCTTCCTAGTGTAAAAAGCATCTGTCCACCAGCAGCTGCTCAGATGGAGGTGGGGTTGTCCAAGGGTCGAATGTGATCTTTTTCTAAATGCACCTGAAGGCTCTTATGAAGCAGTCTGCAAGTCAGCACCTCATGCTGTGCATCTTCCTCTTGTCCTTGCATTGACTGTTGTCTAATGGGAAGGTGTCCCTGTTTCTGTAATGGTTTCACCCAAAACCTTTGTTCTATTAAGGGTCTGACATTAGCCAGATCTGCCTCAGGTCTTGGACTCGTGAAAGGACTCATGCTCTATTTTGTGCCAACAGACCCAAAGCTCCTGCTGGTCTGTCGCGATTGGCACATTGACCTTGAGGAGCTTGCACCGATGGGTAACACATCACTCTACATGTAGTGGCTGAAAATGACAAACTGTTAGCATCTCAGAGTTTCCTTTGGTCAGGAGCCTTTTCAGCATCTCCAAGGCGGCCATGCAGGGTGCCGGCTGTGGCTGGAATCCCATCTAAACATCATTGTTGTTACAAGAATTTATCCCCTGTGGTTCCACAATAAATAGAAAGTCCCTTGACCTTGAATCCTCTCTTCAGGGAAAGGCCAATCTATCATTCTTTTTTTCATTAGTGCGTGTTTTTGCAGCACATAACATTGGCGGTCCTTGTATGGAGTTGGTCCATGCACATAACATATCTTAATTCCCTTTTTCATTGCCTGCCCTCTTCTCCCTCCCTCTCCCTCCATCTCTTGATCTGCTTCTCATTTGAGAAAGATGCATCTCCCTGCTTCCTACTAGCTTTTATTTTGCTCTTTATTTATTAGTTTCCTGTATAGAGAAACCATGTGATATTTAAACCTGTGTGTCTGATTTATTTCACTTAACATTATGGTTTCATTTTTCTACAAAGAACTCAAGTTTATCTTTTTGGCAGTGTAGTGCTCCATTGTGTGTAAATACCACTTTCTTTTTATCCATTCATCTATTGATGGACATAAGGGCTGCTTCTAAGATTTAGCTTTTATGAATTGCGCTGCTATAAACATGAACATGCATGCATCCCCATAATATCCTTAACTTTTTCAGGAAGACACCTAGAAGGGAGTGACTGAGTCAAATGGAATTTCTATTTTTACTTTTGTGAGGAGTGTCTGTACTGATTTTCACAGTGGTTGTGCTAGTTTACATGCCTGCCAACAACGTAGTAAGGTCCCTTCCACCATGCAGCCTCCCAAGCATCTGTTATTATTTGACTTCTTGAAGAGGACCATTCTTTTCAGTTTACCTGAATAGCACCAGCTCGCCCAGTGTACTCTTCATTTTGGGTATTTCAAAGTCAACTGATTAGGAACCTGAAGCACAGAAGGAAAATCCCTTTGCTTTTTTATATATACTATAACTTAATGATAAGAATTAAATACTATATTCATAGTCCTGCCTGCCCTCCAATAAAGACAATGACATACAGTGTAAACTCCAGAGGGCAGGAAGATTGAAGGAAAGCCTAGATTTTAACAACTCAGAGTAATTCAAAAGAGAATAAGCATGTATCGCTTTACCAGAAACTAGTTTGGGGAACTTCAGAAATCAACTCATGCAAAAATAATTAGTGGTGCAAGAGGTAAGCTGTAATTTCATAGATTAATAGAAGAATCATGAGACTAAGTAATTGGCAAATACATAGGCAAAATATAACTCTTCTACATTTTTTCCTCTTAGTGTTTTCCATTTTCCCCATGTAATGGAATATACTCCTCTGCGAAGTCTAGATTATATTACTTGGCTGAAAGTGAGAAAAATCTCATTTACTTTGCCTTCAGCCTTGTATAGAAGGCATAAGAAAATACACTCTTTATTTTAGCAGTCCAAAGAACTTATCAAACATAATAATCCAAGTAAAAAATGACATTAAAATGCTGCAAATATTAACCTTGTAAAGTGCATATGCATCAGTCTATTAGGTCTTCTGCTGATTTTCTGCTGATTTTCTTAGTTGGTTACCTTGGCTCAGCACAGTCACTTGTTTCCTAAGATACCAGGTAGCTGTGGACCAGATAAAGCACAGCATCCCTGGCACAACAAACATGCTCCCCAGTACTTATGCCTGTGGGTTCCTCCAAACCCCTGCATTGTTGAGATTGATGGTTGTAACCTTCCTTATCTCTGTCTGCTTGTCCAGTAGCATTTTAGTGACAAAGAGATATGGCATTCTGTGCACTGCTATGCAACTTCTCAATTGCAATAATTGCACTGTTTTGATAATGTCTGCATGGACACCAGAAAGCATGTGTGGTTAAATAAAGTAAAGAAGAAGCAGAGTACTAACCACACATCTTCATCTCACCTTTCCTCAAGGTCTGTGCTTTAATCTGTCCTCAGACTCTGACAGGGATTTGCAGGGATTTATCTTTCTGACAGGGATTTGTCTTGCTTTGCCTGTATGCTAAAATATTTAGGAAGCAATGTAATAAATTGTTAAATTACTAATTATTCACATTTTACAAGGAAAAGTGAGGAAACAAAATTCATAGCATGCTGTGTGTGTTACTTTCCTCCCCAGAAGGACAAAATACCAGACATGAAAAACTTGAAGCAGGAAACTTTTATTGCTTCAGTTTGTGGTGGGCTGGCTCCAAGGCAGTGATAGAGGAAAGCTGCTCATCTTGATAGCCAGGAAGCAGAGAGAGAAGGGAGGAGTGGGACAGAAATACAACTTTCTAGATGACTCCCTCAGTGACCACCTCTAACCAGATCTTGCCTGCTAGCAGCAAGTCAGCTAGACACTCACCAGTCTACTAACACGGTGATGAGTACAGAGCTGCAATCCAATCACCTCCCCATCCCAAGAGTCTTTGGGGGAGCATTTAAAATCTAAACTCTTTCATATGCCTTACTTAAATGATTCTCATCTCTTTCATCTCTTTCCCACCAAACATATACCTGTCCGCTGTTTCTCTAGACTTCTATTTTGATCCTGAAGTCCTAAAGAGAACTGAAACCACTGTCCTCAGAAGACAGCTTGGGGTCTGCAGGCACTTACATCAGCAGACACCTAAATTCTGTTAAAAATATTTTCACCACTTAACTACATACAGCACTTGATGCATTACTAAACTTTTAAGATGTATTTTTATTTTGAGAAAGTAACTTCATCTTTATTTCTTTGCTTTTTATCTTGAAGACTTAACAGTAATGGGAAGGAGTCTTTCTAACTAGCAAACTTCCCCTGAGGCATGCTGTAAGTGGGACTAACTCATTTGACTCCATTCTTATGGTGGTGGCCCCCATGTCACCATCCTTTCTTGTGACTGTTTGCTATAAGGCCTTCTGTAGGTGTTTGCCTGTTGCTTCTCATTTATTCTATGCCCACACTCCTTTGCTATCTCAGTCTGCTCTCACTGTGCCGCTGAACTCTCTCTTGGTCCCCATCTCAGTAGCATCCTCTGTCCCTATCCTGTGGTGTTTCTCCACAGTGTTTTACTCTACGACCTGCCATACTTCCGAAACCTTCGAATTTCATATTTGGTTCTCTACTAGCTTTCTTATTACTACTCTCTGTGTCCTTTGAAAGGTTCTTTGTCCTGCTGGATTCTTAAGACATGATGTCTCTGGACCCTAGCAATGTCTCTTCTAGCTTCTAATTCAAATATTTGTTGAATAAACAAGTTAGGAGTTATAGATATTCTCCAGATGTGGCTAGATGCCACACCTTACCTCAGTGTGGATATCATAGCCTTCAGACTCTTCATACCCACAGTGACTCAGCTAGTTTTCCCCCAGCTTTTCTGTCTTGATATTCAAGTGAGAAATTCTCATCAGATTCTGCTCCTGACCTCAATCCTGAAGTCTCAGCAGTGGTCAAGCCTTAGCCATTTCTGCTCCTCTAGTGGCTGAAATCTCTATTCAGTCTCACTCTGACATCGCGGGCCTGCAACATTTCCACTTGGATGATTGCACGGGTATCGAACTGATTTTCTTTCCCACAACCTCACCTTCCCAAGTCCATCCTCCCCATGACTTCCACAGAGGACTGTCACATGCACACCCTGCCACAGCATTATTTTTCTTATGGTTTCATGTGATCATAGCACTAAGCATTCCCCTGATAACTAAGAGCTCAGTTGCATGACTTTAGTCACCTGACACTTGTCTGCCCACAGAGCCACATCTCTCAGCATTCATGGTTCTCATGGCAACTCAGACTACTTAGTTTTATCTGAACAAACCAAGCTTGTTCCTGCCTATGTACCTTCACATAAGAAAGTCCTTTTTTTTTTTTTTTTGGTTTTTCTCTGGTACAGGGAATCGAACTCACGACCTTGTGCTTGCGAGGCAGGCACTTTGCTGCTGAGCTAAATCCCCAGCCCCTGAAAGTCCTTCTTTCTAAAGCAGTTCCTATGGCAAATTTTCTACTCTCCTTACAAGGTCCCAGGTCAGCAACCACCTGCTCTGTATTTGTAATAAAGTATATAAATGCATTTTAATGGTTTAATTATACTTTGCATATAATGGCATTATATTTGCCATTTTTTTTTAATATGTGGCTACCTATTTTGTATCTTAATGAGTTTAAGCATTCTATGAATATATATATATTTTTTTATTTTTTATTTTTTTGGTTTTTCTCCGGTACCAGGAACCGAACTCACGACCTTGCGCTTGCCAGGCAGGCGCTTTTGCCGCTGAGCTAAATCCCCAGCCCCATTCTATGAATATATGATCTTGTTCCTTTGCTTTTATATCTTCAATTCCTATCAGAGAATAGAGCTTAGTAGGTAATGTGGGATGAATTCTGTTTGGATAATATGTGTTTTCATACGTAAGTCTTCCAGGAAATGAATTGCTATGAAGAGTAGTGCATTTTTCAGGTGTCTTCAGTGTTGGAAGTCCAGGCGTTAGAGAGAACAGGGGAAAGGCATGGTGATGCATGATCCTCAGAGAGCAAGTACACAGTCCCTTCATCAATCTGTTGAGTTCCAGCTTTGTGTACGATGTAGGAACCATCCTGAAAGATTTAAAAGATGAGATTACTTTGCTTGCTCTCAGCTTTGTACACCTTGTATTTCTTCTTTGTCTTCAATCTCTGAATCTTGATAGCACACAAATTAACTGTGGGTGGCAGCAAAGAATATTACTGACGATCTGTAATGTGTTATTGCCATGGTGTAGTTTTGGAGTTATCTGTGATATAAATCAGAGCATGTTTGACTTGAGCCACTCAGATAAGGTGGGAAAAATAAGTTTTTCAGTGAAGAGGTAAAATAGAGCTGGTATTTAATTCCTTAAATTATTTTAATTATTTTAATGTAATTATTAAATTAAATTATTTTAAATAATTATTTTAATTTAATTATTTTCTTTCATTATAATACTTTTAATTTGTCCTATTTTTATATATTTCTGAGTTTCACTAAGCCACTTTAATAATATTTTTACAGTCAAGGTGCATTCTTCTAGATTACGTGTACTTTCCCATTCTAAAGTTATCTAGCTCGAGGAGTTCTTCCTTGCGCCTTAGAGGGAAAATGTGAAGTCATTTTTAAGGCACAGTGGCTACCCTTGTGCATCAGTCTTGCTTTTAATTGACCTCAGTGGAGCCTCTAGTCTTTGTAGAATGAGGGCTTTGATTTTATGGCCCTGTGTTTGTACTGAGAGTTTGTGTAATATGAATTGCTTTCTGTGATTTTTCTTGTTAAGTGGAAGGGCAGTGATTTAAGAGTAGATCTGTTTTATTTTTTATGGCTATTAATGTGGATTAAATTAAGTTGGCTACCTGGAGTGGAACATGGAAACACAACATCCTTTGAAAACCTCTGCTTTCTGACAACTTCATATAATCAGAGCAGCTGAAAACTAATAATTTTCTATAAGGAAAAATGTAACAGAATCCAAATTCTCTCTTGTTGCACTAAGTGAACTTAGCGCCTTTATTTAGTTGCTATTTTTCTTTATTTTTACTGAGTATAAAGTTACTTTCAGGTCTTTAATCTGATAACATATTACAGACAATTAATAAGCATGAGAAAAGGATTGGAAAGTTTAAAGATATATACACAGTATTAAAACAAACACTTCCACCCACTCACAGTACCTCATTTATGATCCTCCTGTATTTATTTCTGTGTTCATAGTGGCACCCCTGAGGATGTTATTAGTCAAGGAATATTTATTGAGTATCTACCATGTACAGGCAGTACACTGGGAAATGAAGAAAAATTACCCTCCACTAAAAGTCATTACTACTCAGCAAGGGCCAGTGACAGTGGAGTCCACAGTCACAGGGAGACGGCATAATGGTTGGGCAGGGGGAGTTCAAAGTACATATGAGCTTAGGTGAAGGGCACCTGCTTCGAACTAGAAGAGCCAAAGATGGCTTCTCACAGCAAGTGTCTTAAAATATTGAAAATAAAGATGCAATACATTTTAGAAATATTTCTTATGAAAAATATTTAAAGTGAAAAGTTGGATTACCAATGAATAAGAATGCTCTTATATTTGCCGGAAATGTGGCTGACCAAACTAAGTTATATCTTTGTATTTTCATATAATCAAAGTTCTACTCTCCACAAATAATCTGTACAAGAGAGTTCAGACATTTACTTTATCTTACATATTTTCCCATCTCTATAACATGCAAAGTTCTGGGCTATTCTTAAAAGAAAGTTAAAAGCATGCAAAGATGAAATTCAATTAGAAGTGCTTCATTCAGTAAGAAGACCCTGATTCCATATGCTGTATATCAAGAGAAATAAAAGTTAGACCTTGCTTGTGTTTATGTATTTTAATTTAATTTACCCCTAGCTGGGGGTAATTAAATCCTAGTGTCTGGATTATTTGGACACAATAATTTACATGCTATACAAACTTTACAAAGAAAAGAAAATATTTGTTTTGTGTGTTTGCTATTAGAGCAACGAAGTCATAGAAATATTGATCTGTTTAATAAGTGGAATAGTCTCTTATATTCCTACCAAACTTGAGTTTTAGTGTCTGTCAAATTGCTATCTAACAGCACATGCAGTTTGACAATGAATACAAGTAGATTAAATGCAAAATTAATTGCAACATTCAAAGAACAACTGAGTAGGTAACTAGTGATTTGGGTAAGATGGCTACATTTGTAGATGTTGAGACAATATTCTCCTGTGGTGGGAAAGGAGAGATTGTGTCTTCAGAGCCGCAAATGCAGTGATAGGCAGGGTCTCTAATTTACAGTGTAGGACAAGTGGTCAGACTAGCATCTCCCTCAGTCCCAAGGAGTTTGAAAATATCAGCTATAGCCATTGTGAACAGGTTAAATTCCCCCGTTCTGAACCACTGTAGTCATTTTTCAGAAAGGCAGCTGCTTGTGATCCATGCAGTTCTTCCCCCAACAAATACCTATGGGACACCTGTGAAATGCAAAGCACAGTGCTATGAATTTCAGATATGTCCATGAGCAAAACTGAAAATGGTGCACATCCTTGAAATGTTTCTATTCTATAGTAAGCAAAGTAGGCACTGATCAACCAGCATAATATACACATAAGCTCATTAGCCTGTTGGGAGGTGATCAGTGCCATGGAAGAATGAGAAATCCCAAGCAAGGCAAAGATAGTTTGAAATAAATTTTAAGTTGAGAGAACAAAAATAATGTCATCCTGATATTTGAGTTAAGACACTGTATCAGTCTGGGCCCAATCGGGAGAGAGAAACCCTAGGGTAACTTCAACAAGGAAAGTTTACTGCAATGAGTCATGAACCTGTAAACCTAAAGCAAGCTAAAATTTCACTGCAGTGAGTCACGAACTTGTAAACTTAAAGCAAGCTGCAAGAAATGCAGGATCACAATATAAGGCAAGGTAGAGGAGCCCCCAGCCCAGGGCTTGAGTCCAAACATTATGGGGAGGGCACAGCTGTGCAGCAATAGCAGAGACATTGATGGGGAGTGATGCAGGCATGATATTCAGAAACCCACCTTCTTGAGTGTTGGGGAACTCTATTCCCAGGGTTTTCTTACCAAAGACATTCCACTGCAGGATTACTTAGGGCCAGCAGGCAGCTAATGGCTTTGAGGTATTCAGCAGCTAAATGCAGAGCATCTCTATGTGCTATAAGAGATGGACGTGGAGATGCTGCTTGCACCACAGGAAATTAGCCCCGTGAGACAGTGCAATAAGGAAGCAAAACCTTGCACCACCGCAGCTCCCTACAGCACCCTCTAGTGATGAAGTTTAGCACTGCGGCAGTCAGTCAGGGAGAGAATACCTAAAGAATCTGAGTTCCCCGTCAGGAGTAGGAAAAGGAGATGGGTTTGGAGCCTAGAAGCAATCAGCTCACCACTCGTAGAGTTCAAGGTGAAGGGGTAATGGGTGAATATCAGGAGGTAGAGAGCTCCAAGAGGGGAAGCAGTTGCTGCAAAAGCCCCAAAGCAGGAGAGCTGAAGGTTTTTTATTGGGGGAATGTTTTGGATGAAAAGGAGAACACCAAGAAGTGAGATCAGAAAAGACAAAGACAATGCGACTTTGTGGGACCTTACTTACAGACCGCCATAGGGCCTTGGGATTTCCTCCCTGGGAGGCAGTGCAGGGTGGGTTTTGTAGAAGAGTGACATGCTAGCTGCAAAGAATCATTGTGGTGCCTGTTGAGGATAGACTGATACAGGTCAGAGTCATGAGACCAATCAGGAGGCTATGGGGAAATTACTTGCTTAGACCAAGCTAAGAGCCGTAGAACTGCAGATACTGAGGAAAGTGCTCATTTTTCTGTGGAGTTCGTGACTCGTGTTCTGTCCTGCATTCTTTCCTTAAAGGAATCAGATATAGGTTTCAATCCATACATAGATACAGGCACAGATATTGGTACAGATATCTTTAGGGTTTAAATGTGTCCTCTCTGTAGAACCTCTTCTAAGGAAAGGATGCCAGCACTCTCTAGATTAAGACTCACTCAGTGGTTGCTATACATTACATCTATGCCTTGTGATTAAGAGGATTCCGTACTACCAATGAGTTCCAGTGAAAGATCCACAGATGCTTCAGTTATAAACATAGCCACCAGAATTGTTTCCTTGAATAAATAAATGCCACTGGTTGTATTTAACTTTCATGTTCCCTAGGCAAAAATCTAGCTTAGAACTTGTCTGAGAGAAAGGCCATCTCTGGGTCAGCCCAGAGACCTCCCCATCTGCCTCTGCCAGCTGGCCAAGGTTTCCTCCGTTTGTTCAGACCCTGGTCCCACACGTGGCCTGGAGCTCAGTGTTCTGAGTCTGTGGTGTTTCACTGCCCTGCAAATACATGCCATGGCATTCGTGTAGTGAAGCACAGGCTTACTTTCCTCAGCCTTTGGAAAATTCCACACAGCTTTTATGTTCATGCCTCAAAACTTCTTTGAATTAAGACTTATTCATATCCTCTGATGGTTTTAGTAAGCATTCTTTAAATGTTATTAATGTTTCAAACATTAATGAATTATTAAGTTAAGCAATATGTTACTGGGTGAAGTGGTGCATGCTTGTAATCCTAGTCACTTGAGAGGCTGAGGCAGGACATTTCTAGTTTGAGGTTGGTCTGAGCAACATTACAAAAATTAAAAAAAATAAAAAAGTCGCACAGTGTTTTGTCACCACTGATATTTCAGATTTTTCTATTTGGCCATTTTGTCCATTAAGTTATGTATTTTGGAGCTCTTACTTTTCTTGATATAACTGCTTTATTCCCTTAAGCATGCTGAATTAAATAAATATATAACTTGAAGGTAGCCTTTAGTTATTTGGAAATAAACTTGCATAGAGTGACATTAAATCTAGTATTTAGATGCATGATCGCTTCTTAGCCTTTTGGCTAAGATCAAGTGTATTCAGATGCATGTTATCTAATAATTTTAAATCTAGTACTTATCTATCTAATAATAGATAATTCTTACAAATAATTTTTCAATAGTACATATTAACTCAAGTCTGTTACCAGTACTTCTTGATTCCATTGGAGTATTTATTGAACTGAAGAAAAATTCTTTGCAATATTTAATATCACTTGTGGCATTGTCTACTCCTACGGTGCCTTTATAATAGAAGCCACATTATATTGATACTTTCTTAATACAAAAGGCAATTACTTTCTCTTAGCTCTTCATCTTCCAAAGACCATTTCACTAAATAGCCAAACTTTTTGTGAACTTTTATCTTGCAGCATTTTCCATGGAAACCTGACACATGAAATATGCTTCTACTTTTACTAATCCTCAAGCTGTCACTTGGTGTAACTGATGAGAACGAAATTGTCTGTATAAAGCAGTACACTGCACTATTAAATGCAGTGCTCACTTGTCTCTGGAAATAGGAGGTTACTAGTTTCAGGAATGCTGAGTTTTCTAAAACTCTCAAACCATAACAGGTGGGAACAAAACAAAAATACTTATAGGAGTAAATGAAATGGGTTTCAACACCATATTCTGTAGCAAACACTGAGGTAAAAATAACATGAAGATACCCAGGAAGGAAGGGAATAAACAGTGTTACAAGAATAACACCTTGACAAAAACAGGTTCTACACAGGGAAATGCTTCTGGAAACATTTATTTCAAATCTGAGGTCCCTCTACCCTAAAGGGTAAGTGTGGGCTAAATTGATTAGTTATCTTGAAGTAAAAAGCTGAAGGACATAATTGATAGGTCATAAAATGAGAGTGAAATTTCTCAAAATTTGGCCATTTCAAATTGCTTTCCTCACTTCCAAGAATGAAATTGAAATCTCACCTGCTTGTTTATGATCGTGTTTTATCTCATTGCTGTTAGAACATTTTGAGTTGCATTGTAATTATCCTTCTACAAGTCTATTTTCAGTTCTACAGAGGATGCTTGTAGGACAAGAATTACATTACTCTGAGTAGAGTTAGGAGCTAGTAAGTGTTCAGTTAGACTTTTCAAAGGAATAAATGAGAGAATCAAGCACGGCTCCTATGACTCTACATTGGGCAAATGAATATATGCAATATAGTATGGTGTTACTTCCAATATGGGAAAGATTAGTAAAAATCTGGTCTCAGATTGCTCTGATTTAGAAACTCATCAAATATTTAAGTAAAAATGGAAAGTAACCAGTTTGATGCAGTGCTCAGGAAGACCAGGATAGAGACACAGATTTGGTTCTCCTTAGAATAAAGATGATGTGTAGTTATTGACTCAGGAAAAGTCATTTTAGGAGAGAATGTTGATGTTCAGAGGATCAACAAACCATCCATGTGGAACTCAGCTACTTTGAAATGCAATGAAAAGGGCCAAGAAAGAAAAGAGAAACAGCCCCTAGGTCAGGGTGGGGTGGGACATGAGGTAGTTTAGAAACCAGGTGGTAAGAAGATGTTAAGATATAGGGATTGATCATAACAAATCATTGAGAGGTTCATGCGGTTGAAGACAGAGATGAATCTATTAGAAGTCACTCGCAATGAGGGCAAAAGTAAGTTAGGGAGCATGGAGGGAAGGCGAAGGCAAATTGGAAAGAGACTTATGAGAAAAGGGACTGTGAGGAAGTAGAGGGACAGTAGTCACAAGTTTTTGAAAACGTTGCCTAAGAACAGAAGCCAAGACACAGAGCAGAAACTAGAAGGACATGAAAGATCTGGTCACATATGTCTGTATATTCTCATGTGAATTCTGAGTGGAATGAAAACGTGTTAGGGTGGTGACAAGAAAGATGGAAAAGAGAGGGTAAGATAGGGGAGGGTAAGAGAGGATATAACCAAATATGTCCCCAACAAGTTAATAAAGGGTAAGAAATAAAGTTCCTCCTGGCCTTCAATGGGTTTATTCCTCCACAATCCAAGAAGTGAAAAGGAGAAGTTGAGTGTAGATCCCTCTTTGTCTCTTGATTTAGCAGTGATAATCTGAGGAAATTTCTATGTAATGGTGTTCCAGTTAAATATTATCAAGTCATAGCCTACACCATGGCTTTGTGATTTAATGATGAATATTTCTCATTATTCTGAGGTTTGACTTGGCTCAGCTGGGCAGGGCCATTGCATGTGTTGCAGCTGAAGTACTGCATGCTATTATATTCAGCTGGAAACTTGAGTAGCCTTTTAACTTCTGGCATCTCTCATGTGGCCTTGGGAGATTCAGTAATCTGTCTTCACAACATGGCATCTGACTTCCAAGAACAAGTACTTCCAAGAGGACACAACTGGTACACAAGTACTTACCACTCCGTTTACTTTACTATTACTAATGTTCCATTGACCAAGAAAGTCACCTAATCAAGGGCAGAGTCATTGTGGAGGACACTATGCAAAAATATTCACAAAAGCAAATAAAGTTCACTAGGGGCCACAAAAGTAATTTTCGCAGGTTGCTTTTATTTTGTTAGACAAAGCAGTGTTAGCGAAGAGTTAGTTAGGAAGTAAACACAGAAAGTGAGACAATCATGGGAAAATATATGCTGTGATAATGCTGCGTGCTTGCATGAGCTGTGTTCATATCGGTGATTGATAATCAATCTTCTGTTACTGTAACTTCATGTAACACTCTTCAGCCACCCTCCACACAGGAAGCAGAGAGATTGATGAGGTCATTTATGAATTTCTCATTCTGGGAGAAAGAATATGGACAATAGGAAAGTGACACTGTTTCTAACTTCAATCCTTCGTTTGTAGACTCTCTTATCCTTCAACTCAGCATAAAAAATTTAGATGTTTCTTACGTACAAGCCAATATGTCAAGGACTTGAAAGTTGATTTAAATAAGGTAGTAAGCACTGAGGCTCAAAACTTTTAACACTTGAAGAATTTATAAAGTTCAAAACCTTTATTTTATAATGTAGGCATTTGTCACTTCTTTTCATTCGTTTCTCAGAATTTTGCCTCAATTTAAAGGAAGCTTATCAAAAATTTCCTCTAATTTTCAAAGTTTTCTACTTGCCTCATGTTAATCTATGTTCAGTTAAAAATAGAAAGTAAAAGTGATACACTATATTTTCTATTAACACACACAAATTTCAGAAAAGGGAGCATTCAAGGTATATGGAAGGACTGGAAAGGAGAAAGCAGGAGCCAGCGGTAATCAGGAAGTGGTAACCCCAGAAAGTGGCTAACATCCTGCTATGGTCTGAAGGTCTGGGTTCCTGCTGCCCCAATTTTCCCACTGAAATCCTACACCCCCAGAGTGATGATATTAAGCGGTGGTGCCTCTGAGAGGTGATTAGGTCAGGAGAGTGATAACCCCAAAATGAAGATTCTCTCCACTCTCCATCATGGGATACAAAGAAATCATAGCGGTCTGCAAACCAGGAAGAGTGTCCTGACCAGGACTTATCATGTTAGCACTCTGATCTCTGTCCTTCAGCCTCCAGAGTGTGAGAAGCAAACTTCCACTGCTTCACAGTACTACTATTTAGTATTTAGTATTTTGTTGTAGTAGCCTGAACTAAGTTAGCCTTTGGAGGCAAATAAAAGAGATTATGGAACCCCTGAAGCTTAGAGGAGGGGCCCTATTATCCAGAAGTGAGGAGCTCTGGTTGGGAGCATTGTCTGGCTACTGCTGCTTTCTCTGAGGCATAATAAAAATGATTTGATGATTGCTAGAATTTGGAAACCTGGAACCAGGTGGCACCCTTATGGTGAAAAATAAGAAGCAAAATAGAAAGAAACAAGACCTCTCTCCTTCCCAGTTTCTACCTTCTTCTAGCGGTTCTTATTAAAACAATCTAGCAAACAGTACCTGGCAAATATAAGCACCCTCTGCAGTGTCCCAACACAAGCTCACAGGGTTGAACACAGAGCAGTGGAATTGGAACTGAGTGATGAAATCCTAATATCCAGCCAAGTTCCTGGTAAACATCATCCTTGCCATTGGTCTCTTCAGGGGCACAGGACAAAGAGGAAGAAGAAAGGTGAATGCAGTCAGGTACAAGGTGACTTCAATTCATTATTTGTATTGCAAATGTGTAATTCGCCAGCTTCTATGTAGGACCTGACATGAGCTCTTTACATTTCATACTAATGATCATGGCCCAAAAGGTTCCATCCAAAAGCCTATATCCTTTCTATTTTTAGCTTATGATGAGGTAAAGAAGTGAATTAGTATTTGTCAAGGTTTAAACAAGGAAAGATAAAAGGAGTGGTTTTCAAAAATAAAAATTTATAAAACATTTAGGCATGTAATTAAACTAAAGCGATCTGTCTCTTACTACCATTACTGAGCTTTTTGTATGCCATATTCTACACTTTTCAGTGACAGTATAAACAATATGACAATTTACTGTAAAATGGCTTCAATTTTCCTTTCTTGCATCCAACTATGGCATTAATATAACTGATTTGTGTCATGGAAAAATTCACTAATCCAAAAACATCTATGAAGCTCATCAGAAAACATTTATTTTAATAACAGCTAATGCACAGATCATGGGAATTTTGAGCTGCGTTTGTGAAATAATCATAGCTTTCTAAACTCAGTATCACAGTAGCACACAGAAGCTGCAAAAATTTTTCAGTTTTCCTACACAATTTTTCATCTTCGTTATTTTCCATACAAAATATGCTAATGCCTTTAAAATGATTTTAGAGGATATTTTATAGACCAAAATAATCATATTCAAGCTTTATCTGGCAGGATTTCTGCTCTGTCCAGCCATTTGGAAAGAGGCATGAGCAGCCACAATAAATATAGGTTAGGGTGGGTGGGGAAAAAGCAGTTTGTTTTTTTATGTTTTAAAAACGTACCTTGGGGCTGGGGATTTAGCTCAGCGGCAAAGCACCTGCCTGGCAAGCGCAAAGTCGTGAGTTCAGTTTCCGGTACCGGAGAAAAACCAAAACCAAAAAAAAAAAAAAAAAAAAAAAAAAAACGTACCTTGTGCACCTGAGTTCGTATTTATTTTATTTCCTTATTCTTCCTATTTCAAGTTTCATATAGAAAAAGAGGAGTGAAATTCGGGCTAATCAATGAACAGTGTTTTTTCCACTTCCTGTATTGGTCTTTTCAGGATTTGCCATCACAACCAAAGAGCCTATGTTGTTAAAATATCTCAACCGTAGTCTTGGGTTAATATTAACTCGATTTCTAGGGATCACTTATGTTCTGTCCATCTAGTTATCAATAGGAATCATCTAACAAGAGCTGTGGCCCAGGTGTCAATGGATGTAAATCCTCTTTGTAGGTATAAAACAGATGAGGTTTGTGCTAATTTCATTGGTTGCAGTAAGCCACTTGGCCACACTCAATAAAAATGAAGTGGGAGAATCTATTCCTCCCATGTTGGATATGGTGTGATAGGGGAGTGCATATCAGATTACAAATTACATCGTACCCCAATCTTGAACAGAGATACATAGGACTAGACATCAGTAAGCTAACTCAAATGGTTTCACCAGAAAATGTGGAGGAGGCTTTTGAAGTGAGGGATGCATAGATTACAGGTAAGGAAAGTCTATATTGAAATACCAGTTCTGGAATTTAACTTCCTTTTTCGTTCTCTTTAACTTAATCTCTCACTTTATGGAAGAGGTTGCTTGATCCATAATAGGCAACAATCTCAACTTTCTGCTTCCCATATTATCCTGTTATTTCTGTTTTTTCAGCTAGTTTCTAGACTCCTGGAGTCAAAGTCAATCTCCTTTCTGATTTTTTGTTAGTGCTGTTGTCTGTATAAGGAATGCTACTTGAATGCTCACTTCCCTCCATCTGTCTTAATCATAGAGACCTGCTTAAGATTTATGAAATCTTGCTGTTTCTTTAAAGATTTCTTTATGTTTGAGACATTGAATATCCCTTTATGTTCTGTTTAATCCCTCCATCCATCCAGTCTTTCAACGTTTAGTATATACCTGCCATATGTAAAGCACTCTTTTGCAAGTGGGAATATAACATTAATAACATAAGGAAAACCTCCAATTTCATGGAGTTTATATTTTAGCAGAGAACATAGATACATAAACTGTGTATTAGCTAGGGATCTCTACAGGAGCAGGTTCAATATAAAATGCATGTATTATTATACAAGAGATTTATTAGGTAGGCTTACAGAATCAAAAGCAGGAATCCCAAATGCCCATCTGCTGGATCAGAAGAAGAAGAATCCAAAATAGTTTTCTGTGCACCAGGAGTGTGAGGATCCACTAGGAGCTGAAGCTGGAAAGTCTGGAAATTCACTGCAGAGTCACTAGTGGGAGTGAGTGTCAGAAGACTGAAGAGTCTGATTGGAAGGATGAAGGAAGAAGAGACCAATATCCTACGGTGATGACACAGGCCGGAGCTCCCCTGCAATAGGGAAGACTCCCTTCTTTTTCTTTTTATTCTATCCATGCTACCTGCCTATTGGTTGATGCCACTGTTACCCAAGGTGGGCCTTTCCCCACTTAGTTAGATGGCCTTCATGTCAATCAACTACAGAAACACCCACAGCCTTACTAATCTGCTAGGCATTACTTCTTTAAGTCCAGTTGACAGATCACGATTAATAATCACAAACTGAAATATAAATATGACTGCAGATAGTGATAATATTGTGAATAAATGAAAACGGGGAAATAACAGAAAGACACATTAAATAGGTGGTTAAGGAGAGGCTTTCTCAAAGTTGGACCCGAGAAGAAAATGTTGAGAACAAAACAACCATGCATTTATAATTACATGTAATTCTAATTGATTCACAATACCCCCCCAAAAAACCCTGCTATGTTTCTCTCCCATTTTTTTCTCCCGAGAATCTATTTATCATGTTTAATTTGTCAGGTGAATGGAAAAAGTGGCTAAGTAATGTAGGCTTGGCTTCTTGCCAAGATCTACAATTTAGCCAGTTATTTTAAATTTGGTGGAATCACATTATTCGAAGGGCCTTCATTCCTCTAACCCAGACACAATTGAGCAAATAGAGTAGAATAATTCTACCTAATACATTTAGTGCTAAATTAAAAGATTCGGAGGAAAATTCTCAGAATTAACACTTTCTTCTCCTGGTTTCTCTGAGCTGAGTCTGTGGTGCTTTGGGTTCTGCTGTGGTCAGGATATAATTTGTTCCCCAAGGAGCGTGTGTTGGGGTTTGGTCGTCAGTGAGGTTGGGCTGAGATGGTGAGACTTTAAGGTGTGAAGACCAGTGTGAGTTCATTACATCACTGGAAGTGTGATCCTCACATGAGGCTCTGATGGGACTTTCTCTGGCTTCCTGTGTTGCGATGTGGTCTTCCTTCTGTGTGTGCAGTCCTGCTGCTGTGATACTCTCATGACACTCTAACACAGTGAGGCTGCTACTGAGTCCTTTAGCTTCAAAATGTTCAGCTGAATAAACTTTGTATTTCAAAAATAGCTATTTCATTATAGTCATAAAAAAATTGACCAGTACCAGTAATAATTAATTTGATTCATGAAATGGATCTCCAATGGAATGGTCTGGTTGTGAAGGATGAGCTGGTCTTGTCCACCAACATACATTTGAATTATAATTAAAAATGAGGAATATTGGTAATAAAGTGAGTATGTAAAGTTCCCACCCTTAGTTTCATAATAGCTTCTTGTTGCTGCTGTAAAAGGGTATCACAAAGTCAGTGACCTAAAGCAACAGCGATTTATTGTTGGCTAATTCTGCCCTGATGGAGATAAAATCAAGGTGGCTGCACCTCTTTCTGGAAGCTGTAGGGGAGAATCTTTTCCCTTCTAGATTCTAAACAAATTTGATTTATGGCCTCTTTGCTCTGACTTTAAAATTAGTGACTAGTTGAGGTCTTCTGTCATGTCTTATGTTCTATCTCTCTGCTTCCACTGTCTCATCTGTTTCTTTGACAATGAGCAAGGAACAAGTTCATTGTTTTAAAGATTCTTGTGATTACACTGGACTGAGCAGGATAATCCAAGGTGATATCCTCTTCTCAAAATCTTTAGCTTACACACTTTCAAAGTCCCCTTTGCCAGGTAAAGTGATATGTTCAGGGGTTCCAGGTTTCAGGAAGTGAGTGACTTTGCAATTACCATTATTCTGCTAGTAAATGGATGAGTTTGTCTCCCACTAACGCAGGAAGCATCATCAGATAGAAATACTTTATAAAAAATGAAAATAATCTGATTCTCAGGAATAAGTAAAAAGAACAAAATTGTTTTCTTCTCACAATGACATCCCTCAGCTTCTTACCGAGAACTCAGCACATCTAGGGGGTGAGTACCCTTTGTGACACACTTCCAGAAAGCTCTAGCCTGTTTGCCTTTTGTAACTGGAATTTAAATCACCCAGGAGAATGTTTTATGACAACCTGGAGAAATTGTTTTTATTATATTGGGAGGTGGAGGCAGTCCGTCTTTCCTTTCTCTTTGTTTACGGTCCAGCATCATCCCCTTCTGTCCTTTTGATGGATTCCAAAATGTTCCTGGGAGGAAACTCTGGTGATAATTCTAATTTCAGCTGCTCTTGCTCTGGGGACAGATTTGGGTCTTGTGTTTGATATTGTGCTCCTCTAATCATAATCCTGACTTTCTGAAATATGAGTGTCAGTAGAGGAAAAGCTTGCCAACTCCACTGCTCATTTATCACTGCACGGATGCTGTTAAGGAAGGTCTTTAATGAAGGCATTGTATGAATGCCAAAAAGGAGGGGTATGTCTGGAGATTAGGAAAAGCTTCTCATTGTCTGACCTCAATTAGTAAAGCAGAAATATTTCGAGGGATTGCGTTTGAGATGCCTAAAGTGGCTCACTGGATGTTGGCATTAACTCTCTCTTAAACTGAAGGTTTTTTCCATTTGTGATCCAGTGACCTCCTTCCAGTACCTTTTTTTCTGCAGCTCCTCCTGAATTCCTGTAGGGCTGTCTCCTCAGGGGCTACGGTTGCATTTGAACTTGCACTTACTGGAGATGAGGAAGAGTAATTAAATGCAAAAGAAATGAAAGGAATTTAAGACCTCTAAAAAAGATGCAGACATAAGATTTAAATATTTGTACTGAAATGAAGATTTCCGAGAATATTTTTCATTACTATTCAAATGAGGAGCTTTTTAAAATACATATTTTTCTAATGATCTTCTCATGAAATTGCAATTGCATGGAGACACTGAATGCCTAATTATGTGTTATTTCTATGCTTTAAACATGAAAAGATTTAGATATTTGGTTCCTCTCCCAAGACCTGATTTTACCTGCATTAGGCAAGCTATTGCCTCTTTGAGAGTGCATGGTGTAAATGCAGAGGGAAAGGCTTGTTTTACTGTCTCCCTAATACAATATTATAATTACTTATTTTAAAAGTGAAACCTCATTATGATGTGAAGATTATAATATATATGTATATGCAAAAAGAATGATAAAGTACATCCACTGACTGCCCACCTCACCTAAGACCAAGTAAAGTTTTTTCAATATCAATCCAGGTAATTTTCCATGCATTCATACACACAGACACAAACACAGTGTAAACATACATTGCATAAATAGTTCATAAGTCATTATCACTTTCCTGTGTTAGTTAAGCATATTACTGTAATTATTTTTATTACAGAGTACTTTGTTTTATTGTTATAAATGTCCCATAATTTAGACTTTCATGCTCTTGCCAGCTATTTATACAGTATCTAACTGATTCTGAGAGAAATAACACTATGATATGGAGCCTTGGACATTTTTACTTGTATGACTGAATATCTCCTTGGGATTCATACCAGCAAGAGCAACTTTCCAGGCAAAGGCAATGGAGTTTTCAAGAAATTTGATCCACAATGCTAAGTATACATGAAAACACTATGGTTTCTCTATAAAAGCCATAATTATAGCAAAATTTGGATAAGCTCTGTGTAATTGAATGATATCTTTCCTACCTCTAAAATGTTACATTTGCATCCAGATGATTTGGCATCTTTTTAGAGGGTATAATTGTTCAATTGGAACAGAAATTCCCTTGAGCAAGCAAATCCTGGAAGATTTGTGATGTGTTCAGAATTTTACATGTACAACTTGGCTCAGCAAATCTATAGGGTTTCTTTGGGGATAAAAGAATAAGGAAGATGGTTTTAATCCAAGTTGTTTTTCATTATCCTGATTTCCCTTCTTTCATTACTGTAATACTGTCCACACTTTCCATCCTAGCTTCTATGAATGATTTTTTTTTTTTTTGTAGAAGTTAGGAATGGCAGAGATGGAGACATCAAAAGTAGCTTCTAAGAACTGTTTGATGTGACTTCTCATGAGTTTATCAATTCCCAAATATTTATTGAGCCTCTAATAGATAGCAGCCACTGCCGTAGGCCTCAAGGATATAATAGTGTCTAAAAGCAAGTTCCCTTCATCATGAAGTCCAGGATTCAGGGAAGGGAGGCAGGCAACAAGTTAGTACGGATAAGAAAACAGGATGGCAATTGGTGATGGATGCTAGGCAAAGAAAGAAACAAGTGAGCGGTGAGGAGGGATACAGATAAGATGTCAGGGAAAACCCTCAAGGAAGAGGTCATGCGTCAGCAGAGATGCACAGAAGTATTGGAGGAAGCCAGGCATCTCTCTGGGAGAAGGAGATACAAGCCAGAACAGCAAGTCCTTGGGCTCTGAGACCTCAACAGGGTTGGCAATTAGCTGTAGAAGAGTGGCTGTGGCTGGAGCAGGGTGAACCTGGAGAAATAGAAGATGACACTGGGAGGACAGACAAGGGTTAACGAATGCACATTATGAGACACGATGCCTCGTTGTGTGAACCGTTGTATCTTCCCACTCAGCAAGTATTTCAAAGTTCCCACTCTGCTCCTCATCCTGGCTATGCTCTGGTGATTGAAGGGGCAAGTAGGGCTATCATGGAGAAAGCATTCCACAGGAGGATACAGGCACTCATAAACAAAATTATAATCCACTGAGGAAATGCTGTGATGGGTGAAATAGAGGGCTCTAGCCAGAAACTGAGCATAACAATTCAGCCTGAAAGCTGCAATGTAAAAATCACTGTAATTTTAATAAACAGTATTTTCTTCCACTTTCCCTCCCTTGCTCCCTTTTTCTCTCCTCCCTCACTTCCTTTTCTTTCTTTTCTTTTTTTTTTTTTTTCTGAGACAGGGTCTCACTCTGTAGTTCAGGCTGGTCTTGAACTCACTATGTAGCCTAGTCTGGCCTCAAACTCAAACTCGTGGAGATCATACTGCCTCAGCCTCTTGAGCGCTGGAATTTCAGGCACACACCGCCATGCTTGCCTCAATATTTTCCCTTTAGCAATCAGCAGATATCATTTTATTGTGATATGTATGTTGTTTTGATGTGACATGTGAAATCCTCTTCTCACTCCTATGAATTACGTTCTAGAGTTAGGGACCTCAACTTTTCATGTGTTTCCTTGAATTCACAGCAGTGAGTTTATGCTGAAAACAAAACTATTTGATAAAGTCCTGACTTCTTGACTTTGGGAAAGGTCTGGACCTAATCAAACCTTATTCAAAAGATTACAATGTTAAGAGCTCATAGGAAATGTTGAAAACAGGGAGGAGTAGGAGGAGTTGGAGAAGCAATTCGGATCTATTGGTCCTATTTCCACTTGTGTCATCACTCATGAGTCTCACTGTCTGGTAAACAGTTTGAAATTCTGTGTTTTGTTTGCCTTTAAATGATATATTCACTGGGGGGACAAGTAGCTTCTGCTATTGCCTTGTGGTGTATGATAAACATACATAAATAAGGAAAAGCAATTCTTCCCATGGAAATAGTGCATAGAAATGCATGGAAAAATTCTAGAAATTCAGGGCATGTGGCTTCCTTTTCATTCTAAGGGCATTGTTACATGTGCCCAGAGGCATAATTATCTCCTGATGTATGGAATTTCAGTTATTGTTTTAAGGAACTTGCCAGGCTCCGCCTTCAGAAGGTTCTTATGCTCTAATCCTAGTGCTGTGTACCTCACGGTGATTGGAGAGGAATTCTGGGACATAGTTTGATTTGTAAAGGATTCATATCTCCAGGGTAACACCAGCATTCCTATTGGTGGAGAACATTTTGTCTTCCCTGTTGGGGTCTTTGTGCTGTTTGAAAAGCATTGTGAGGGAAAATTTGCCTGAGGATATTCAGGGTCTAGAAAATGGAAGAGACAGAACTGTTTCTAATTACCCCGTGTGCTTGTTCTGTGCAGTTTGTGCCTGCTGAGCAGGCCGGGACACCACTGCAAACCTTGTTCCTGTTACGATTAACTTCTGTTCACGCTGGATCTTCTAGTACATTGCCAGCAGCTATTGTGTCTGTACCTGAACTGCCAGCTTAGCTTGGGTACACGTTGAACCTTTTATTTCAGTTGTGACAAACCTTTGCAGCTTCTTAGGAGGCGATTTGGTTTTTTTTTCCCTATAGGGATAAGATGTCTGATAATGAGAACTGCTCTGTTTCCTTATCTACTTTATTGCAAAGTCTTTCCAGAATGGAATGGAAATTAGTTTATCAGAGTGTTTAGAATAAAGGGGAAACACAGAAGTTTACATCTTGTTATTTGTAACTTTGCAAAACCTTCTAATTTCACTTTAAAACAGGCACCAAGAAAGGAGCTGGGACTTCAGAGGTGCGAAAGACTGATAATCTTTTTATCTAGGGCACAAGAAGGACACTAAAGCAATGATACAATAAAAAAGTACCTAGATATTATGACAGAAAGAGGGAAGTTTCAAGAAAGATTATTCTTAGATTGAGTTTCCAAGGAAGTAGTTTTGTTTTGTTTTGTTTTGTTTTTTTGTCTTTTTGAGACAGGGTCTTCCTATGTAGTTCAGTCTGGCCTTGAGTTCACTTTGTAGCCCAAGCTGACCTCGAACTCACAATGATCCTCCTGCCTCAGGCTCCCAAGGCCTGGGATTATAGGAAAAGAAGCAGGGGCTTAAAGGCTACTAGAAAACAATATTTGACAGGACGGCCCTGCATGGATAAATTGCTTTTTTGGGCCAAGTTACTTGAAGAGAAGCTTATGGCTGCAAGAAGACATCTAAAGGGCAAACTGTAAGGGACATCTAAGGGACACAGCTGGAGAAAGACGTAGAAGACAAGTCGTGGCAGACTAATAACGATGAGAAGACATGTCAGTCAGCTTCCCCTCATGGTGACAAAATACCGAGGATAACCCCCAAAAAAGGAAGAAAAGTGTATTTTGGCTCACAGTTTCAGAGGTTTCGGGGCATGGTCACTTGGCTCCATTGCTGGGGGCCTTAGCTGAGGCAGAGCATGTGAAGGAATAAAGCTGCTCCTCTTACGGTGCCAGGAACCAAAGACAGGAAGACAGGAAGTGATCAAGGTCCCAATAGTTCCTTCAAGGTCATGTCTCCAGCGACCTAACTTCTTTGCTCTGGGCCGCACCTCTCAGAAATTCCACTGCCTCCCAACAGGGCCATAAGCTGGGGACCAAGACTTTGAGACACGGGTCTTTGGAAGGTACTTCTAAACCACACAGCAGAGCCTCCTTCAGGTTTGGACCAGGGGAGAGGAAGCGTGTTAATAAAATCATCAGTGTTAATCTATTGTAGCGATCAGAACTCTATATAGGAAAGATAGATAGATAGAGGAGATAGATAGCAAATTATAGCATTTCCCTTTGTTTATGAGGTAGAAATAGATGCATATGCTTGTATACAGAAACACACATGCACAGATTCAAGTTTGAGTTAGCAAATTTTAATATTAGGCTTAGTGCCATTCCTCCAAATTGTCATCATTAATCAAACTGTCTGTGAACTGAAGTTAAAATTTTAGGTTGATATTCCAAGCTGGCATTTCAACAGAGTTTAAGATACGACATAGGAGTGGGGAAAAAACTTCCCAGGGTTCACCTGAGGAGAGTCATCTAAGACTAACACAGGCTGTGCAAAGCATGATGCTCCTCTCCTTTTCTTTTTCTTTTTTGGCTCAGAATTCAGGTCATTCTGATGACTTTTATTATGCTGACGAGAAAACAAACCTAAATGCAATACTAAAACCAAACAATAACCCGTGCCATGGCCATAACTATTTGAAAAAGAAAAGCTAGATTCACAGATAGCTCCCTGACTCCATCCAAGGTAAGGAAGACTTCAGTCTCCTGGGAGTGCTACTTCCATGAGTCCCACTGTGGGCCTGTCTATTCCCAGCCTTGTCTCAGAGATACTGCTTTTCTATGAAATCACAATGGGTTTCAGGACAGAAATACTAAAAATTAGAGTAAGAAAAGGGTGAAGTTGACCTGAAGCACTGAGATCAGCAGTTCAGGCTTATGTTTTCCCATGATCTAATGCTACTTCAGTGTGTGCTGTGTTTTCAATAATCCCTAAGAGCTGACCACCAAAGTCCAGTGTTCCCCATGGTCAGAAAGGAACAAGCCGTCTTTGCCTGCTTTGGATGATTTTCTTTATTGAATGTAGAAAAAGTGAAACAGAACCTATATAAAAGACCTGTTAAAGAAAATAACTTTTGAGTCATTGTGACCAAATAAAAATTACACAAAACGGAAGTTAGTCCTTTGCTTTTTCCAATTTAAGTGCTCAGAATGTAGAGTATGTGATTCAGGGACCATGGAGTATATGTAATATCAACAACTGGGTGATATAAATATCAAAAAACCTACATATTCATTAGATGTACATGGTGGAAAGCATGAGAATGTCCTTGGAATGAATTTTTTATTTTAGAAATTTGCCTTCTGTCTCTATTTTTAAAATCCACTTATGGTTTCCTTAAATTTAAATTATAGATGCACAAGCAATAACCTCTAAATATTATTTCACAAAACCTAAGCTGTCTATCTTTGGTTTGGAAAAAGGAGAGTTTGAATGAAAAGTATTACTTTTTAAAATTGTCTTCATTGCCACACCTATGCTGTGACTTATAGCCTCTTTTGTTATGATTTTAGTTGCATTTTTCAATTAAAACTCACCCATGAAAAATAATCTTTTTTAAAAAATTTAAGATGATAGGGAACTAAGAATGCCATCATTGAAATGATAACATTCAGGAAATTCCTATAATTAATAGTTTTAAAAGAAAGTTACATTCACTTTTGAAGTAAATTCATCTCCATTATATGAACATCTATGGAATTACACCAAATAGAGATGGAAACTGGAATATTGATCTCATAGTTCAATGAACATAAAATCGATATTTATTTGAGCAATCATTCATTTTACAATTTCCTGGAGCTGGTAGGTTCTCTGGTATTGGCACCATTAATTTTTATAGCTCTGTGCTAAATAAATGTGAAGTCTGCACGAAAGCATATGTTCTCATTACACAGCTTCCAGAGTAGAGTAATTTTTATACAGTGAGTGATAATAATTGATAATGATATTGGCTCTGTGTTTTAAGCTCTCCCCATGTCCCAGAATGTCTGCTAGACACATCAAGCTTCGTGTCTTTCTAAATCATCACAGCGCTGTACTGATAAATTTCATTGTATTCCTTTAAAATCTGAGTTCAGCAAAGCTTAAAAATGTCAGCTTTGACTTTCCTAAGCCTACAGAACTACTGAGTTGAGATTGGAATGTTGATTAATATGACTTATGAAAAAGTATTAGAGTGCTTTTTAAACTTGATTAAATACTCTTAATTGCATATTTGTAAATCAAGTATGTATCAGCATTATACAAGGAAATGATTCTTTGACAATATAGCAGCTAGAATCAGATCACCTTGGTTTACAGCCAGGTCCTTCCATTGGGGTAGATAATTCAGTATCTTCCTGACTGAAATCCGGAGTTTGTAATAGTATCTACCTCATGGGGATCTGATGAGGATTACATGAAATAATCTCTTAAAAGCACACTTCCTTACACAAATAATACATTTGTTAAATGATATCTATTATTATTAGCTATGTATTATTATATAATAATAGTATTTTAATGATGTTATTAGCTTTACTCTTTAAGTTACAGTTTCTTCAGAGGAGATGTTAAAACATATCAACAAAACTTCAGTGAGGCTGAAAAATACTTCATGGCTTTGAAATTACATGCTGTCATCTGTGATCTCAGATATTTACAAAGATCACAAGTATTTATATCTTTCTATCACAACCAGGACAAATTTACAAAGGATAATCCCCAGCAGACCATGTCTATGGAACTGCAGGGACTTGGCTTCTACAGGCTTGACTGCCCTAGGGACAAGAGAAATGTTCTAATCCTTAATCGGATTTCTCTCCCAACTTACTTTCCCATCCTCTTAGGTGGAATTTAAATTAACTGAGCTTCTACTGCGTAGAATCATGCATTTTTTGGGCACTTTGATATTATCATGTTTTCCTCTGAAGACAGAAGATCAACTTATTTAGAAACTTCCTTTCACTATACGTAGAGATACCTACTTTGATGTTTTAAAGATAACTAGCTAATAGCTTCAAAGCATTTGGTGAAATTGACAGAATTATAACTAGTGATTTCATAACCCAGCTGTTCTTAAGTTTTAAACACGTGTATTGTTTTTCCTGGCTTGAATTTCCTAGGGTTTGATGGACCACTGGATGGAGGTGATTCATACACAGGTTAGAACCACCCAGAGAGCTCTTGGCTTGGGGAACTTGTAGTAATATTTGTTCATATTTGTTTATATTAGTTTTATAAGATTGGGTACTCCTAAACTGTGGAGATAAACTTCCATTTAAAAAATTGAAAATGGAAGGAAGACAAAATATAAAGGGATATATGAGAAAAGGGTAGAAACTTTAAATTATACATGTGATTTGTGGTCCAGTGAATAGTCATGCGAGTGTTGTTTGTCTACTCAGAACAAGTCTCTGTGCTAAGTTTGTTAGGATTTTAAACCTACAAGTTGATTCTTTCTTTAAGAGAGAGAAGTTTATTACCAAATACAAGACAGGAAGTGAGAAATTCCAAGTAAAGGGATAGGTGAAGGTCAAATGGAAAAAAAATACAAATAATGAGCAGAAAGGGAAGAGGTAGTGAAGTTGCAGTTAGTGCTTAAAGGATGAGAAGGGTTTTATTTAGGTGCGATGGTAGAGGAGCAGAGGAAAATGTTGGAGCAAAGTGAGAACAAAAACGTGTCTGGAAACCATGGGAAACCATGGTCACTTGGTGTAGGTAGTGAGAAGAGTATATGAAGAATACCACTGGAAAAAGGGGTGAAAAATTATCTTTGGGGGAATGACTGGAAGTCTGATATGCTACCGTGGTGCTCAAAATCATACTGACTGTGGAAGTCCTTGTATTAACTCATTAAGCTACAGAGAGACCCTAGTACACTGTCACTTGCATACCCAGGAAGGAGAAATTATAAGAGCATTTTAGGCTAACTTTGTTTCCTAGATCCCCTATTGGTGACATTGTTTTAATGGTGTGTTGTACTATGGTTTTTTTTTTTAACCAACAAAGGAAGTTTCCTCCTCCAAGAAATAATTAAACCCTTGATGCCATGGTCCAGGACAATGCTCCCAAAGTCAGAAACTTCTACGTGCTTCATATATTATAGCTTCTAACTTCTGATTTCCCTCTGTCAGTTTCTCACTTTGACTTTTGCTTAGAATCTCAGGGAGCTAAAAGAGGAGCATTTTTTATTTTTCTGGCCTTCTGTTTTGGCAGGTAAAATATTTAGTTACCCCACCTTAATTCCTCTACATGGATAATTCGAATGTTCTTTCATTGGTGCCTTTCAAACCCACACCTCCATTTCTTAGAGGCAGCATCACCTTCTTGCTTCATAAGTTAAACATATTTCTAAGGAAAAGAGAAGTTATAGGGTCACCAATGGCTCCTCATGGTCATTAGAAAATACCCCAAATCTTGAATGCTGCCTCTAAGAATGTCAAAAGGCCCTCATTCGCTCAAGAAGGAACAAATATTTTCTATGAACCTGTGCTATTCTAGTAAATTTACCTCCATAATTCAGCAAACACCATGACAGGGAACTGCTCACTGTTTTCATGGAAATTATAATTAATAAGGAAAAAGAAAATATCTACATAGTCAATTATAAATTCTATTATAAGTTCACATAAAAGTGAGAAGAAAGCAAGAAGAATTTCCAACAGTGATAAGGGTTGATTAAATGGTTATGGAGGACCTTTCTGAAGAGGTGACATTTATGCTGAGCTTGGAGTGACATAAAGGAACCACCACAAATAGATAGTTCCCAACTTACAATAGATTGACTTGAGATTTTGTTTGACTTTATGATGGTATGCAAACAACAGCTATTTAGAAATGCCATGCTCTGCATTTTTACGTTCTCCTAGGCTAATGGTATATGGTACAGTATTCTTGTGATGTGAGGCAGTTGGTGGCATGGTGGGGGGGTTTCCAAAAGTTTTCAGTTAGCAATGCACTCATGAAGGAAGATAATGGATACACTGCTGTATTAATTAGTTTTCCTATAGTGGAGACACAATGTCTGACACTCACAATTTAAATAAGGAAAGGTTTTATTTGCTTACAATTTTAATTCATCATTGACTGGCTCCAAGGCAGACAAGTCCAAGGCAGACAAATCATGGTGGAGGGGTGTGGTGGAGCTCAGCTGCTTAGTTCATAGTGGTGGGGAAGCAGAACAAAGAAACAGTGCCAGGGAAGAGTGAGTTAGGGACAATATATAATATCCAAGGCCATTTCTGCATGATCCATGCTGACACAGCCAGTAGTGTGCTTTGCTAATCTACCAGGTTAGAATCAAGATTAATGATCATGAAGGCATATTGTAGTATTTATACTTGCCAAGGTAGTATTCATGGCAACTTAGTTGTATTCACAGTATTATGGGAGTTACACTATTTTTGATTTATTAGGAGTTTTTTGGAACAGCATTCTACCTGAAGTTTAGTGGCATTGTATAGGCAATGGCTATACTATTTTCGATTTATTAGAGGTTTGTTGGAACAGCATTTTACTTGAAGCTGAGTGACACAAGAATTCTTGGTAGCTGGAATTAATCTGATGTTCTGGAGAAACTGAAATATTAACAGATACACTTTTTTAGGCCCTTCTAAGTGGTAGGTATTTGCTAAGGGTTTTAAATGAGCATACTGATTTTCTCATTTGAGTTTTAGCCCTATAAGTATATCTTTCTTATAGAAGAAGAAATAGTGGCTTGGGGGAACGTAGTACAGCATGATGACACTGGAATTCCCATCTGTTTGATTGGAAGGCACATTCTCTTTCCACTACACTTTGTCATAGTCCTCCTGTTTTGTGCTCCCCCTCAGGTGATGGAACCTGATGTCTTAGCATATGCTTTAACTGAGAGCATCCCTGCAGAAAAACTTCTCACCCTGATGGATACATTCCTCTAGTTCTTGCCTCTCCTCCCTCTAGGGTTGAGTAATGAATGCATTACTCAAACACAAGTGGAATCTGGGCACCTATAGCTGAGTAGCCAAAGCAGTGTCTGTAGCAGAGTCACCATTCTTGCTTCTTTGTAAGTGGGCTGCATCTATGGGCAAGAGAATGGTTTGCCAATGAGACACTGTGCTTGGAAACCTGGGATAAATACTGCTAACAGAGTGTTGTGCCTCTTCAGGTATGCTGGCTGCTTGCCTGGACGGATTGCAACAAAATGATGTGGCTTTGGTGTCTTTGCCCTAGTGTGACACTGGCCTCAATCTACAAACTCAAAACTCCATCTCATCAGATTTCTTGGTAACCAAACTCAAAAGAGATGAGTGTACAAAACCAGAATGCTACATTTGTAGTTTCTAAGGCGAAACATGTGTATACTTTGGAAATTAAAATTATGAAAGAAAATTAAGAGTTTAGTGGCTTCAGGCTCTACAAGCATGCTGCATATATCTCTGTGATAGAGATACAAAGGATACTGGGTCCCTTGAAGCTGCTGTAGAGAGCCACTAGGGTTAGGTCTGTGAGTCTCACAGTTCTGCATTCCCTGCAGCTAGCAGTCTCTACTTCAGTTTGTTCTTCCTTTATATATATTAATACTTCCACTCTGATTTCAATCCAGTCATTTGACCAGCAAGTTTGTCATCTCTTTTTATATCTCTTCTCTGAATCATCTTTTGGTGACTTTATAATATTCAGGAAGCATTCTTACTTCCTTAATTTCCATAGTCTAGAGAGATGTATTTTGCATCTTTGGGGTAAAAGCTGTACCCTCATTCTCTGAAGATGACAATAGCATTTTTCCCTGAAATATCCAAACTCACAGGAAATTAACTTTTGAATTTTTTTCAATTATCTATTGCTGTATCATAAGCAAACTCAAAATGTCATGGCTGAAAACGATAATAATATGTTACTTTTTATTGCCCTGTGAGTGGATTTGGCTTTTAAATAGTGCTTCCTCTGCCCTATGTGATACTGGTTAGGCCTTCACATTAGGTTGTATTTAGCCAGCAGCTGGGATGGGTTGGAAGGTTGAAGAACTTGTCACTCTACAGACTGGGTCATATCTCTCCTCCCCAGGGCCGCTTCATATGACTCGATTAGGTTGCTTCATAGCACACGGGTCTCAGTGATCTTCCATGGCAGTCCACCTTCCAAACAGAGGAAGTGAATGCCAACCTTCCTAAGTTCGAGATGCAGAATGTGAAACTCTATTAGTCAAAGAACACCACAGTGCCATTCCTCATTCAAGAAGAGACAGACTTTGCACATTGATAGGTTGAATGCATAATAAGGAAGGAATTGATGGTGATTATCTTTACCGAGGGTTTTCCCTTTCCCTTAGGGTTAGGGTTACCCTGACTATATTAGTTTCAATAGACAAAATACCTCATCTTCTTGTCTAAAAGTTTCCTAGTATTGCAGCATCAGCTTGAAATCTAATATTTCATCATCTAACTCACGTTTTCATGAAGTGTTCTCCATAAGTGCAGCTTCTCAGACAGAGGTACTGGGTTGCAGTGCTTCACTTGAAAAGGTTTTGAATGCAAAGCACATTATCTGTGCTCCACAAACCAACACACACTGGTGTGTTGAGGTCTGGAAAATTGGATGTATAGTCTTGTTTTTTAAAAAAATAGTGGCTGGAGAATGGGGCAGCATTTAGAATTCACTGGCCAATAGGAATTGAGAAGTCCATTTGGACATGTGACCAGTTCTCCACACTCTGAGGACTAAAAACATTTGTTTATTAGGGTCCATTTCTTCTTATAGGTTTTTTAATTCCTGTGACTTCTAATTTTGATATCTGAGTTCTTGAGTCATCCTTCCGTGTCTATAAGAAAAGAGCTAAATCTCCACATGAGTAGTTTTTCAATTCTCCTGCAGTTTCTATAAGTTCTGAGGCCCGAAGGCTTTTTTAATGTAAATTTTGAACAGACTCTTTGATTTTTCATCAAAGTTTTGCAAACTGCCCTTACAAATTTTGTGGGCTTTCAATGAATCAAATTATTCCAATTTCATGAGATGAAAGATAGAACTTAAATTGCTTAGAAGCAGGTCTGTCTCTACTTATGAATTTAGTTACAGTATTGTATAATAACATTGGTAAGAGTCTTAAAAGTCCTGGTTTCCCTAGTTTAAATCTTTCAAAATTTTCAGCGTCTAATCTTATAGGTATATTGTTAATTTTCTTTTTACCACAAAGCTATATTTTACTGGTAGAGCTCTGGATTTTACATTTTCTTGGGGCTACCTTTTATTTTGCAAAGTTTGTTTTCTTTTGTTTGCTTCATTTTGTTTTTCTGCCCAGAAAAAGCTTCTAGGCTGATACAGCGTTGGAACTATTTCCCTTCATTTCTGCTTGAGGAATGAGCATTTCCTTATTTCCTACCTCTCTCATTGAATCCTTGATCATGTGTAGCTAAAATAAACTGGCCCACACTTTCACATTCTTTTAGAATTTTCCTTAAAAGAGTCCACAGTTTCATTAGGTACAGTCTGTTTTTTTGTAGTTCCACAGTTTCTTCCTAGTTTCTAACACAACTCTCCATTTTCTAACCTCTGCTAGTAATTTCTCAACCAACCTTTCAAGCTCCCAATATATTTTTCACTGTTCTTCATATCTCTGCTACCACCAAGTCCCAGAAATAATGCACAAGTTTTAGATTTTGTTGTAGCAGCACCACACTTCTGATCTCAGTTTCCAGTGTATATAACTACTATTCCTAAATTCAGTGACCTAAAAGCAGAGACAATGTTAGCACATCATTCCATAGATTGAATTCAACACACCCAGTGGGGATGGTCTTTCCTTGATGCAGAATATTTTCTATCTCATCTGGGATCAATCAAATACCTGGAGGTGGACAGGAAATAACTGGAGCAGATATACTGGGCTCATACATCTAGAATTTTATTTTCCTAGTTGATTTCATTTGTTTGGATCTTTTCTCCATCACTAGCTTAGATTTACTTAAAGCATGATCATCTCTGAGAAGTTAGACTTCTTCCTTGATGGCTGACTCCCTTTGGAAGAGCTGGAAGGTACCAGGGGAAAAGGATGGACTCCACCTCTTACTAATGAAAATATAAGTGCCTATGAGGAGAAAAGAATTGATGGAGCCAGTAATGGAGGCTGTCAACCAGAGATTTTCTGGTTTGGGAGTCTTCACACATTCCTCATCAAAACCTACAAGAAGTACATGTGATCTAGGGAATCCTAGGTACTTACATAGCCTTATTACATGAAATCTACTCCCGTCTTCTAACCTTCTCATTTATCCAATAAAATTGCAAGTTAGATTTCAAAGTTATTTTACAACTCATGGGTTGAAATAGGTAACTCAAAGTACAGTGATTTTGATGAAAGACTCTTACTGTATATATTACAAAGGTAAATGTAAATGAAAATGTTCTTCAAATTAATTTGCATAATGTCTTACTTGAAGCAGAGAAGGCATTAGATTCTTGGGTTTGAGCTAAGTCAAAGTTCTAAAATCCTACTCAACTTTCAGGCCACACTTTCAAGGTAGTTTCAAACCTTGCTTTGTTTTTTTCCACCCAAACATTAACTTGAAGTCTCTGGCTTTTTTATTTTTTATTTTTTGGTCACCATGTCCAGGACTATAACATGAGACCTACAACTCCAAACTCAATATTTTATTTATTTTAAAGAGAAAAGAACAAAACCAAAATAACAAAAACAAAGACGTAACCAAAACAATTAAAACAACACAGCATCTCAAACAAAGTGACAGGAGATTAACAATGGTTGTTGTACTACATATTCTTATCCTCAAATTGGTTCCTCAGATAACCAGATATAGGCATGTAGGATTGATCAAACAATTAAATATTAACTGTCCCTTTCAATAAACCAATACAAATTAGAAGAACAATTATCTTAGCCATCTTGAGTGTGTGTATATATATACAATATATATATAATATATTATATATATATTTCCCTTCCTTCTTTCCTTTCTCTTTTCCCTCAAAACCAATACTTTTCTTACAAGAACATATTTTCTTGTTCCTACTGTGAACAGACCAAGAGAATCTGAAACTTTCATCCCTGAACTAACATTTTAATTTTAAGAAAATCGTGGATAGTATTATGGGACTTGTGAAAATAAAAATATCTCTCAAAGCTGAGGAAGTGTGAGTTGTGAAAGAGTGCTATTGTGAGCACAATTCCGCTGAATGTGGGAAATGCGTCTCTCACCTTGAGACACAGCCTGTTCCAGTATCGCACAGTGTGGACATCATTTCCCTCCAATAGATGGCATTTCCCACTTTGAGTTGCTTACTTAAATATATGCCTGTGGCAGAATATACAAAGTTATTGTTCTGAATTTATAGTGTAGACAGAAAGTTGTGTTTTTTTAATGATACTCTGTGCCATGAATAAAATCATGAATGAGACAGATTTTTCTCTCCTTGTTCTCCTCATTACAAAGGATGTACAAGGCTTAAAATATGAGATTTTCCTTTAAAATGCACAAGTTAAGGAATTCATATTTGTTCTCCAGTAATATATGGAGTTCAGCCTTGACAGTCTTTAAGGGCCCTTCAATTTCTAGGACCCTGTGGTCACCGAGTTTTTCCATGGGAGGAAATATTGACCTCTGTTGTGTCTATTTGTCATGCCCTAAGTCAAGAGCATTGACAGATACTAAAGCATGATTTAATGTTACAGCTTCTAATAAGAAAAATGTATTTCTGAAGGATAGATTGACAAAGGACATGGCAAATTTCCAAAATTAACTGTGAAAGACAGATTATCTAGGCGTGACTGAAAGCCATGCATAACCTTTGTGTTCAAATATCTCATTTCAAAAATGTCACTTTCTGCTTATTCAATGCTACTGTCATTATGCTATTTTAAGCACTAAAATTTGTGTTCTGGAGCTGAACAGGAATTATTGCTTTTATCTTTGGGCTTATTAGAAATAATTTAAAGTTCATTTAAAAGTGACACAAATCACCTTTTTATTTTGGTTGAATAAGGTTACATGTTGAAATTTGCAATGCAGATTTTGTCTTAGCAGTATTTTAGCATGTAAGTGTGGAGTTTGAGACTATTTTAAGTACCTTATAAAGAAATTACATTTTAACATGATTTTTTTTTGCATTTGAAGTTCTTTGAGTGAATATAAATTAGAATAAATTATGAGATGTTGCCTAAAATTTCAGACATTTCTTTATATAAACTTTTGAAAAGCATACATATGACAGTTGAAACATATTTTCATTGCTTTACAATTATTTACTAAATATTTGCACCATGATAAATGAGGAGAAATATCAGTATATGAGGAAACAAACTGTTTTGTGCTTTGATTTTCCAGAGATAATTATGAGACTATAAGAGGAGTGTTGAGTAAAAATCAGACTGTGCAGATAAAAAGCTCCCGTTTTGAAGGAATGGATGTGTTTATTCAGCTGGGTCACCTGCAATTTAGTTAACATTCTATTCTCTAAATAATTCTCAATTCTTCCATTTAAAAAATTGGTCAATACCTAGGAGGAAGAGCAGGAAAATAATTGCTTGAATTATATAAATCTGCATGCATTAGGCTTTGTTCAACAGGGACAGAAGGGAGTGGAAGGGGCAAGAAGCCTGCCTAGATAAGGAGGGATTCCCCTAGAGAATTGCCGTCCAGCTCCAGAGGAAGTGGATTAGAGTACAGAAGTGAGCAAATATGCTAAACGAAATGACAAGAATAAACAAGGGACATCTAAAGATGGGTCAGGTTTAAGTACTGTGCGTCTTGGCACAAACTGAGGTTAGAGAATCTGACCAAGAAGAGGCAGAATAGGAGGATGTATGGGAAGGGTGGCCCTGGGCAAGTGTCAGGGTTGGGTATCTTCATACACAGGTAGGACATTGAGGCAGGAAGTAAGAGGGCAGGCGACAAAGGACAGGAGAAATTTAAAAGGCTGCCTAGGAAAAAATTGTACTAATTCTTAAAATAACAAAGATAGTTAAAGTATTCCAGTGCCAGAGAATGAAATGAAAGTAGGCGCTCCCTTTCCAACTGTAAAGGGTCAAGAAATTTTTCAGTGACTTTGGTGGTTCAGGCAGCCAAGAGACATAAATGGGTGATTTAAATTCTAGAAATGTATTCTCTCTAGCTAGATGTTGTGCCTCATGCCTGCAATCTCAGCACTTAGGTGACTGAGACAGGAGGACTGCCATGAGTTCAAGGCTAGTCTGGTACCTGTCTCAAAAAAGATCCAGTAATATACAAATAAATAAAGTATTGTGTTGGTGAGGAATCTTTACCTGGTTTGTAAACCAATTCCTGTGCATTTTGGAGAGAGAAAAGAGATGGGAGAGGGAGAGAAGACTATTTTCTCTTAATCATCTCATGAGGGCCCTACGCTTATGACCTTATCTAAACCTACCTATCTGCTGAAGGAGGCATTAATGCCATCATGTTGGGGCTTCAACATAGAACTTGTGGTTGTTGAGAAGAGGAACACAGTTCAATTAATATCAGCTGTGATCACCTTATAGTCACCCTAAGAGTCATATGTTCTTTCTGATTTTTCCTGGTAGACAATAGTCATAATTGGTTTGACATTAAAATTGTCCTCATAGTGTGAATGGGTCATTCAGATTCTTTCTTATGTACATTTGTTCCACCTTAAATCTAGGTATGTTGTGTTCTAACATAAAAACTTCTCTTGCTACAATCATTTCATAGATACAAAGGAACTTTCTTTTATTTTTTCTACATTTCTTTGTCAAACAAAAGAAATACGTTTTATTCACACTATGAGGATAACTCAAACACTGGTTTCACCTATTCCTAAGGACACTTTATCATTAATGTGAGAAAGAGAGATGTGGTCCCTAGGTTTGTCCATGTGATGTTGCTTCTCTGCATATCATACTTCTTCCAGATCTATCATTGACTGCTTATGTTTAAGGCAGAAGAATAAAAATCCTACTTTACATGTGTTGTTCCCATATTATGCAACTACCCATCTCACTGATATACCCAATTTCTTAGCCTTAGGTTAATCACCCACTTGTAGAGCACCTCACTACCCTGAATGTTTCTCCTGCATCCCAAAATTCAATCTTTAAAACTTACCAGTCAGTTGCAAATATCTTCCCAGACTCTGAGTTACTTAGTATAAAGACTAGAGTAAGTCTATCTCTATGGCTGGGGATGACTGCAAAAGAATAGTCAAAAAATAGTCTGGATGGGTTTCATTCTTTTAAGTCCTGATCTTTTCAAAATCCTTCCAATACTAAATCAAATAAACCTTTCATTCATAGTCTTTTCTCATCAATTTAGACTTTAATAACATGATGATTTATTTAATTCATATGAAAATTAAGATGTATGATAGATTTCAGAGCCAGTAATATTTATACTACAGTGGGTGGTACAGGGAGAGCTATTGGTTGCTTTGCTAATTCCTAAAGAATGATTGATTGGACAGTTTTCACTTCAGTATGTATTTAGGCACTTTATTTTGGGAACTACAGGACTTCACTTGCTATAGTCCTCTGGTAAATGAGTTTGCTAATATGCATTAAAGGAAATAAAAGTCTGGATATATTAGGAAACTTCTCTTCAAACAGCTGTTTGATTGTAGTGAATAAATGACCATGATGGGTACAATGGAACTAAGTAACGAATCATAAGTAACCTAGCAAAGTGAAATACAGACTCACTAACGAAGTACTGCATTGATTCTCTCTTGTTGAAGACAGATGCATGCATACAGCAGCCACCTGACTAACCCTTAAGCACTTTCCTCCTCTTAAGTAAGTTCTAGAAAATATCTTAAGTCATAAGCTATGCCACTTCTGAAAAACAAAGGAAAATTAGTGGGTGATGATTTGTGCCCTGAGAAACCTTCCTCTCTTTAGAATGTGGGTCATGGAGAAGCCTGATTATTTCCTCCAGTTTTGTCAACTTACATTGCATGCTACCTTCTAGTGTAAGTGACTACACTCTGTCACATTGCATAATGATGATAATCATTATAATCATGTATCAACACAATGAGATAATGAGATAATAACATGACTCCAGTACCTTCCTTGCATGCTAAACAATGGATTGCAGCGGGAGGCACTTCCTGGCCTCCTCCACCTTATTGGATGGTGTCAGAAGTTAATGTTCTGTCCTACAGGGGGAGATTGCAGAAGGGGGATGCCTTGGTACACAGATCTGTTGTGAGTTTCCAGCAGATATTCTTGAAGCTCATACATCATTCCCTGGGTAACTGTCTTTTAAAACTCTCCAGGGAGTTTTAATGTGTCAGTGGAATATGTCTCATAAATTCATTTCAAGACAGAATTTGGGCTATCGTAAGAGATCTTATGAACAAAAACAGACAAATACACCATAATCGACAATACCTGCAGATTTGGAGATTAACTTGTCTAGCCTCATAAGATTTTTTACATCAATTTCCTTGAAGTATTGGATGTGTCTTCATGCAAGGTATTTATCTGAACCAAGACAGAGATTAAGTAAGTCTAGCAGACCAGGGAATGTTTATCCTAAATGAAAGCGAGATATCATCGTGTGGAACATCCACATCAGTAAAAAGGCTCAACTCTGTGGTGGTTTTGTGACCCTTTGTGCTAACAGACACTGGATTTCTTTTTATTCTCCTGAGTTTCTTTCTCACTTATTTCCTGCAAGTATATTTATTATAAAGTTTACTATTCCTGTTATCCAACAAGCTTCATTTCCTTTTAAGAATTCTAAGTAAAGGAGTGAGAGGTAGCCTTGGCTTTAATGCACTTATCTGTTGGATTAGTCAGTCCATCCTTCCTATCATTCTGTGCATCCGATTTTTCTAAAGATGGGAACATTTGACTCTGTAGTTCATTTCTGATGTGAGTCTCAAGTTAAAAATGAAGTTGACCGCTCCTGTAGAAACTTTAGAGAATTAAGTGCAAATCATTTTTCAAAACTTTCCTATTATATTCAAGTATTTTACTACTCTTTTCATCTTTCAGTGTCAGCCAAACCGAGACCCCACAGCGATGAATACTCCAAGAAAATCCCCCCTCCGAAGCCGAAAAGAAACCCCAACACTCAGCTGAGCACCTCCTTTGACGAGACCTACATCAAGAAGCACGAGCCACGGAGGACGTCGCTCACGCGGGACTCCTCACTCTCGCAGGTCAGCAGCCCCGCCGGGGACCCCGAGGAGGAGGAGCCCGTGTACATCGAGATGGTGGGCAACATCCTCAGAGACTTCAGGAGGGAGGAGGACGACCAGAGCGAGGCTGTCTACGAGGAGATGAAGTACCCCATTTTTGACGACCTGGGCCAGGATCCCAAGTGTGACCTGGACCATCACAGCTGTTCCTCGCAGTGTGCTACGCCCACGGTGCCTGACTCGGACTCGGCCAAGTCCTCAGTGCCGTGCACGCCCCGGGGTCTGCTCTGTGACATCCCCCCGCCCTTCCCCAACCTGCTTTCTCACAGGCCCCCGCTGCTCGTGTTCCCCCCGGCTCCCGTACACTGCTCCCCCAACTCCGACGAGTCTCCGCTGACACCCCTGGAGGTCACCAAGCTCCCCGTGTTGGAAAACGTGTCTTACATGAAGCCACCACCCGCCGGAGCATCGCCACCTTCCGGCCACGCCAAGCTGGACAAGGACCCGGCCGGAGCCCTGGGCCCCGCTCCAGGCGCGGCTGTGCTGTCCTCGTCCCCGCCGCCCCCCTCCACTCTGTACCGAACGCAGTCTCCCCACGGCTACCCTAAAAGCCACTCCACCTCCCCATCGCCTGTCAGCATGGGCCGGTCCCTGACCCCCCTGAGCCTCAAGAGGCCGCCCCCCTACGACGCCGCCGTGCACGCCGGCAGCCTCTCCCGGGGCTCGTCTTCAGTGCCTCCTGCCACCCCGCGGCCCGTGTCCCAGGACGGGGCCAAGATGGTCCACGCCGCGGTGAACACCTATGGGGCGGCTCCCGGCGGGTCTCGATCCCGAACGCCCACAAGTCCCTTGGAAGAATTGACCAGCCTATTTACCTCAGGACGCAGCCTGCTGCTGAGGAAGTCGTCCAGCGGCCGGCGGTCCAAAGAGCCGGCAGAGAGTAAGTGTGCACAGTCTGGGACCTCAGAGAGTGAGCGTGCACGCTCTAGGCCCTCCATGAGCGAGCAAGCAAGGTCTCGGGTCTCCGAGAGTGAGCGTTCAAGGTCTAGGGCCTCCGAGAGTGCACGTACAAAGTCTAGGACCTCAGGGTGTGAGCGTGCACGGTCTAGGGTGCAGAGAGTGAGTGTGCACGGTCTAAAACCTCAGAGAGTGAGCGTGCAGGGTCTTGGTCATATGCACAGTCTAGGAACTCAGAGAGTGAGTCTGCAATGTCATGGACCTCTGAGAGTGAGTGTGCAAGGTCTAAGACCTCACAGAGTGAGTGTGCAGGTCTAGGGCTTCAGTCAATGAGAGTGTGCAAGGTCTCAGACCTCAGAGGGTGAGCGTGCAAGGTGTACAGCTGCAGAGAGAGGGTGCAGGAAGCCTAGAGTGAGGATCAAAAGCAAAATGAAAAGACCGTGACAGACAGGCAGAGCACAGCACATGTGATGTGTGTTCCTTTTCTTTCAGATGGCAAAATGTGCCATGCATTATTTTACTCTCAATAAGCTAAACAAATAGTGTATTCTGAATGTGGATCTGAAGAATTAACATGGACAATCTGTACATTATTAACATTACAAAGAGGAGCAACCAGGGATGGTGGTATAGACCTGCAATCCCAGAATTCTGGGAGGTTGAGGCAGGAGGACAGTATTAAAATAATAAATAAATAAATAAATAAATAAATAAATAAATAAATAAAATGAATGAGTGAATGGTTTTTTAAGGAGTGTAAAATCTGAATCCTGAAAATGGGGCCAGGAATTCTAATGGAGTAGAGACCACTATGGAATTTTTAGGTAAAAACTTTGATTTTAATGACAAAAATTAAACATTTCCATATAGAATTGTTAAATATCAAAACGTAGCCTTCATTTTGGGACACCTTGAGGAAGGCTGCATCAGAAAAGCTTTAAGGAGAAGAAAGCAATGTAAATAGAACTTAGGACCTATTTCTAAGAACAGAAATGATTCTCTCTACATACTTGAAGATGTTATACTCTCTCCTTCAATGCAAACTGGAATAAAGTCACTGATTTTCTTTTAAAGGTAACTTAGAGCCTATTTTTATAGCACTCTTCCAAGATCCATTGATATATAAACAGATAAGTCCTTAAGATGGTGAAAACTACTTTTGCCATTTAATTTCAAAGATCAAGAAATTTCTCCATCAGAATGACTAACACCATACAAGCCCTAAATAAATCACTTCACTCATATACACTAAAGTTAGAATAAATACCTACTCACTTTCTTCATGTCCGTTTTATTAAATTATACTAATTTCTTTTATTGAAAAGATGCCTTAAGCAGCTGAACTGGTGGTGATCATTTATACCACAAATGATCTCACCATATAATTTTGTAATCTATGATCTTGAGGATTTTCCACAAAGAAAAAGAAATCCTTCATACTCTCAATGATGAAGACTGTGAGGGCATTCTTAGATGAAGATAATAGTTACTGGCAGTTTTAAGCCACTATTTCCTTCTTTCTTTTTCCTTTTCCTTCTTTTTTTTTACCTAGAGAAATTTATGAAAGCATTAGTTACTTAAATAATTCCTCCCAAAAGATTTAATTGCCTAACCAAAAAGCAGCAGTTCCTAATACTTGCAGTATATGTAGAGTTATATTTGTACATACATACATTAAATTATTTTTAAATTATTTTACAAATTTAGTTATAATTTAAGAACAACTTCTTTTACAGCAATAATTATCAACTAGGACAATTTTGCTCCCAGACATATTTGGCAATATCTGGAGACATTATTGGTTTTCAAAGTTTGGGCGCTACTGGCATTTTTTGAAGAGTGGCCAGGATATGGTTAAGCAGCCTACTATACAAGATAACCCAGCATAGAAAGAAAGTCAGAGAGAGAGAGACAGAGACAGAGAGACAGAGTGAGAGAGTGAGACAGAGACAGAGAAAAAGAAACAGAGAGAGACAGAGACACACACAGAGAGACAGAGAGAGACACACAGAGACAGACAGACAGAGACACACACAGAGAGAGACAGAGAGACAGAGAGAGAGAGAGCTTATATTATCAAGTCCATAATGTAAATAGTGCCCAGATTAGGAAATCTGGCCCAGGTAATATATTAAAATTTAGTTTCATCATCATAATTAATTTGAGTTTGACACAGGTTAAAGTAAGGTTTCCAGAATAAAAGAAAAAAAGTAAATAAAATAGTAAAATATTTTACTTTAAAAATACATGAACTGTACATGTGACATTAATAAAAGTTTTTTCTCAAAATGGAAGAAACTGGGGATTTCTCTTTACCTATCGGCTCCTTTGGAGGAGCCTTAACAGTTCCAGCTGGCAGCAATGCCAATTAGCTAGAAAAAGTATATGTAAAAGAAATGATTAACTAATGAATCTATTTCAAGGAAAATCCATCTGTTAGAATCAGCCCGTGCTGTCTATGTCACAGACTCTTCCATCCTACTTCAAATGTGCTTTGTGTGCTTCCAAAACAAAGCTTGCATGTGAAAAAGTGATCCAGGCTTTTTATAGCTTTTAGGGAGCTATGGGTTGGCTTCCTTCCCATGTGCTATTAACCATGTATCAGTTCTTTGGAGGAAAGGTAGGCCTGAATTTTTATTAGCTTTGGTATTATATTTTACAAAACTGGGAAAGAAGAAAAATGCAAATTATACAAATTAATAATTAAATTGCTATTTTCTTTTAACTCTAGAAGAAAATAAAAAGATACCATCTGACGCTACCAAAATCCTAGAGGTGCTTAGAATCATTCTGCAATGCAAAAAGTAGAACTAAAATTGAGGATAATTGAGAGTTAACCTGTAATAGTCGTTGCAGTACACTTTTTCCTCTTGGCTGATAGGATTTGTGGACACCAACTGATACTTTAGGGACAGAACAAGTGACATGAAAGAGTCTAACATTCATGACTCCTGAATATCTTACCTATTTTTTTTTTTTTTAATCTTTTTGAGACAAGGTCTTGCTATATAGTTCAGGCTGGTCTTGAGCTCACTTTGTAGCCCAGGCTGGCCCTGAACTCACCACAATCCTCCTGCCTCAGCCTCCCAAGTGCTGGGATTATAGGCATGCACCACCACACCTGGCCATGTTTTTAACATTATTGGAATGTTTTTTTACATTTCACAGATTAAAAGAAGACTGGTATCTCTTTTTTTCTTGCCACTTTTGCTCTACTAGGAGAGTCAATTTTGACCTAAATTTTCTGACATTTGACCTAAAACAAACAAAATCTTTGGTTTCTACTTTTAGTAGCTCAAGGGATCAAACGTAGGGCTGCATGCATGCTAGGCAAGTGCTCTATCACTGAGGTATACTGCAACTTTTTAAATTTTTATTTCTGGGACAGGGTTTCACTGAATGTCCTAAGCTGACATCCAACTTGGAATCTTTCTGTCTCAGCCTCCCATAGTGCTGGGATTACAGGTGTGCACCACTCTGCCTAGAATAGTATTTATTTATTTATTTTTGTCTTTTTGAGATAGGGTCTTGCTATGCAGTTCAGGCTGGCCTTAAGGTCACTTTGTAGCCCACGCTGGTCTTAAACTTGCAACGATCCTCTTGCTTCAGCCTCTGGAGGGCTGGGATAACAGGCATGCACCATTATTGGGGACCACTACAAAGTCGCTCTGAGCAGGATTCAATATTAACCAATTGGCTTTCCATGTTTATTTGTGAGTTGTCTGAAGCTTAGGCACCTTGTCTGACAAGATAAGGCCACAGTGAAGACATTTAGCTCCAACCTAAATTACTACAAAGAGACTGCAGCTGCAGGCCCCACACTCCTACAATAAATACCAATATACTTAAAGATAAGGTAATTCTCCTAACTGACATAATTTACTACTTGGGAAAATTCTCCCAAGGTCCCACAAGATTCCCGCGTTTTCTTGAGTATGCTTCTGCTTTTTTTGAAAACCAAATAAATACGGGCTACCCAGAGAAGTTGTTGGCTAACTCAGAGAGTACTGAAGCTGTAAGAGAGTTAGTCCCTCCTGGAGCCCTAAAGTCATTGCCATTGTCTCATTTATTTAAACATTCGCCGTCCACTTGCTTGGGAGATTGAAGGCCTGACCAGCCTGCAATAACTTAGGGTTATTTAACCCAGTTTTTGATACACTGCCATTCCCAGCCCCTGGCATAAAATTTAAAGAAAGGTATATCAAGCAAAACTTATATTTTCAACCTTATTGTTACTAATCTATAAAAAGCACAGTCATCTATAATGAAACAATTTTGCATTTTAAAGATTTGTAAGCATTAGTGGGTATTGGAAGACAGGAAAGAGATAAAATAAGATAAAGTAAATTTCATATCATATCACAATTTTCTAAACATTGCCCTTGGATTAATGTTTCAGGGAGCATTTTTCCCCAGTGACTGAAACATTGTTCTGTTGTTTAATCTATGACTAAATGAATATATCTGAAAATCCCTATAATTTATTTTATTATATCTATTTATTATATATTTTTAAATTTATTTATAAATATGGATCATGCAAGACAGGCAAGAAGTGATTAACTCATATGTTAAGGCTATAATTTTTTTGTCCACTGAAGTAGTAAGCCAGGTACAAATATATTTTACAAGAAATTTTTGAATTTCAAATTTTGATTGTCTGCCTGTCATGTCTTTTTCTTTCTTTCTTTCTTTCTTTCTTTCTTTCTTTCTTTCTTTCTTTCTTTCTTTCTTTCTTTTTCTTTCTTTCTGCCTGCCTGCCTGCCTGCCTGCCTGCCTGCCTTCCTGCCTTCCTGCCTTCCTTCTTTTCTTCCTCCTTCCTTCCTTTCTCCCTTTCTTCCTTTCTTTCCTTTACGTGTTCTAACTTTGCATATCCCTTAGGATCTTTGACTTCAATCTTTAGAACATCTCAGTTATGAATGAGCGGTTAGCTTTCAATAAATCACATGGCCAGTATTATAGAAAATAATAAAAAAGGAAACCTTTTTTCTCATCTTAGTCCGCACTGTGCTGCTAAACTAGAACAAATGAGGCTGAGTGATTCATAAAGAAGAGACATTTATTAGGCTTCTGCATTCAGAAGCTGAGAAGTCCAAGAACATGGCACTAAGAGGGCCTTCTGACTGCATCATTCCATGACAGTATAGGCATGGACAGGGACCAGCAAAAGCAAGGGAGCAAAAGAGGGCCAAGTTCACTTGTACAGGAAGTGCACTCATGTAACTAAGTCACTCCCTTGAAAATGACACAAATGCATTCAGGAGAGCATAGCCTCAGGCCCTCATTGCATGGTACTACACTCTACCTTCCAGCACACTGCAATGGAGCTTACTCTTCCGACACATGGATTTAGGCACTGTTGGAGAAGCTACTGCTGCAGCTTATTCTAATTCAGCTTTTTAAAGAATTTTAAAATAAGTCCAAGATAATTTTTAAATTTTAGAATGATTTTAGAAAGGTATCTTTGAAAATACGTTTTTAGTATATGCTGTTCTCATACATATGGGAGACTCTTCAATGAGAAATTCTGGGGGTTGAGTCTGGAGTGTTGACTATTTAACAATTTCTGGTGACACTGATGACATCCATCAAACAATACCTCAGTGACATAAGGTTAAACACTAGGAAAACCATTTATTTTTGTGCAAGAGGGAAATCTGTGATATATTGTTTTGATCTGAGTTTGTGTAAGAGAAAGATGGAAGACAACAGAAAGAAAATAGACATGGCTTGAAATGCGAAAATACTGTTTTGCTTTCCTTAACTAACTGACTGATTAGGTGGCAATTTGCTAAGAGGACAATTGAAGGATTTTGGAAGGTTCAACAGAAAAACACAATTTTACACCTGTTCAGTCCTTGTATTTGGGAAGATGATATCAGTGCTATAACTTTAATATGGAATAAATTGAGGAAGAATTTCCCAGAGAGATATAAGCTACATACCTGGGATTTGAGCTAAGATTATTTGGTCCTGGAGTTCCTTACCTTGATGACACTTTATACTTGATTTATGTTTTCAACTTCTTTCTCTGTCCTACTACCACTAAAATTCACCAGCTAGCAAAAGAAGCTCATGGGTCATCCCTTCCAACGGTATCTGCTGAATAAGATGAAGAAAAATTTGCTTGAGTGTCGTGGATTAAGTAATGTCATCATTTAGGAAGGCATAGGTAAATCTTTGTAGCATCTCCAAAACTCACTTTGAAATACTAAAGAGCTGTGGATCCCAGCTTCTCAGATGTGCCTGAAGGCATGTGTTTCACCCCCATGGGACTCCAAATCTCCCAAGTGATGAAGGCAAAGAGATGTGAGTATAGAGTTCAATGCTCGTAAGTACAACCTAAGGATGGATGTGCAGGTGCAGGTGTTTTTAGTCAGTCAAGTTTTCCATACTCACCAAAGTATTTCGACTAGTGGAGTTCATCTTAGGGACATAAGACCTTGTCCTCCACTGCTTACATCTTAGCCATAACTATGCAGTTACTTAATGGCCCATGGCTGTCTCAAAAAGGAAAAGAACCAATTGATCAAAAGCCCCTGACAAAAACCCAATGGCAATGAGACCGCTAGCAGTACTGAGCAGCAAACTCACTCAGGTAAAACAGACAAAGAACTCCAAAAGAGCTCTCTGCTCTCTTATTTCTTTTTAGAGTCATGTCACTGTGTAATTGACAGAATCAGACTCCTAAATTTAATGTTTAAAAAAGGAAGCTCTTCAAGAAAGCATTGGCCTACTTAATTATTCTTTTTTGAGCTAAAAATTTCTATTCAGGATGATGAGGTTAAATCCAGTAAAAGTAAAACTCTTTAATTTTGAAAATGCATGTGACTCCTTGGTTAATTGGGACCATGACATTGTCTGTTTTTCTCATTCAGTTTCTCTGAGAATTGCAATATAGAATCACTGAAGAAGACATAATTTCATAAATAATTACTCACCTTTCTGGGGGTAGACTGCAGCTGTCTTTGATTGATGTAGGCAGACGTGTTTATCCCTTGTGTTTATAGTCTCTGGCTGCTGAATCTTTAAGTGCAATTTCTTGTCAGCAATTTAATCAGTAATTTTCTCCATTAGGAAGAACCCTCCTTCCTGTAGGTTTATAAAATGCAGAAAGATTTTCAATTCGGAAATAAAGCTGTACTAGTCTAGTATTTAAGAAAAAAATAAGATTCCTTCACTCATATTTAGTTTTACACACATGAATTGTGCTAAAACTGCTTTCTTCCTGTTCAGATAGCTGAAGCAGAAAATTTGCTGTTGGACTTATTTACTGTCATGTATTCTCAAAAATGTTGACAGCTACAATTAATTAATATTAGGTTCAGTACAGAGGCTCCTCTGGCCATGTCGTACACCCCAGTAGGTGTCCTCCATTCTAGAAGTCTATCACAAGCCTTACTGTGGTTTTCATCTTGGTACAACCATGAGTAAGCTTTGAGACTTTGGATAAATCATTTTAATTTTCAGTGCCTTAGTTTTCCCACTTTTCAAATGAAAATGTTAGATGTTAAGATTCTGAGTCTCTCTTGTTTGATGCTTCAGTCGATTACTAGATGATCTCTTTCTGACTCTGAAGCTTTCTGTCTGATGTTGTTCTTGCTTGCTTAAAAGACTTTCACCCTAAACTCCATAAGACAAGGTGCCTAATCCTTAAGTTTCTGCTCAGAATCTATCAGCTACACAGAGCTGTTCCTATGACTTTCTCATTTGAGTGCATTCTTTGTCCCATAATGGTATGAAATGTAGTCTGATATATTGTAATTTTTTTCTAAAGGAAGAAGGCCAAAGAGGAAAAGGGCCATACATTTCCATCATTTTACTTCCTGTTACACTGATTTCAATGCAATCTTTCTCAGTTGAAACATGATAAGTATTTATTGAACTTCTTCAATTAATAGGCACAGTGAGTTGAAAAACCTATTGAACTTGAGAGAAAGAAAGCCACATGAGAAATGGTTGACCATTAAATAAAAAAAAAATCAGATGTATGACTTAGAAAATTTCACGTTGAAATCAATATAGTCATTTAGCAAAAAAGTAGCTGTACTGAATGCTGAATTCATTCCTTCTGCCCTTAAGTGGAATATATAAGTGAAGAGTCATTCTATTCCAGACAGATTTATAGGGGAAAAAGATATAAAGAATATAGCCATCAAGCATGTAAGTGTGGTCTATTTTGTGGATAACACATCATCATCAGTTTTTGTAAAAATGAATGAGCTATGAAAATTGATCCTTTTCTGGTGTTTGAAGATTTTAAAAGATACCATTAAAAAAGAATGTAAAAGACTAACATTTTAAAGAATTTCAGTCTGCTCAATATTACAGATTATTGAATTCAAAGGCAAATGAGAATGCTGAACCTTTTTTATTAAATTTTATTTTAAAGAGAATAAAAACCAAACAAACCAATAATGCAGAATTTCAAAAGGAAAAGTATTGCAGAAGTCTGGGAGCTATGATCATGTCACAGGTGGTTATGAATGGAAGTGTTACCAGATTGAAACAAGTTTCAGTTATAAAATATTTGAAAAGTTTATATTAATTTTCCAGAAGTTAGTTTTCCAGAATTAGGTAAATGGATGGCAATCCAAGACTTAGCAATGTGTTGGTGATATTGCATGTCATTTCTTGGTTGCCACAAACTCAAGTGCTTGTTGATGGAAGATATATTAATTAAATTCTCCACTCCTAGCAGAACAGTAAGCTGGAGAATCTGGGCTACTGATATTCCCATGTGAAATGAGTAAAAATAACAAAAAGAATTTAAAATGGGAGGAAAGAAGGTTAGTGACATGAACTTTGAAACAGCATATACTGGTTAGCCAGAGCAGTTGAAAAATAAGAAGTGCATTCAAATCCAGAAGTCTACAATATTCTTTGGACTACTTAAGAAAAAAGAAAACATTTCCTCTACATTTTCTACTGGTCAGGTTTCAGTTGCATTCAGTAAAATATCATTTCCATAGTTTTGGCATGAATTCCTTGTTATAGGTGGAACTGATGCAAGAGAAAGCAGAAACACAGAAATGACACCCGGGATTTGGAGGCAGATTTATTTATGGGCGTGGACACTGATGGGGATCATTCCCATAATATCAGGCCCTGATCTCTGGTGGTCTAGAGCTTATATAGGATAAGCAAGCGGGAAGTACAGAGACAGAATGGCCTGTCACTGGGGATTGGTTTATACAATGTGCATCGTAGTGACCAGCTATGCATCATGGTGACCAGGCATTTGTAGGAGACAGGAGCAACTGGAGCAAGAACTGTTACGGTGCAACTAACAAACTAAAGTATACTGGCTGGGGTGGCAGGGGGGATTTTATGCTACATTTCCATCCTCTTTTAGTTTCCTTGGCAAATCTTCGCTGGGCATATTACATGAGCATATTACATAAGAAAAGACCCAACTAAAAGCAGGAATATTAGGGATGGGCCCCGACCAAGCTTCCCAAGATTGTCTTCTCTTTTTTTTGGTACCAGGAATTGAACTCAGGACCTTGCACTTGCCAGGCAGACGCTGTGCCACTGAGTTATATCCACTCCCCCCAAGATTGTCTTATTACAGAGTTTTTTCCTAAATTCCGTTTAGGAAGAGATATAATTTATGCTGTCTGTTCTATAACATTACTCTGACAAAGGAGTGGGAGTTAATCTGATATAAGAGAGTGTCCAGTGTTCCTTGGATGCTAATCAAACATTGGATTGTTCTTTTCTCTTGGGGCAACTTTCTATAGAGTTTAAGGCCAAAACCACAGCTAGCAGGAGGGCAAGGAAGCAAAGACTGGGGTAAGCAGCCTGAAAAGGCACAGAAATCCAGGGGAATAGGTATGGATCAAACCTGTGAATGATATGTTCAGGCTTCCAGCTGTGTATGAACTGGTCAGCATTCAGAGTAACCAGAATAGGGCTTTGAGTGTGTTGTCTCTTCAGAGTGACTCTCAAAGGAGCTGTCTAGCTAAATTTTTTAGCTGATCTGAGGCTGGATTTCTGAAACTTGTAGAGGTAGTTAATATGTACCTGGGTTATATGTGTGTGTGGGAATGTCTGCAAATATAGCTGGTCTTTTAACTGGTTACAAGCTGTTTTTGAAAGGTTATGTTTCATCTATCTATATCTTTAAATGCAGAGAGTCCACTATAATGCATTAAGTGAGGTCCAGTGACACAGACACTGAAGGCTGAGATGGTTTCAGGGGTGAGACTTGAGCTTGAGACTTGAGAGAATGGGTGCAAGTCAGCACTGAGACTTGAGCTTGCAGAACAAACAGTGGGCTCAGGTCTGGCTCTGATCTTCTAGGAATACCAAGTAAAGTTTTTCTGGTTCACTCAGTTGGATACCCAGAGGGGGCTTAGGCCTCTAGACTGCAATATTTTGCCTGATAGGTGGCAGGTTTCCAAACAGCAACAGGAAGTAGAGTGCTGTGAAGATCATCCATTCAGGAGAGTTTTAGCCAAAATAGTTTTGTCCAAGGTGATCACATCATATTTAGCCTGTGGGACTTTTATTCCTAACAGAGTTATTTCTATCTATAAACAGTGTTCTCCTCATTTTCCAGGCGTTCCATTTTTAGAACAGTTCATCCCAATACAACATGTAGCACCCAGAGAGCTAGGTCTTGGTCTAAGGTAAGCTTGTCAGTTTTCTTTATCAGAAGGACAGTACCTATTAGAGCATGGAGGGAAAGGAGTTAGGCAGTCCTTAGTGACTGGGTCCAAGTATTCACACAAGGAGGCCATTGGGCACTCCCAGGGGCTGACAGTCTGAATGAGCATCTTCTTGTGACTCAGGTATCTAGATTTTATAGGAACGAGCTAATCCAAGAAATTTGCAGTTTCATTCCTGTAACCAGTTTCTGCCAGATATCGTAGCAGAGCTTTGGTGCCTTTCCAGAAGGAAACTTGAGTGTCATTAATCAGAAGTGCTTTTTCAAAGAGGAAGCAAGTTTTTGAATCTCTGGGAGGTGGATTCCAGGCCAACTGGCTTTTAAGTCTAAAGCTGGGGTCTATCAATTTAAAGGTGAAAAGGAGCTCACTGACAGGAGCCAAATGAAAGCAGAAGAAGGCATGTTTTTAAGTCCAGGCAGGTGTACCAGCAGGCTGTGGGTAACAGAAGACTTAGGCAATGTATGCAGGGGGTAATCAAGATGCCAGTGGCAGCTCAGAGATCTTGATCTGACTTTACAGGCAGGAGAGGTGTATTTTAGTATTTTGACAGTCTATAAACATTTTGTGGTTTTTAAAACCTTGGTTTTTTTTTTCTTTCTTGAGGGACCATGATGGCTAGGGCCCACCCCAAAATAGTGGAAGACTTCTTAATCCCTTATGGCAAATTGAGTCCAAGTAAGCTGGCCTTTTGTCTCATGATTTTCCCAATTAAAGGTGTTTATGGGAGAAACTTGTAAGCAGAAGAAGGCATTTTTAAAATCTAGAACAGTTCATAAAGGGTGTATTAGTTGGAAACTAAAGCATAAGGTGATGGCTGCATTGCTGATGGCGTGGAGATCTTGTCCAAGGTGATTAACAGTCTACCAGGCTTATGTGTGGCTGGATACCTGATTCTACTTCCTGTGACATCTGACAACAATGGAGGGGTTGTAGTAAGGCACATGCTTGATAGCCAGGCCTGGAGGTGAGTTCTTAATTCATACCTCTGGGAGAAGAGTTTTCAGAACTTCAAAATTGTGCTTATCTGTCTCAGGCTGATACAGGTGTCATCTTCCACTTGTGGAACAGTCACAGTAAAAAGTGCAGGGTTAAACAAGAGTAAGGCTGACTGGTGTGGTATAGAGGAGATGTCCTCCAGTCTGCAAGTTTGTGCCTGGCAGAAGGAATGAGAGGCAAGAGGTCTAGTTGCCCCAGTGATGGTAACGTTTTTACAGAGGAAGCTTTTGAAGGCAGAGAGTTCTGTTTTATTGTCTACCAAGACAGTCACAGGTTTGCAGTGACCTGGACTTTTGCAATGACCATGGGCTCTTAGGTGATAATTTTGATAGAGTTCAGTCTGTCTTATCTTTTCAGGACCAACAAGGAGCAACTCATTTGTCAGGGCTGACAGTCCCATTTTTCCTCTGTCAAAATGTGGAACTCAGAAGGAATTGTTGACAGTCATCTCAGGTGGGCATTTGGTGACACCATCTGACAAGGACGGGCATAGCCATGAAGTAGAAGGTGTAGGGGGAAGGGCTGTATGGCTGAATGCAGGTAATGGCTTGCTGGAACCAGTTCAATTGGCTGGAAGTAGATGAATCAGGAGCAGGGAGTAAAACTGTAGGCAGCAACCGTGGTGGCCTAGGTGGGTGCCACGGTGGAATTCTCAGGAAGAATGGGCCTCTTTTTTCTTTGTTTTTCTGTGGGTGGTTTGATTTCATTTTTAACTCCACAATCTCAGGAAATCTTCTTTTGAAGTTTTTTTAACATACAATCAAGGACGCTAGTTTTAATCTGACTTGCACCCATTCTCTCTATGTTATATACTGTGTATCCTTGAAGGATGACACAACAGACAAAGGGTGGGTGTTCCTCAGAGAGAGACCATTCAGTTGCCTGCCTGGTGATGCCACTGCCTGGCCACACCCTGGGGACTTAGGTGCAACTTAGCTAAGGAGGGTGTGAGGCCTCTTTTATGCCATATGTCGATCACAACTGAACTGCAGATGAGGGACCAATCAGCCACTGAGAGCAGAGCTTTCCAGTCTTGGGGCACAGATAAAGCAGCCTGTTGCTTACACTCTCTGTTCCACTCACTCACACATTCATTTAGCGGCACTCAGAGGATAAACATTCCAACTCCCTTTCCTTGAGGGTGGTCCTGTCAAAGGGAGTTGATCAGACCCTCCCTTCTGCTAGAGCGGAGCAAGACTGACATATAGATTAACTGAGGTACCTCTGGAGATTTTATCAGCATTAGGCAGGTAGACAGACAGACAGACTGTGTCCTCCACCTTTTGGGGCCTGATGTAAGCTGCTCAAGCAGGGAGCGAGGAATCCTCCTTCAGACATCTGAGGGGATTCGAGAAATTTCTAGGGCACACCTTCTCATCAGGACCTGGAGAGGTGCTTCCTCCATCTGCAAGGGCCGCAGCCAGTGACCAAAGAGGTCAGCATGATCCATCAGTCTTCCTGGCTGATGCACCAGACGCAGTGGCAAGCAGAAACACCAAAATGACACCCAGGATTTGGAGGCAGATTTATTTATGTTGATGGGCACTGATTAGGAGCATTCCCAAAGTATCACGCCCTGATCTCTGATGGTCCAGGGTTTATATGAGATAAGCAAGAAGGAAGTACAGGGGCAGAATGGCTTGTCATTTGGGGATTGGTTTACATAATGTGCATCATAGTGTCCAACTATACATCACAGTGACCAGCTGTTCCTAAGACACAGGAGCAACTGGAACTGGAACAGGAACTATTACCTGGGCAGCTAACAAACTGAATTATACTGGCTGGGGCAAGGGCAGGGGGAGCGGCAGTTCCTGCTACAATGATACAATGAAGCCAAGAAATAATAAGGATAAAAATAGACAGTGGTGAGAGTCATAAAAATTGGGAATATGTTTGTATTGTCCAACCTTGGATCTATCCACCGTGCTCTAAGTGTGTAATTTCGCTGAACTCTTCTGTTCTATGACACAAGTAAGAAATCCTAAGAACTAGAAGTATGGGAAAATATTTAGTTGTTGCCAACAGCCAACAGAATGATCAGAGCTGAAGGGCAGCATTGCTCTGTTTAAGCTATCACACACAGCTTATCAGAATTCCCTACATCTCCACAAACCAGTTTTGCTCTTTTGACTGATTAGTCACTAACCACTTACCAATGGTTAACAAGACAGAGCTGACAAAGTGCTGAAAGCTTTTTGTCAGTGTCAAAAAGGCCTAAGAGAAATTTCAGACCTGATAAATTAGAAGTTTCCTTCACAGTGGCTTTCTTTGGTTTACTGATAATCTGAAGCCTAAAGAATTCACATTAGTTTCTGAACAAAGCTATACATAAGCCTATGTAACAGACTTGATAATAAAATTCCCCATGGTTATTTAAAAGTGGGGCTTGGTTCTACACACACACACACACACACACACACACACACACACACACACATGCACACACACTCACACATAAAAAAAATATATCCTCTGGCAAAAGAAGTATTTGCTATCGAATAGCTGTTCTGTTCTTTTAGGGCACTCCAAACTTTTCAAGTCACACTGCATTTTTTTTTTTATCTCTCACAATTGTTCTAAAATATTAAAGAGAATTATGTAAAAGAAAATACTTTGTGAAGCATTAATTATTGTGCAACTCTAATGGGTAATTGTTGTTGGAGCCTAAGGTACATGTGGAATGAATAGATATTCTATTAAAAAATAGATGAAGATTGAAAAGAATTAAATTTTCAGAGATTCCCTGTTGTTGTTTGGCCAACTTGCTCTTCAGTTAAGGTTGGATGAAGGATCTGACATCTTAAGTGAGTCATCCTGGTACCAGATGTCAATAGCGTAAAGAACTGGAGAGAATGTAAGCCATTCTCTTTTCCCATAGGAGGTAGGCTGTTTTCAGGTTTTTAATGAAATCCCAGGCTTGAAGGTAAAGGGAGCACACATCCACTGAAGCCCTTCCTCCCTCTAAAGAACAACTCTGTGGCAAAGAGGCCACCTTCTTCACACAAAGTGCCTCGGAACATGGCAACATGATTATGAATGATGTTTTATCAGGATCCCTCCACCAAAAAAAAAAAAAAATATTATAATTAAACTGTTTATCTTCTGGCTACAAATGATTTACTTTTCACAATAAAAATTTGCTTTCATTAAGGTATTGGTACTATCCAAAAAGTTAAGTTGAAGCCAAGAAGACTTGAGCACTTTACATCAAAAATAGTTAGTAGGTAGATGGAAGTTTGATTGGTGAAATGTTATTTTGAAGCACACTCAAGGAGAATCTTACTTCATTTTAAAGTAATACCTTGAGATGCAGAAAAGTTAAGGTTAGCATGTGAAAATGGAACATAAAGAAAAAGAGCAACACCTCAATTTTTATTTAAAAACATGTGGGCAGCCACAAAGCCATAGAAAAGATGCTGCTGTCCTAAATGCAGATTAACTGACATAGAGAAGGTGTTCAGGAAAATTGACCATCCAGAATATGATTCCCAGGAGAAAGGCTACAGACATAGAAACAGCTGTGGAAGCACCTCATTGTCAGTCTTCACATTTGTATCTTGACTTCCATGGTTCTCTGAGGAAAGCCTTCATCCAAATGCTAATTAAGCAGCGGTTTGCTTTGCACATCAATTTTTCATATTCACTCTCACAGTTAAATGAAACCTGCAGCATGAGGCTTCTCCTTAAAAGCAGCCCTGACCTACTTCCTTGTGAAATCAATGGAGGGCTTCAAAAGACTCTGGTGTAGTTGACATTTAAGGAAGCCGGCTTGTAATCTGCATTGGTGCAAGATGGGTTTCTCTGGGCTTCAGTATTCTTTTCTCCCTTCCTCCGTGTCTTTCCTTGATGCCTGCTTTTCTTCTCTGCTTTTCTCCTTTGCTCTTTCTTTATTTCTCTCCTTGGTTCTTCTTGTTTCTCTCCCTCCTTTCCTTCCTTCCTTCCTTTCCCCATCCCTCCCTTTCCACTTGCCTGCTTATTGTTCTAAAAGTAGAGAAGACTATGAAAGTGTGAAAGTTGTTAAGCCAGATAAATGAGGTTGGAGCAGAGTTATGTGCCTCTTGGGGAATGTGAGTTGATATGTCAGCTTCATACATAATAACTTCAAATTACCAGGGACCCCTAAGTCTGAGACTGAAAAAGAAAGACCTAAAGGACAGCCACTTGTATTTAAATATATTCAACAAAAATTCAAAATCAAAGCCACCAGTCTACGGTCCTCAGATATTTACATTCCAAGGCCTTTGACAGTAAGAATATATGGCATAAGGCAGACCTTTTTGAAGACTAGTGTGTTAAATACCTGAATTGTAGAGCACAGAAAGGGTTAGTATGCTCCCTTGACCCTTGAGGGGGAGCCTTCCTCATGCTAAACTCCATATTAAGCTAGAGCAGAACAAGGCCTGTAAACTGATGGAAGAAGGGAAGGTAACCTCAGCTGAATGGTTCATCCATGACAAGAGCAGCTAGTGTTAAAGTTGAAGATCCATACCTTTGAAAAACATGAAGGATAGAGGCGAAAAGGTTACCATCTTGAATGGTAAATATATATAACATAAAATTTACAATTCACTGTTTTAAGTATATAGTTCAATAGCAGTAAGTACATGCAGAATGTTGCACAAAAATCACATC